>NC_086195.1:43028991-43400372 GCF_035770615.1 Melospiza melodia melodia | reverse complement strand
ATCTGCCATCCAGAAGCAGGGCAGCTGAGTTTTGTTTGCCAGAGAAAAGGGCCTTGGTTTGTGTTTGGGGGCATATGGCCGGGTGTGGCCAGCTGGCTCCTTAAAATGCACGATATGCAACATGGCTCCCAGACCCAAGGTGGCACCAGTGCCAAGTTGGGCTGGTTTGATAGTACCAAGTGGCTCCTGCAATCTTCCATGATCACGTGGAGAAATACTTTCTGGTTTCAGCCTCATGCTCTTTCTTCTCTCCCTCAACTTCTCTATCACCTCTCATCTGGTTCACATGCGCTGTCTTCAAGGTCCACAGGCTACTTTTCACAGAATCTTCTGGCCTGATGAAGTAAGAATGATGAATAGAACAGAGCTGGGATCTATTTTCCAGTTTGGATAAAATGCATTCTGCACACAAATCCAAGGAGAACGGGCTGCCCCGATGCCCAGAAAATCTTTCACTCCTGCTAGTGTTCTACGTCAACCGCAACTTAGTCTGAAAGAAAAGCTTTTTCTCTGAGAGCATCTGAGAGGTTTGCATGAAGCACTGATATCTGACATATGCAATTTTGAATAGGAGAGGAAAAAGAAAATGGCAAGGAGTTTTTAATTTTAGTGGTTTCAATTTTAATTTCCGTGCACTTTTTCAAAACTTGTCAGCTCAAATGCCCATCAACATCTTTTAGTCATCTGTAAGTCAGTATTCATATAAAATGTGCTTCAAATCCAAAGAATTTCAAATTTGCACTCCAAGCTTCTATGCCTAGATTTATGATTTCCTACACATATTAGATGAAAGGAAGGCCTTTTTTACTGTGGGAGTGCTGGAACACTGGAACAGGTTGCCCAGAGAAGTTGTGGGTGTCCCATCCCTGAAAGTATTCAAGGTCACCTTGGACGGGGCTTGGAGCAGCAACAAAGGAGAAGCTTGATGGTAGAGAAACAAAGTCGGACTATAGAAGAAACTCGGATTGAAGTATAGGATCAAGTTTTCTCTCAGCTCTTGGGGTAAATTCAAAGTTGTACAAAATGACATTTATCTGTGCTATTCACTACTGTAACAGAAAGTTTCATGAAAACTGTACAGAAGATAGTAAATTTTAAAAGAGATAAGAATTACAGCATAAAATCCATGGGATAGGTTACAACATGAGACACTCTCTAAGAGAAAATCTCTTTGTTTCAGCACTTCATCGGGGTAAGATTTCATGAAGTGCCAAAGAAGGCGGCAAAATATCATTCGGGACATTATTTACTGGAATTCAGCCTGGCCATTAGTAGGAACTGCCTTTGAACATATCATGTAGATATACCACACACACTTTCCCTTCACTGAAAAATTACTGTTTACAACAAATAAGCAATTGACGATCAAAATTGATTGAAAGCATCTTAAACATGTCAAGTATTTCATTGTAGATGATCTGTGATCCAAATGCTTCTTCCACCTTCGAGAGGGACAGAAGAATTCTTCCATATCATGATGGTTTAAAATTGTATCAACCAATGTTTTCTGCTGAAAAGATATCATCTATTTTTTTCTATTTTTGGAAGAAAATATTCCTAGACATACAACAGGTGAGAACTAAGTAATTTTAAAGAAACAAATGAAATGAAAATATTCTGTAAATAGAATGAAATGAAAAGCTGTGTTTTAAATAGGAGCTAAATATTAAACAGAATTTTTGTACCAGGCATTTGAATTACTGCACCAGCTCTTTTGCCCATCAAGAGAGGCATTTAGCATTTCAGTCTTTTCCAAGGTGTTCATGATCTGCTATGCTGATCTCTGTGTGTGCCTAGGTGTGTGTGGAGGGGGGGGCATATGAAGGGGAGTGTGTATGTTTGCTTTACAATTGTTGTGGCAGATTCATGCCTCAGCTCCACATTTTGTTTTAAAAAGGTCACACCGAGTGGATATGAAGTTTACTATCAACAAGAGATCGATTCCCAAATCATCCATTTGACTCTCCCTTATAAATCATGTGCTTTGTTGCATATTTTATCAAATATACTTTCAAGCCAGATGGAGGAAGGAGGATGTGGGAATCCCTCCACCATCTTGCAACTTTTATGTAAGTAGGTTTTCAAGAAAATCATCATTTCTCTTTTAAATATGTCTGGAACAGGCATGATGGTAGTGTCAACCTGTTGGAGTTTTTGTTGCTGGAAGAAGTTGTACAAAAGGATTGGTTTTTACATTGACCAGTTACTGAATCAAGCGCAGGAATACATTGGAAATTTAGCTGGGGGTTCCTTTTCCCAGCAGACTACTTCTAGAACGAGCTTGTACACTGAAGCTGACTCCTTTGCTCTCTTTTTGTTTCTTTCCTATTTTCTTGGCTTCTTTGCCACTATCTAGACAATTTTGGAACTTTGTTCCCAACTAAAATGGTTTCAATAGTCTGATTGTGATCATACATTTTTACAAGGAATTTTTAAAATCTTTCCTCGAGTCCAGAAAGTCAAGGACTTAGATCTTTTTCTTCCCTTATCAATATTGCCATGAAATTGATAAATAAAGACCAACTCTTTATTTTTGTTTTTAACCCACGTAGATAATTCCCATCCATTAATCCATTTTGTGGACCAATAGCTGCCATTCTGATGGAAGCTGTCACTTCTTAACAATAGGCATTCTGTGACTATGTTGACTGCACTTTGGGTGAAGATCCTAACTGGTCTTAGATATACATAGGGAGAAATTTGCTCAGCCAGTGTCAGTCTTAAGCATGCGTATCAGAAGATCTTTCTAGAGCTGGGAATTTTCCCATGAAAGGGATTCAGTTAGGGAAGAGACACTTGTGCCAGAGTTTTACATTCTTCTTGAACACTGCTTAAGGAACTTAGATGCCATGTCCATTTGGATCTCTGTCTGCACAGAACTTTGTCATGCCAGTGCTTTGAAATGCATCTTGAAGAGAATTCACTAGCACAGAATGAAAGAGAGTGGAAGGGGTTGGTGGGGCTAACCAGGCCCAACCCCCCTGCCTAAACCAGGATACCTAGAGCCTCTTGCCCAGGATTCTATCTGGGTGTACTTTTAATGTCTTTAAAGATCCAGGCTCCACAATCTTTCTGGGCAGTCTGTGCCGTGGTTCAGTCACCCTGACAGTAAAGAAACATTTACTGATGTTCAAAGGCAATCTCCTGTATTTCAGTGTGTGCCCACTGCCTCTTGTCTTTTCCCTCAGCATCACTGAAAAGACACTGATTCCCTCCCCTTTGCACTATTGCTTCCATATGTATGTGTGATGCCATGTAGAGGTATGTCAAAAACCTCCCTGAAGCCCAGGCAGATAATATTCCCTTCATCTACCAGTCAAGTTGATTCATCAGAGGAGTTTAAAGTGATGTTCAGCATGAAATTCCCCTGAAAAATCATGCTAACTACATTATTTGGTCATCTGTCATGTGCCTGGCAAGGATTTCCAGGAAGAGCTGCTTCATCAACTTCCTGGGGATAAAAAAGAGGCTGGCTGGTTTGTACTATGGCGAGTCCTCTTAATTGCCTTTTTTGAAGATGGGTGTCATTTGCTAACATCCACTCTTTAGCTCCTCTTCTCATCTACACCTCGGCAAAAAGCTTTTCCACTATGTCTGGCTAGGAAAAACTGTGCCAGCACAGAAAACATCTCCCATCGTGTTCTAGAAGTTGCACGGATGTCTGCCAAGTGTTTGGCAGGAAGAAAAGAAAAGTTGTCCAAAACAGCTTCCAATCGAATGTTCCTGTGATTGGAAAAGTCAGGAGAGTGCAAAGGTACTGTTTTCTATCAGTTGGCAAGGTGCGCACACAATCCCAGTGTTGTACAGCTTGCTTCTTCACCTTCCCGAAGCTGCCGCTCTCGCCGGCTGCCGGAGCCCAAGAAGCGGCTTCTTCGCGCAAAGACGATTGTGCCGCTCACAGTGCTCTCCTTAGCGCGGCTTCTGCCGAAAGACGCCCGGCAGCGGCTCTTACCTCCGGAGAGCATCCTACCTTCGTCTTTCGCGTCTTTTGTAGTCTACATCTTAGCAAAACGCTTTTCCACTATGTCTGGCTAGGAAAAACTGTGCCAGCACAGAAAACATCTCCCATCGTGTTCTAGAAGTTGCACGGATGTCTGCCAAGTGTTTGGCAGGAAGAAAAGAAAAGTTGTCCAAAACAGCTTCCAATCGAATGTTCCTGTGATTGGAAAAGTCAGGAGAGTGCAAAGGTACTGTTTTCTATCAGTTGGCAAGGTGCGCACACAATCCCAGTGTTGTACAGCTTGCTTCTTCACCTTCCCGAAGCTGCCGCTCTCGCCGGCTGCCGGAGCCCAAGAAGCGGCTTCTTCGCGCAAAGACGATTGTGCCGCTCACAGTGCTCTCCTTAGCGCGGCTTCTGCCGAAAGACGCCCGGCAGCGGCTCTTACCTCCGGACAGCATCCTACCTTCGTCTTTCGCGTCTTTTGTAGTCTACATCTTAGCAAAACGCTTTTCCACTATGTCTGGCTAGGAAAAACTGTGCCAGCACAGAAAACATCTCCCATCGTGTTCTAGAAGTTGCACGGATGTCTGCCAAGTGTTTGGCAGGAAGAAAAGAAAAGTTGTCCAAAACAGCTTCCAATCGAATGTTCCTGTGATTGGAAAAGTCAGGAGAGTGCAAAGGTACTGTTTTCTATCAGTTGGCAAGGTGCGCACACAATCCCAGTGTTGTACAGCTTGCTTCTTCACCTTCCCGAAGCTGCCGCTCTCGCCGGCTGCCGGAGCCCAAGAAGCGGCTTCTTCGCGCAAAGACGATTGTGCCGCTCACAGTGCTCTCCTTAGCGCGGCTTCTGCCGAAAGACGCCCGGCAGCGGCTCTTACCTCCGGACAGCATCCTACCTTCGTCTTTCGCGTCTTATGTAGTCTACACCTCGGCAAAACGCTTTTCCACTATGTCTGGCTAGGAAAAACTGTGCCAGCACAGAAAACATCTCCCATCGTGTTCTAGAAGTTGCACGGATGTCTGCCAAGTGTTTGGCAGGAAGAAAAGAAAAGTTGTCCAAAACAGCTTCCAATCGAATGTTCCTGTGATTGGAAAAGTCAGGAGAGTGCAAAGGTACTGTTTTCTATCAGTTGGCAAGGTGCGCACACAATCCCAGTGTTGTACAGCTTGCTTCTTCACCTTCCCGAAGCTGCCGCTCTCGCCGGCTGCCGGAGCCCAAGAAGCGGCTTCTTCGCGCAAAGACGATTGTGCCGCTCACAGTGCTCTCCTTAGCGCGGCTTCTGCCGAAAGACGCCCGGCAGCGGCTCTTACCTCCGGAGAGCATCCTACCTTCGTCTTTCGCGTCTTTTGTAGTCTACATCTTAGCAAAACGCTTTTCCACTATGTCTGGCTAGGAAAAACTGTGCCAGCACAGAAAACATCTCCCATCGTGTTCTAGAAGTTGCACGGATGTCTGCCAAGTGTTTGGCAGGAAGAAAAGAAAAGTTGTCCAAAACAGCTTCCAATCGAATGTTCCTGTGATTGGAAAAGTCAGGAGAGTGCAAAGGTACTGTTTTCTATCAGTTGGCAAGGTGCGCACACAATCCCAGTGTTGTACAGCTTGCTTCTTCACCTTCCCGAAGCTGCCGCTCTCGCCGGCTCCCGGAACCGAAGAATCGGCTTCTTCGCGCAAAGACGATTGTGCCGCTCACAGTGCTCTCCTTAGCGCGGCTTCTGCCGAAAGACGCCCGGCAGCGGCTCTTAACTCCGGAGAGCATCCTACCTTCGTCTTTCGCGTCTTATGTAGTCTACATCTTAGCAAAACGCTTCTCCACTAGGTCTGGCTAGGAAAAACCGTGCCAGCCCAGAAAACATCTCCCATCGTTTTCTAGAAGTTGCAGATATGTCTGCCAAGTGTTTGGGAGGAAGAAAAGAAAAGTTGTCCAAAACAGCTTCCAATCGAATGTTCCTGTGATTGGAAGAGTCAGGAGAGTGCAAAGGTACTGTTTTCTATCAGTTGGCAAGGTGCGCACACAATCCCAGTGTTGTACAGCTTGCTTCTTCACCTTCCCGAAGCTGCCACTCTCAGGAGGTAAGAGCCGCTGCCGGGCGTCTTTCGGCAGAAGCCGCGCTAAGGGGAGCACTGTGAGCGGCACAATCGTCTTTGCGCGAAGAAGCCGCTTCTTGGGCTCCGGCAGCCGGCGAGAGCGGCAGCTTCGGGAAGGTGAAGAAGCAAGCTGTACAACACTGGGATTGTGTGCGCGCCTTGCCAACTGATAGAAAACAGTACCTTTGCACTCTCCTGACTTTTCCAATCACAGGAACATTCGATTGGAAGCTGTTTTGGACAACTTTTCTTTTCTTCCTGCCAAACACTTGGCAGACATCCGTGCAACTTCTAGAACACGATGGGAGATGTTTTCTGTGCTGGCACAGTTTTTCCTAGCCAGACATAGTGGAAAAGCTTTTTGCCGAGGTGTAGACTACATAAGACGCGAAAGACGAAGGTAGGATGCTCTCCGGAGGTAAGAGCCGCTGCCGGGCGTCTTTCAGCAGAAGCCGCGCTAAGGAGAGCACTGTGAGCGGCACAATCGTCTTTGCGCGAAGAAGCCGCTTCTTGGGCTCCGGCAGCCGGCGAGAGCGGCAGCTTCGGGAAGGTGAAGAAGCAAGCTGTACAACACTGGGATTGTGTGCGCACCTTGCCAACTGATAGAAAACAGTACCTTTGCACTCTCCTGACTTTTCCAATCACAGGAACATTCGATTGGAAGCTGTTTTGGACAACTTTTCTTTTCTTCCTGCCAAACACTTGGCAGACATCCGTGCAACTTCTAGAACACGATGGGAGATGTTTTCTGTGCTGGCACAGTTTTTCCTAGCCAGACATAGTGGAAAAGCGTTTTGCTAAGATGTAGACTACAAAAGACGCGAAAGACGAAGGTAGGATGCTCTCCGGAGGTAAGAGCCGCTGCCGGGCGTCTTTCGGCAGAAGCCGCGCTAAGGAGAGCACTGTGAGCGGCACAATCGTCTTTGCGCGAAGTAGCCGCTTCTTCGGTTCCGGGAGCCGGCGAGAGCGGCAGCTTCGGGAAGGTGAAGAAGCAAGCTGTACAACACTGGGATTGTGTGCGCGCCTTGCCAACTGATAGAAAACAGTACCTTTGCACTCTCCTGACTTTTCCAATCACAGGAACATTCGATTGGAAGCTGTTTTGGACAACTTTTCTTTTCTTCCTGCCAAACACTTGGCAGACATCCGTGCAACTTCTAGAACACGATGGGAGATGTTTTCTGTGCTGGCACAGTTTTTCCTAGCCAGACATAGTGGAAAAGCTTTTTGCCGAGGTGTAGACTACATAAGACGCGAAAGACGAAGGTAGGATGCTCTCCGGAGGTAAGAGCCGCTGCCGGGCGTCTTTCAGCAGAAGCCGCGCTAAGGAGAGCACTGTGAGCGGCACAATCGTCTTTGCGCGAAGAAGCCGCTTCTTGGGCTCCGGCAGCCGGCGAGAGCGGCAGCTTCGGGAAGGTGAAGAAGCAAGCTGTACAACACTGGGATTGTGTGCGCACCTTGCCAACTGATAGAAAACAGTACCTTTGCACTCTCCTGACTTTTCCAATCACAGGAACATTCGATTGGAAGCTGTTTTGGACAACTTTTCTTTTCTTCCTGCCAAACACTTGGCAGACATCCGTGCAACTTCTAGAACACGATGGGAGATGTTTTCTGTGCTGGCACAGTTTTTCCTAGCCAGACATAGTGGAAAAGCGTTTTGCCGAGGTGTAGACTACATAAGACGCGAAAGACGAAGGTAGGATGCTGTCCGGAGGTAAGAGCCGCTGCCGGGCGTCTTTCGGCAGAAGCCGCGCTAAGGAGAGCACTGTGAGCGGCACAATCGTCTTTGCGCGAAGAAGCCGCTTCTTGGGCTCCGGCAGCCGGCGAGAGCGGCAGCTTCGGGAAGGTGAAGAAGCAAGCTGTACAACACTGGGATTGTGTGCGCACCTTGCCAACTGATAGAAAACAGTACCTTTGCACTCTCCTGACTTTTCCAATCACAGGAACATTCGATTGGAAGCTGTTTTGGACAACTTTTCTTTTCTTCCTGCCAAACACTTGGCAGACATCCGTGCAACTTCTAGAACACGATGGGAGATGTTTTCTGTGCTGGCACAGTTTTTCCTAGCCAGACATAGTGGAAAAGCGTTTTGCTAAGATGTAGACTACAAAAGACGCGAAAGACGAAGGTAGGATGCTCTCCGGAGGTAAGAGCCGCTGCCGGGCGTCTTTCGGCAGAAGCCGCGCTAAGGAGAGCACTGTGAGCGGCACAATCGTCTTTGCGCGAAGAAGCCGCTTCTTGGGCTCCGGCAGCCGGCGAGAGCGGCAGCTTCGGGAAGGTGAAGAAGCAAGCTGTACAACACTGGGATTGTGTGCGCACCTTGCCAACTGATAGAAAACAGTACCTTTGCACTCTCCTGACTTTTCCAATCACAGGAACATTCGATTGGAAGCTGTTTTGGACAACTTTTCTTTTCTTCCTGCCAAACACTTGGCAGACATCCGTGCAACTTCTAGAACACGATGGGAGATGTTTTCTGTGCTGGCACAGTTTTTCCTAGCCAGACATAGTGGAAAAGCGTTTTGCTAAGATGTAGACTACAAAAGACGCGAAAGACGAAGGTAGGATGCTCTCCGGAGGTAAGAGCCGCTGCCGGGCGTCTTTCGGCAGAAGCCGCGCTAAGGAGAGCCCTGTGAGCGGCACAATCGTCTTTGCGCGAAGAAGCCGCTTCTTGGGCTCCGGCAGCCGGCGAGAGCGGCAGCTTCGGGAAGGTGAAGAAGCAAGCTGTACAACACTGGGATTGTGTGCGCACCTTGCCAACTGATAGAAAACAGTACCTTTGCACTCTCCTGACTTTTCCAATCACAGGAACATTCGATTGGAAGCTGTTTTGGACAACTTTTCTTTTCTTCCTGCCAAACACTTGGCAGACATCCGTGCAACTTCTAGAACACGATGGGAGATGTTTTCTGTGCTGGCACAGTTTTTCCTAGCCAGACATAGTGGAAAAGCGTTTTGCTAAGATGTGGACGACAACAGAGGCTAAAGAGTGGATGTTAGCAAATGACACCCATCTTCAAAAAAGGCAATTAAGAGGACTCGCCATAGTACAAACCAGCCAGCCTCTTTTTTATCCCCAGGAAGTTGATGAAGCAGCTCTTCCTGGAAATCCTTGCCAGGCACATGACAGATGACCAAATAATGTAGTTAGCATGATTTTTCAGGGGAATTTCATGCTGAACATCACTTTAAACTCCTCTGATGAATCAACTTGACTGGTAGATGAAGGGAATATTATCTGCCTGGGCTTCAGGGAGGTTTTTGACATACCTCTACATGGCATCACACATACATATGGAAGCAATAGTGCAAAGGGGAGGGAATCAGTGTCTTTTCAGTGATGCTGAGGGAAAAGACAAGAGGCAGTGGGCACACACTGAAATACAGGAGATTGCCTTTGAACATCAGTAAATGTTTCTTTACTGTCAGGGTGACTGAACCACGGCACAGACTGCCCAGAAAGATTGTGGAGCCTGGATCTTTGAAGACATTAAAAGTACACCCAGATAGAATCCTGGGCAAGAGGCTCTAGGTATCCTGGTTTAGGCAGGGGGGTTGGGCCTGGTTAGCCCCACCAACCCCTTCCACTCTCTTTCATTCTGTGCTAGTGAATTCTCTTCAAGATGCATTTCAAAGCACTGGCATGACAAAGTTCTGTGCAGACAGAGATCCAAATGGACATGGCATCTAAGTTCCTTAAGCAGTGTTCAAGAAGAATGTAAAACTCTGGCACAAGTGTCTCTTCCCTAACTGAATCCCTTTCATGGGAAAATTCCCAGCTCTAGAAAGATCTTCTGATACGCATGCTTAAGACTGACACTGGCTGAGCAAATTTCTCCCTATGTATATCTAAGACCAGTTAGGATCTTCACCCAAAGTGCAGTCAACATAGTCACAGAATGCCTATTGTTAAGAAGTGACAGCTTCCATCAGAATGGCAGCTATTGGTTCACAAAATGGATTAATGGATGGGAATTATCTACGTGGGTTAAAAACAAAAATAAAGAGTTGGTCTTTATTTATCAATTTCATGGCAATATTGATAAGGGAAGAAAAAGATCTAAGTCCTTGACTTTCTGGACTCGAGGAAAGATTTTAAAAATTCCTTGTAAAAATGTATGATCACAATCAGACTATTGAAACCATTTTAGTTGGGAACAAAGTTCCAAAATTGTCTAGATAGTGGCAAAGAAGCCAAGAAAATAGGAAAGAAACAAAAAGAGAGCAAAGGAGTCAGCTTCAGTGTACAAGCTCGTTCTAGAAGTAGTCTGCTGGGAAAAGGAACCCCCAGCTAAATTTCCAATGTATTCCTGCGCTTGATTCAGTAACTGGTCAATGTAAAAACCAATCCTTTTGTACAACTTCTTCCAGCAACAAAAACTCCAACAGGTTGACACTACCATCATGCCTGTTCCAGACATATTTAAAAGAGAAATGATGATTTTCTTGAAAACCTACTTACATAAAAGTTGCAAGATGGTGGAGGGATTCCCACATCCTCCTTCCTCCATCTGGCTTGAAAGTATATTTGATAAAATATGCAACAAAGCACATGATTTATAAGGGAGAGTCAAATGGATGATTTGGGAATCGATCTCTTGTTGATAGTAAACTTCATATCCACTCGGTGTGACCTTTTTAAAACAAAATGTGGAGCTGAGGCATGAATCTGCCACAACAATTGTAAAGCAAACATACACACTCCCCTTCATATGCCCCCCCCTCCACACACACCTAGGCACACACAGAGATCAGCATAGCAGATCATGAACACCTTGGAAAAGACTGAAATGCTAAATGCCTCTCTTGATGGGCAAAAGAGCTGGTGCAGTAATTCAAATGCCTGGTACAAAAATTCTGTTTAATATTTAGCTCCTATTTAAAACACAGCTTTTCATTTCATTCTATTTACAGAATATTTTCATTTCATTTGTTTCTTTAAAATTACTTAGTTCTCACCTGTTGTATGTCTAGGAATATTTTCTTCCAAAAATAGAAAAAAATAGATGATATCTTTTCAGCAGAAAACATTGGTTGATACAATTTTAAACCATCATGATATGGAAGAATTCTTCTGTCCCTCTCGAAGGTGGAAGAAGCATTTGGATCACAGATCATCTACAATGAAATACTTGACATGTTTAAGATGCTTTCAATCAATTTTGATCGTCAATTGCTTATTTGTTGTAAACAGTAATTTTTCAGTGAAGGGAAAGCGTGTGTGGTATATCTACATGATATGTTCAAAGGCAGTTCCTACTAATGGCCAGGCTGAATTCCAGTAAATAATGTCCCGAATGATATTTTGCCGCCTTCTTTGGCACTTCATGAAATCTTACCCCGATGAAGTGCTGAAACACAGAGATTTTCTCTTAGAGAGTGTCTCATGTTGTAACCTATCCCATGGATTTTATGCTGTAATTCTTATCTCTTTTAAAATTTACTATCTTCTGTACAGTTTTCATGAAACTTTCTGTTACAGTAGTGAATAGCACAGATAAATGTCATTTTGTACAACTTTGAATTTACCCCAAGAGCTGAGAGAAAACTTGATCCTATACTTCAATCCGAGTTTCTTCTATAGTCCAACTTTGTTTCTCTACCATCAAGCTTCTCCTTTGTTGCTGCTCCAAGCCCCGTCCAAGGTGACCTTGAATACTTTCAGGGATGGGACACCCACAACTTCTCTGGGCAACCTGTTCCAGTGTTCCAGCACTCCCACAGTAAAAAAGGCCTTCCTTTCATCTAATATGTGTAGGAAATCATAAATCTAGGCATAGAAGCTTGGAGTGCAAATTTGAAATTCTTTGGATTTGAAGCACATTTTATATGAATACTGACTTACAGATGACTAAAAGATGTTGATGGGCATTTGAGCTGACAAGTTTTGAAAAAGTGCACGGAAATTAAAATTGAAACCACTAAAATTAAAAACTCCTTGCCATTTTCTTTTTCCTCTCCTATTCAAAATTGCATATGTCAGATATCAGTGCTTCATGCAAACCTCTCAGATGCTCTCAGAGAAAAAGCTTTTCTTTCAGACTAAGTTGCGGTTGACGTAGAACACTAGCAGGAGTGAAAGATTTTCTGGGCATTGGGGCAGCACGTTCTCCTTGGATTTGTGTGCAGAATGCATTTTATCCAAACTGGAAAATAGATCCCAGCTCTGTTCTATTCATCATTCTTACTTCATCAGGCCAGAAGATTCTGTGAAAAGTAGCCTGTGGACCTTGAAGACAGCGCATGTGAACCAGATGAGAGGTGATAGAGAAGTTGAGGGAGAGAAGAAAGAGCATGAGGCTGAAACCAGAAAGTATTTCTCCACGTGATCATGGAAGATTGCAGGAGCCACTTGGTACTATCAAACCAGCCCGACTTGGCACTGGTGCCACTATGGGTCTGGGAGCCATGTTGCATATCGTGCATTTTAAGGAGCCAGCTGGCCACACACAGCCATATGCCCCCAAACACAAACCAAGCCCTTTTCTCTGGCAAACAAAACTCAGCTGCCCTGCTTCTGGATGGCAGATTGCAGGAGCCACTTGGTACTATCAAACCAGCCCAACTTGGCACTGGTGCCACCTTGGCTCTGGGAACCATCCTGCCTATTGTAGCTTTTCAGGAGCCAGCCGGTCACTCCCAGCCATAGGCCCCCAAACAGAAACCTCGGCCCGTTTCCCTGGCAAACAAAAGTAAGCTGCCCCGCTTCTGGATGGCAGATTGCAGGAGCTACTTAGTACTATCAAATCAGCCCGACTTGGCACAGGTGCCACCTTGGATCTGGGAACCATCCTGTGTATCGTGGATTTTCAGGGGCCAGCCGGCCACTCTCAGCCATATGCCCCCAAACACAAACCACGGAACTTTTCTCTGGCAAACAAAAATCAGCTGCCCCACTTCTGGATGGCAGATTGCAGGAGCCACTTGGGACTATCACACCAGCACAACATGGCACTGCTGCCACCTTGGATCTGGGAACAATCCTGCGTATCGTACATATTCAGGAACCAGCCGAACACTCCCAGCCACAGGCCCCCAAACACAAACAACGGCCCATTTCCCTGGCAAACAAAACTCAGCTGCCCCGCTTCTGGATGGCAGTTTGCAGGAGCCACTTGGGACTATCAAAGCAGCCCGACTTGGTAATGGTACCATCTTGGATCTGGGAACCATCCGGCGTATCGTGGATTTTCAGGGGCCAGCCGGTCATTCCCAGCCATATGCTCCCAAACACAAACCTCGGCCCTTTTCTCTGGCAAACAAAACTCAACTGCCCCTCTTCTGGATGGCAAATTGCAGGACGCACTTGGTACTACAAAAAGAGTCCGACTTGGCAGTGGTGCCACCTTGGCTCTGGGAACCATCCTGCGTATCGAGCATTTTAAGGAGCCAGCCGGCAATTCCCAGCCGTATGCCCCAAAAAGAAACCACGGACCTTTTCTCTGGCAAAAAAAACTCAGCTGTCCCGCTTCTGGATGGCAGATTGCAGGAGTCACTTTGAACCATACAACCAGCCTTACTTGGCACTGGTGCCACCTTGGATCTGGGAACCATCCTGCCTATCGTTGATTTTCAGGGGCCAGCCTACCACTCTCGGCCATAGGCCCCCAAACACAAACCACAGCCCTTTTCTCTAGCAAACAAAATTTAGCTGCCCCGCTTCTGGATGGCAAATTGCAGGAGCCACTGGGTACTACAAAAACAGCCCGACTTGGCACTGGTGCCACCTTGCGTCTGGTTACCATGCGGCGTATCGTGCATTTTAAGGAGCCAGGTGGCCACTCCCAGCCATATGCCCCCAAACACAACCCACGGCCCTTTTCTCTGGCAAACAAAACTCAGCTGCCCCGCTTCTGGATGGCAGAGTGCAGGAGACACTTGGTACTATCAAACCAGCCCGACTTGGCACTGGTGGCACCTTTGGTCTGGGAACCATCCTGCGTATTGTGGATTGTCAGGAGACAGCCGACCACTCTCGGCCACAGACCCCAATCAAAAACAAAGGTCCGTTTCCCTGGCAAAAAAAACTCAGCTGCCCCGCTTCTGGATGGGAGATTGCAGGAGGCACTTGACACTGTCAAACGAGCCCCACTTTGTACTGGTGCCACCTTGGGTCTGGGAACCATGCTGCGTATCGTGGATTTTCAGGAGCCAGCAGGCCACTGCCAGCCACAGGCCCCCAAACAAAAACCACAGCCTTTTTCTCTGGCAAACAAAACTCAACTGCCCCGCTTCTGGATGGCAGATTGCAGGAGCCACTTGGTACTATCAAACCAGCCCGACTTGGCACTGGTGCCACCTTGGGTCTGGGAACCATCCTGCCTATCGTGGATTTTAAGGAGCCAGCCGGCTACTCCCAGCCACAGGCCCCCAACAAAAACCACGGCCCTTTTTTCTCGCAAACAAAACTTAGCTGCCTCACTTCTGGATGGCAGATTGCAGGAGTCACTTGGTGTAATCAAACCAGCCCGACTTGGCACTGGTGCCACCTTGGGTCTGGGAACCATCCGGCGTATCGTGGATTCTAAGGAGCCAGCCAGCCACTCCCAGCCACAGGGCCCAAACAAAATCAACGGCGCTGTTCCCTGGAAAACAAAACACGCCTGCCAACTTTTTGATGGAGTTTGCAGGAGCCACTTGGTACTATCAAACCAGCCCAACTTGGCACTGGTGCCACCATGGGTCTGGTAAACATCCTGCGTATCGTGGATTCTTAGGAGCCAGCCGGCCACTCCTAGCCACAGGCCCCCAAACAAAAACCTAGGCCTATTTCTCTGGCAAACAAAAGTAAGCTGCCCCGCTTCTGGATGGCAGATTGCAGGAGACACTTGGGACTATCAAACCAGCCCAACTTGGCACTGGTGCCACCTTGGATCTGGGAACCATGCTGTGTATCGTGGATTTTCAGGGGCCAGCCGGCCACTCTCAGCTATATGCCCCCAAACAGAAACCTCGGCCCGTTTCTCTGGCAAACAAAACTCAACTGCCCCTCTTCTGGATGGCAAATTGCAAGATGAACTTGATACTAAAACCGCAGGCCGACTTGGTAGTGGTGACACCTTGGGCCTGGGAACCATCATGCGTATCGAGCATTTTAAGGAGCCAGCCGGCCACTCCCAGCAATATGCCCCCAAAAACAATCCACGGAATTTTTCTCTGGCAAACAAAAATCAGCTGCCCCGCTTCTGGATGGCAGATTGCAGGAGCCACTTTGACCCATCAAACCAGCCCGACTTGGCACTGGTGCCACCTTGCATCCTGGAACCATGCTGCCTAGCGTGGATTTTGAGGGGCCAGCCGGCCACTCTCAGCTATATGCCCCCAAAGAAAACCCACGGCCCGTTTCCCTGGCAAACAAAAGTAAGCTGCCCCGCTTCTGGATGGCAGATTGCAGGAACCACTTGGTAGTATCAAACCAGCCCGACTTGGCACTGGTGCCACCTTGGGTCTGGGAACCATCCTGCGTATCGTGGATTCTAAGGAGCCAGCCGGCCACTCCCAGCCACAGGCCCCCAAACACAAACAACGGCGCTTTTCCCTGGAAAACAAAACTCGCCTGCCAACTTTTTGATGGCAGATTGCAGGAGCAACTTGGTACTATCAAACCAGCCCAACTTGGCACTGGTGCCACCATGGGTCTGGTAACCATCCTGCCTATTGTAGCTTTCCAGGAGCCAGCTGGTCACTCCCAGCCATAGGCCCCCAGTCACAAACCTCGGCCCGTTTCCCTGGCAAACAAAAGTAAGCTGCCCCGCTTCTGGATGGCAGATTGCAGGAGCCACTTGGTACTATCAAACCAGCCCGATTTGGCACTGGTGCCACCTTGGGTCTGGGAACCATGCTGCGTATCGCAGATTCTAAGGCGCCAGTCGGCCACTCCCAGCCACAAGACCCCAAACACAAACAACGGCGCTTTTCTCTGGCAAACAAAACTCAACTGCCCCTCTTCTGGATGGCAAATTGCAGGACGCACTTGGTACTATCAAACCAGCACGACTTGGCACTGGTGCCACCTTGGGTCTGGGAACCATCCTGCCTATCGTGGATTTTAAGGAGCCAGCTGGACACTCTCGGCCACAGACCCCAATCAAAAACAACGGCCCGTTTCACAGGCAAACAAAACTCAGCTGCCCCGCTTCTGGATGGGAGATTGCAGGAGGCACTTGACACTGTGAAACCAGCCCCACTTGGCACTGGTGCCACCTTGGGTCTGGGAACCATGCTGCGTATCATGGATTTTCAGGAGCCAGCCGGCCCCTCCCAGCCATAGGCCCCCAAACAAAAACCACAGCCTTTTTCTCTGGCAAACAAAATTCAGCTGGCCCGCTTCTGGATGGCAGATTGCAGGAGCCACTTGGGACTATCACACCAGCACAACATGGCACTGGTGCCACCTTGGATCTGGGAATCATCCTTCCTATCGTGGATTTTCAGGGGCCAGCCGGTCACTCTCAGCCATAGGCCCCAAACACAAACCACGGCCCTTTTCTCTGGAAAACAAAACTCAACTGCCCCTCTTCTGGATGGCAGATTGCAGGAGCCACTGGGTACTATGAAACCAGCCCTACTTGGCACTGGTGCCACCTTGGGTCTGGGAACCATGCTGCGTATCATGGATTTTCAGGAGCCGGCCGTCCACTGCCAGCCACAGGCCCCGAAACACAAACAACAGCCTTTTTCTCTGGCAAACAAAATTCAGCTGCCCCGCTTCTGGATGGCAAATTGCAGGACGCACTTGGTACTATCAAACCAGCCCGACTTGGCACTGGTGCCACCTTGGGTCTGGGAACCATCCTGCCTATCGTGGATTTTAAGGAGCCAGCTGGACACTCTCGGCCACAGACCCCAATCAAAAACCACGGCCCGTTTCACAGGCAAACAAAACTCAGCTGCCCCGCTTCTGGATGGGAGATTGCAGGAGGCACTTGACACTGTGAAACCAGCCCCACTTGGCACTGGTGCCACCTTGGGTCTGGGAACCATGCTGCGTATCATGGATTTTCAGGAGCCAGCCGGCCACTCCCAGCCATAGGCCCCCAAACAAAAACCACAGCCTTTTTCTCTGGCAAACAAAATTCAGCTGCCCCGCTTCTGGATGGCAGATTGCAGGAGCCACTTGGGACTATCACACCAGCACAACATGGCACTGGTGCCACCTTGGATCTGGGAATCATCCTTCCTATCGTGGATTTTCAGGGGCCAGCCGGTCACTCTCAGCCATAGGCCCCAAACACAAACCACGGCCCTTTTCTCTGGAAAACAAAACTCAACTGCCCCTCTTCTGGATGGCAGATTGCAGGAGCCACTGGGTACTATGAAACCAGCCCTACTTGGCACTGGTGCCACCTTGGGTCTGGGAACCATGCTGCGTATCATGGATTTTCAGGAGCCAGCCGTCCACTGCCAGCCACAGGCCCCGAAACACAAACAACAGCCTTTTTCTCTGGCAAACAAAATTCAGCTGCCCCGCTTCTGGATGGCAGATTGCAGGAGCCACTTTGCACCATCAAACCAGCCCGACTTGGCACTGGTGCCACCTTGGGTCTGGGAACCATCCTGCGTATCGTGGATTCTAAGGAGCCAGCTGGCCACTCCCAGCCACAGGCCCCAAAACACACACAACGGCGCTTTTCCCTGGAAAACAAAACTCGCCTGCCAACTTTTTGATGGCAGATTGCAGGAGCCACTTGGTACTATCAAACCAGCCCAACTTGCCACTGGTGCCACCATGGGTCTGGTCATCATCCTGCCTATCGTAGCTTTTCAGGAGCCAGCCGGTCACTCCCTGCCATAGGCCCCGAGACACAAAGCTCGGCCCGTTTCCCTGGCAAACAAAAGTAAGCTGCCCCGCTTCTGGATGGCAGATTGCAGGAGCCACTTGGTACTATCAAACCAGCCCGACTTGGCACTGGTACCACCTTGGGTCTGGGAACCATCCTGCCTATCGTGGATTTTAAGGAGCCAGCCGGCTACTCCCAGCCACAGGCCCCCAACAAAAACCACGGCCCTTTTTTCTGGCAAACAAAACTTAGCTGCCTCACTTATGGATGGCAGATTGCAGGAGCCACTTGGTGTAATCAAACCAGCCCGACTTGGCACTGGTGTCACCTTGGGTCTGGGAACCATCCTGCGTATCGTGGATTCTAAGGAGCCAGCCGGCCACTCCCAGCCACAGGCCTCCAAACAAAATCAACGGCGCTGTTCCCTGGAAAGCTAAACACGCCTGCCAACTTTTTGATGGAGTTTGCAGGAGCCACTTGGTACTATCAAACCAGCCCAACTTGGCACTGGTGCCACCATGGGTCTGGTAAACATCCTGCGTATCGTGGATTCTTAGGAGCCAGCAGGCCACTCCTAGCCACAGGCCCCCAAACAAAAACCTAGGCCTATTTCTCTGGCAAACAAAAGTAAGCTGCCCCGCTTCTGGATGGCAGATTGCAGGAGACACTTGGTACTATCAAACCAGCCCAACTTGGCACTGGTGCCACCTTGGATCTGGGAACCATGTTGTGTATCGTGGATTTTCAGGGGAGAGCCGGCCACTCTCAGCCATATGTCCCCAAACAGAAACCTCGGCCCGTTTCTCTGGCAAACAAAACTCAACTGCCCCTCTTCTGGATGGCAAATTGCAGGATGAACTTGATACTAAAACCGCAGGCCGACTTGGTAGTGGTGACACCTTGGGCCTGGGAACCATCATGCGTATCGAGCATTTTAAGGAGCCAGCCGGCCACTCCCAGCAATATGCCCCCAAAAACAATCCACGGAATTTTTCTCTGGCAAACAAAAATCAGCTGCCCCGCGTCTGGATGGCAGATTGCAGGAGCCACTTTGCACCATCAAACCAGCCCGACTGGGCACTGGTGCGACCTTGCATCTGGGAACCATGCTGCCTAGCGTGGATTTTCAGGGGCCAGCGGGCCACTCTCAGCTATATGCCCCCAAACAAAACCCACGGCCCGTTTCCCTGGCAAACAAAAGTAAGCTGCCCTGCTTCTGGATGGCAGATTGCAGGAACCACTTGGTAGTATCAAACCAGCCCGACTTGGCACTGGTGCCACCTTGGGTCTGGGAACCATCCTGCGTATCGTGGATTCTAAGGAGCCAGCCGGCCACTCCCAGCCACAGGCCCCCAAACAAAAAACCACAGCGCTTTTCCCTGGAAAACAAAACTCGCCTGCCAACTTTTTGATGGCAGATTGCAGGAGCAACTTGGTACTATCAAACCAGCCCAACTTGGCACTGGTGCCACCATAGGTCTGGTCACCATCCTGCCTATTGTAGCTTTCCAGGAGCCAGCCGGTCACTCCCAGCCATAGGCCCCCAAACACAAACCTCGGCCCGTTTCCCTGGCAAACAAAAGTAAGCTGCCCCGCTTCTGGATGGCAGATTGCAGGAGCCACTTGGTACTATCAAACCAGCCCAACTTGGAACTGGTGCCACCTTGGGTCTGGGAACCATGCTGCGTATCGCAGATTCTAAGGCGCCAGTCGGCCACTCCCAGCCACAAGCCCCCAAACACAAACAACGGCGCTTTTCTCTGGCAAACAAAACTCAACTGCCCCTCTTCTGGATGGCAAATTGGAGGACGCACTTGGTACTATAAAAACAGCCCGACTTGGCACTGGTGCCACCTTGGGTCTGGGAACCATCCTGCGTATCGATCTTTTTAATGAGACAGCCGGCCACTCCCAGCCATATGCCCCCAAACACAAACCACGGCCCTTTCCTCTGGCAAACAAAACTCAACTGCCCCTCTTCTGGATGGCAGATTGCAGGAGCCACTTGGTACTATCAAACCAGCAAGACTTGGCACTGGTGCCACCTTGGGTCTGGGAACCATCCTGCGTATTGTGGATTGTCAGGAGCCAGCTGAACATTCTCGGCCACAGACCCAAATCAAAAACAACGGCCTGTTTCACAGGCAAACAAAACTCAGCTGCCCCGCTTCTGGATGGGAGATTGCAGGAGGCACTTGACACTGTGAAACCAGCCCCACTTGGCACTGGTGCCACCTTGGGTCTGGGAACCATGCTGCGTATCATGGATTTTCAGGAGCCAGCCGGCCACTCCCAGCCATAGGCCCCCAAACAAAAACCACAGCCTTTTTCTCTGGCAAACAAAATTCAGCTGCCCCACTTCTGGATGGCAGATTGCAGGAGCCACTTGGGACTATCACACCAGCACAACATGGCACTGCTGCCACCTTGGATCTGGGAACCATCCTTCCTATCGTGGATTTTCAGGGGCCAGCCGGTCACTCTCAGCCATAGGCCCCAAACACAAACCACGGCCCTTTTCTCTGGAAAACAAAACTCAACTGCCCCTCTTCTGGATGGCAGATTGCAGGAGCCACTGGGTACTATGAAACTAGCCCTACTTGGCACTGGTGCCACCTTGGGTCTGGGAACCATGCTGCGTATCATGGATTTTCAGGAGCCAGCCGTCCACTGTCAGCCACAGGCCCCGAAACACAAACAACAGCCTTTTTCTCTGGCAAACAAAATTCAGCTGCACCGCTTCTGGATGGCAGATTGCAGGAACCACTTGGAACTAACAAACCAGCCCGACTTGGCACTGGTGCCACCTTGGGTCTGGGAACCATCCTGCGTATCGTGGATTCTAAGGAGCCAGCTGGCCACTCCCAGCCACAGGCCCCAAAACACACACAACGGCGCTTTTCCCTGGAAAACAAAACTCGCCTGCCAACTTTTTGATGGCAGATTGCAGGAGCCACTTGGTACTATCAAACCAGCCCGACTTGGCACTGGTGCCACCATGGGTCTGGTCACCATCCTGCCTATCGTAGCTTTTCAGGAGCCAGCCGGTCACTCCCAGCCATAGGCCCCCAGAAAAAAACCTCGGTCCGTTTCCCTGGAAAACAAAAGTAAGCTGCCCCGCTTCTGGATGGCAGATTGCAGGAGCCACTTGGTGCTATCAAACCAGCCCGACTTGGCACTGGTGCCACCTTGGGTCTGGGAACCATCCTGCGTATCCTGTGTTCTAAGGAGCCAGCCGGCCACTCCCAGCCACAGTCCCCCAAACACAAACAACGGCGCTTTTCCCTGGAAAACAAAACTGACCTGCCAACATTTTGATGGCAGATTGCAGGAGCCACTTGGTACTATCAAACCAGCCCAACTTGGCACTGGTGCCACCATGGGTCTGGTCACCATCGTAGCTTTTCAGGAGCCAGCCGGTCACTCCCAGCATAGGTCCCCAGACAAATACCTCGGCCCGTTTCCCTGGCAAACAAGTAAGCTGCCCCGCTTCTGGATGGCAGATTGCAGGAGCCACTTGGTACTATCAACCAGCCAACTTGACAATGGTGCCACCTTGGCTCTGGGAACCATGCTGCGTAACCCGGATTCTAAGACGACTGGCAGCCACTGCCAGCCACAGGCCTCCAAACAAATCAACGGCGCTTTTCCCTGGAAAACAAAACTCGCCTGACAACTTTTAGATGGCAGATTGCAGGAGCCAGTTGGTACCACAACAGCCCAACTTGGGCACTGGTGCCACTTGGGTCTTGGGAACATCCTGCCTATTGTTGCTTTTCAGGAGCCAGGCCGGTCACTTCTAGCCCTAGGCCCCCAGTCATAAACCTCGGCCCGTTTCCTGGCACACAAATGTAAGCTACCCCGCTTCAGGATGGCAGATTGCAGGAGCCACTTTTCACCATCAAACCAGCCCAACGTGGCACTGGTGCCACCTTGGGTCTGGGAACCATCCTGCGTATCGTGGATTCTAAGGAGCCAGCCGGCCACTCCCAGCCACAGTCCCCCAAACACAAACAACGGCGCTTTTCCCTGAAAACAAAACTGGCCTGCCAACTTTTGATGCAGATTTGGCAGGAGCCACTTTGGTACTATCAAACCAGCCAACTTGGCACTGGTGCCACATGGGTCTGGGTCTTTTCAGAGCCTGCTTCGGGCAATTAATGGAGATGCCAGCTTGCGGACATTGCCTGCAAGGGAGAAAATAAGCTGGCCCGTTTCCCTGGCAAAAGTAAGCTGCCAGTTCAGATTGCAGGTGCTATTTAGTACTATCAAACCAGCCCGACTTGGCACTGGTGCCACCTCTGGTCTGGGAACCATCCTGCCTATCGTGGATTTTCAGGGGCCAGACGGCCACTATCAGCCATATGCCCCCAAAAACAAACCACGGCCCTTTTCTCTGGTAAACAAAACTCAACTGCCCCTCTTCTGGATGGCAAATTTTAGGACGCACTTTGTACTACGAAAACCGCCCGACTTGGCACTGGTGCCACCTTGGGTCAGGGAACCATCCTGCCTATCGTAGCTTTTCAGGAGCCAGCCGGTCACTCCCAGCCATAGGTCCCCAGACAAATACCTCGGCCCGTTTCCCTGGCAAACAAAAGTAAGCTGCCCCGCTTCTGGATGGCAGATTGCAGGAGCCACTTGGTACTATCAAACCAGCCAAACTTGACACTGGTGCCACCTTGGCTCTGGGAACCATGCTGCGTAACCCGGATTCTAAGACGACTGGCAGCCACTGCCAGCCACAGGCCTCCAAACAAAATCAACGGCGCTTTTCCCTGGAAAACAAAACTCGCCTGACAACTTTTAGATGGCAGATTGCAGGAGCCAGTTGGTACCATCAAACCAGCCCAACTTGGCACTGGTGCCACCTTGGGTCTGGGAACCATCCTGCCTATTGTTGCTTTTCAGGAGCCAGCCGGTCACTTCTAGCCCTAGGCCCCCAGTCATAAACCTCGGCCCGTTTCCCTGGCACACAAATGTAAGCTACCCCGCTTCAGGATGGCAGATTGCAGGAGCCACTTTTCACCATCAAACCAGCCCAACGCGGCACTGGTGCCACCTTGGGTCTGGGAACCATCCTGCGTATCGTGTGTTCTAAGGAGCCAGCCGGCCACTCCCACCCACAGTCCCCCAAACACAAACAACGGCGCTTTTCCCTGGAAAACAAAACTGGCCTGCCAACTTTTTGATGGCAGATTGCAGGAGCCACTTGGTACTATCAAACCAGCCCAACTTGGCACTGGTGCCACCATGGGTCTGGTAACCATCCTGCCTATCGTAGCTTTTCAGGAGCCAGGCGGTCACTCCCAGCCATATGCGCCCAGACACAAACCTCGGCCCGTTTCCCTGGCAAACAAAAGTAAGCTGCCCCGCTTCTGCATGGCAGATTGCAGGTGCTATTTAGTACTATCAAACCAGCCCGACTTGGCACTGGTGCCACCTCTGGTCTGGGAACCATCCTGCCTATCGTGGATTTTCAGGCGCCAGACGGCCACTATCAGCCATATGCCCCCAAAAACAAACCACGGCCCTTTTCTCTGGTAAACAAAACTCAACTGCCCCTCTTCTGGATGGCAAATTTTAGGACGCACTTTGTACTACGAAAACCGCCCGACTTGGCACTGGTGCCACCTTGGGTCAGGGAACCATCCTGCCTATCGTAGCTTTTTAAGGAGCCAGCAGGCCACGCCCAGCCATATAGCCCCAAAAACAAACCATGGACCATTTCTCTTGGAAACAAAAATCCGCTGCCCCGCGTCAGGATGGCAGATTGCAGGAGCCACTTTGCACCATCAAACCACCCCGACTTGGCACTGGTGCCATCTTGGATCTGGGAACCATCCTGCCTATCGTAGCTTTTCAGGAGCCAGCCGGTTACTCCCAACCATAGGCCCCCAGAGAGAAAGCTCTGCCCGTTTCCCTGGCAAACAAAAGTAAGCTACCCCGCTTCTGGATGGCAGATTGCAGGAGCCACATGGTACTATCAAACCAGGACAACATGGCACTGGTGCCACCTTGGCTCTGGGAACCATCCTGCCTATCGTGGATTTTCAGGCGCCAGCCGGCCACTCTCAGCTATATGCCCCCAAACACAAACCACGGCCCTTTTCTCTGGTAAACAAAACTCAACTGCCCCTCTTCTGGATGGCTAATTGCAGGACGCACTTTGTACTACGAAAACAGCCCGACTTGGCAGTGATGCCACCTTGGGTCAGGGAACCATCCTGCGTATCGATGTTTTTAAGGCGTCAGCCGGCAACGTCCAGCCATATACCCCCAAAAAAAACCCACGGAACTTTTCTCCAGCAAGCAAAAATCCGCTGCCCCGCGTCTGGATGGCAGATTGCAGGAGCTATTTAGTATTATCAAACCAGCCCGACTTGGCACTTGTGCCACCATGGGTCTGGTCACCATCCTGCCTATCGTAGCTTTCAAGGAGCCAGCCGGTCACTCTCAGCCATAGGCCCCAAACACAAACCACGGCCCTTTTCTCTGGAAAACAAAACTCAACTGCCCCTCTTCTGGATGGCAGATTGCAGGAGCCACTGGGTACTATGAAACCAGCCCTACTTGGCACTGGTGCCACCTTGGGTCTGGGAACCATGCTGCGTATCATGGATTTTCAGGAGCCAGCCGTCCACTGCCAGCCACAGGCCCCGAAACACAAACAACAGCCTTTTTCTCTGGCAAACAAAATTCAGCTGCCTTGCTTCTGGATGGCAGATTGCAGGAACCACTTGGTACTAACAAACCAGCCCGACTTGGCACTGGTGCCACCTTGGGTCTGGGAACCATCCTGCGTATCGTGGATTCTAAGGAGCCAGCTGGCCACTCCCAGCCACAGGCCCCAAAACACACACAACGGCGCTTTTCCCTGGAAAACAAAACTCGCCTGCCAACTTTTTGATGGCAGATTGCAGGAGCCACTTGGCTCCATCAAACCAGCCCAACTTGGCACTGGTGCCACCTTGGCTCTGGGAACCATGCTGCGTAACCCGGATTCTAAGACGACAGGCAGCCACTGCCAGCCACAGGCCTCCAAACAAAATCAACGGCGCTTTTCCCTGGAAAACAAAACTCGCCTGCCAACTTTTTGATGGCAGATTGCAGGAGCCACTTGGTACTATCAATTCATCCCAACTTGGCACTGGTGCCACTATGGGTCTGGGAACCATCCTGCCAATTGTACCATTTCAGGAGCCAGCCGGTCACTCCCAGCCATAGGCCCCCATCACAAACCTCGGCCCGTTTCCCTGGCAAACAAAATTAAGCTGCCCCGATTCTGGATGGCAGATTGCAGGAGCCACTTTGTAGTGTCAAAACAGCCCGACTTGGCACTGGTGCCACCTTGGGTCTGGGAACCATCCTGCGTATCGTGGATTCTAAGCAGCCACCCGGCCACTCCGTGCCACAGGCGCCCAAACACAAACAACGGCGCTTTGCCCTGGAAAACAAAACTCGCCTGCCAACTTTTTGATGGCAGATTGCAGGAGCCACTTGGTACTATCAAACCAGCCCAACTTGGCACTGGTGCCACCATGGGTCTGGTCACCATCCTGCCTATCGAAGCTTTTCAGGAGCCAGCCGGTCACTCCCAGCCATAGGCCCCCAGACACAAACCTCGGCCCGTTTCCCTGGCAAACAAAAGTAAGCAGCCCCGCTTCTGGATGGCAGATTGTAGGACGCACTTGGTACTATCAAACCAGCCCGACTTGGCACTGGTGCCACCTCTGGTCTGGGAACCATGGTGCGTATCGTGGATTCTAAGGAGCCAGCCGGCCACTCCCAGCCATAGGCACCCAAACACAAACAACGGCGCTTTTCCCTGGAAAACAAAACTCGCCTGCCAACTTTTTGATGGCAGATTGCAGGAGCCACTTGGTACTATCAAACCAGCTCAACTTGGCACTGGTGCCACCATGGGTCTGCTCACCATCCTGCCTATCGTAGCTTTTCAGGAGCCAGACGGTCACTCCAAGCCATAGGTCCCCAGACAAAAAGCTCGGCCCGTTTCCCTGGCAAACAAAAGTAAGCTGCCCCGCTTCTGGATGGCAGATTGCAGGAGCCACTTTGCACCATCAAACTAGCCCGACTTGGCACTGGTGCCACCTCAGGTCTGGGAACCATCCTGCGTATCGTGGATTCTAAGGAGCCAGCCGGCCACTCCAGCCACAGGCCCCCAAACACAAACAACGGCGCTTTTCCCTGGAAAACAAAACTCGCCTGCCAAATTTTGACGGCAGATTGCAGGAGCCACTTGGTACTATCAAATCAGCCCAACTTGGCACTGGTGCCACCATGGGTCTGGTCACCATCCTGCCTATCGTAGCTTTTCAGGAGGCAGCCGGTCACTCCCAGCCATAGGCCCCCAGACAAAAACCTCGGCCCGTTTCCCTGGCAAACAAAAGTAAGCTGCCCCGCTTCTGGATGGCAGATTGCAGGAGCCACTTGGTAGTATCAAATTAGCCAAACTTGGCACTGGTGCCATCATGGGTCTGGTAAACATCCTGCCTATCTTAGCTTTTCAGGAGCCGGCCGGTCACTCCCTGCCATAGGCCCCCAGAGAAATACCTCGGCCCCTTTCCCTGGCAAACAAAAGTAAGCTGCCCCGCTTCTGGATGGCAGATTGCAGGAACCACTTGCTACTATCAAACCAGCCCAACTTGGCACTGGTGCCACCTTGGCTCTGGGAACCATGGTGCGTAAAGTAGATTCTAAGAGGACAGGCGGACACTCCCAGCCACAGGCCTCTAAACAAAAACAACGGCGCGTTACCCTGGAAAACAAAACTGGCCTGCCAACTTTTTGATGGCAGATTGCAGGAGCCACTTGGTACTATCAAACCAGCCCAACTTGGCACTGGTGCCACCATGGGTCTGGTCACCATCCTGCCTATCGTAGCTTTTCAGGAGCCAGCCGGTCACTCCCAGCCATAGGCCCCGAGACACAAAGCTCGGCCCGTTTCCCTGGCAAACAAAAGTAAGCTGCCCCGCTTCTGCATGGCAGATTGCAGGTGCTATTTAGTACTATCAAACCAGCCCGACTTGGCACTGGTGCCACCTCTGGTCTGGGAACCATCCTGCCTATCGTGGATTTTCAGGGGCCAGACGGCCACTATCAGCCATATGCCCCCAAAAACAAACCACGGCCCTTTTCTCTGGTAAACAAAACTCAACTGCCCCTCTTCTGGATGGCAAATTTTAGGACGCACTTTGTACTACGAAAACCGCCCGACTTGGCACTGGTGCCACCTTGGGTCAGGGAACCATCCTGCCTATCGTAGCTTTTCAGGAGCCAGCCGGTCACTCCCAGCCATAGGTCCCCAGACAAATACCTCGGCCCGTTTCCCTGGCAAACAAAAGTAAGCTGCCCCGCTTCTGGATGGCAGATTGCAGGAGCCACTTGGTACTATCAAACCAGCCAAACTTGACACTGGTGCCACCTTGGCTCTGGGAACCATGCTGCGTAACCCGGATTCTAAGACGACTGGCAGCCACTGCCAGCCACAGGCCTCCAAACAAAATCAACGGCGCTTTTCCCTGGAAAACAAAACTCGCCTGACAACTTTTAGATGGCAGATTGCAGGAGCCAGTTGGTACCATCAAACCAGCCCAACTTGGCACTGGTGCCACCTTGGGTCTGGGAACCATCCTGCCTATTGTTGCTTTTCAGGAGCCAGCCGGTCACTTCTAGCCCTAGGCCCCCAGTCATAAACCTCGGCCCGTTTCCCTGGCACACAAATGTAAGCTACCCCGCTTCAGGATGGCAGATTGCAGGAGCCACTTTTCACCATCAAACCAGCCCAACGCGGCACTGGTGCCACCTTGGGTCTGGGAACCATCCTGCGTATCGTGTGTTCTAAGGAGCCAGCCGGCCACTCCCACCCACAGTCCCCCAAACACAAACAACGGCGCTTTTCCCTGGAAAACAAAACTGGCCTGCCAACTTTTTGATGGCAGATTGCAGGAGCCACTTGGTACTATCAAACCAGCCCAACTTGGCACTGGTGCCACCATGGGTCTGGTAACCATCCTGCCTATCGTAGCTTTTCAGGAGCCAGGCGGTCACTCCCAGCCATATGCGCCCAGACACAAACCTCGGCCCGTTTCCCTGGCAAACAAAAGTAAGCTGCCCCGCTTCTGCATGGCAGATTGCAGGTGCTATTTAGTACTATCAAACCAGCCCGACTTGGCACTGGTGCCACCTCTGGTCTGGGAACCATCCTGCCTATCGTGGATTTTCAGGCGCCAGACGGCCACTATCAGCCATATGCCCCCAAAAACAAACCACGGCCCTTTTCTCTGGTAAACAAAACTCAACTGCCCCTCTTCTGGATGGCAAATTTTAGGACGCACTTTGTACTACGAAAACCGCCCGACTTGGCACTGGTGCCACCTTGGGTCAGGGAACCATCCTGCCTATCGTAGCTTTTTAAGGAGCCAGCAGGCCACGCCCAGCCATATAGCCCCAAAAACAAACCATGGACCATTTCTCTTGGAAACAAAAATCCGCTGCCCCGCGTCAGGATGGCAGATTGCAGGAGCCACTTTGCACCATCAAACCACCCCGACTTGGCACTGGTGCCATCTTGGATCTGGGAACCATCCTGCCTATCGTAGCTTTTCAGGAGCCAGCCGGTTACTCCCAACCATAGGCCCCCAGAGAGAAAGCTCTGCCCGTTTCCCTGGCAAACAAAAGTAAGCTACCCCGCTTCTGGATGGCAGATTGCAGGAGCCACATGGTACTATCAAACCAGGACAACATGGCACTGGTGCCACCTTGGCTCTGGGAACCATCCTGCCTATCGTGGATTTTCAGGCGCCAGCCGGCCACTCTCAGCTATATGCCCCCAAACACAAACCACGGCCCTTTTCTCTGGTAAACAAAACTCAACTGCCCCTCTTCTGGATGGCTAATTGCAGGACGCACTTTGTACTACGAAAACAGCCCGACTTGGCAGTGATGCCACCTTGGGTCAGGGAACCATCCTGCGTATCGATGTTTTTAAGGCGTCAGCCGGCAACGTCCAGCCATATACCCCCAAAAAAAACCCACGGAACTTTTCTCCAGCAAGCAAAAATCCGCTGCCCCGCGTCTGGATGGCAGATTGCAGGAGCTATTTAGTATTATCAAACCAGCCCGACTTGGCACTTGTGCCACCATGGGTCTGGTCACCATCCTGCCTATCGTAGCTTTCAAGGAGCCAGCCGGTCACTCTCAGCCATAGGCCCCAAACACAAACCACGGCCCTTTTCTCTGGAAAACAAAACTCAACTGCCCCTCTTCTGGATGGCAGATTGCAGGAGCCACTGGGTACTATGAAACCAGCCCTACTTGGCACTGGTGCCACCTTGGGTCTGGGAACCATGCTGCGTATCATGGATTTTCAGGAGCCAGCCGTCCACTGCCAGCCACAGGCCCCGAAACACAAACAACAGCCTTTTTCTCTGGCAAACAAAATTCAGCTGCCTTGCTTCTGGATGGCAGATTGCAGGAACCACTTGGTACTAACAAACCAGCCCGACTTGGCACTGGTGCCACCTTGGGTCTGGGAACCATCCTGCGTATCGTGGATTCTAAGGAGCCAGCTGGCCACTCCCAGCCACAGGCCCCAAAACACACACAACGGCGCTTTTCCCTGGAAAACAAAACTCGCCTGCCAACTTTTTGATGGCAGATTGCAGGAGCCACTTGGCACCATCAAACCAGCCCAACTTGGCACTGGTGCCACCTTGGCTCTGGGAACCATGCTGCGTAACCCGGATTCTAAGACGACAGGCAGCCACTGCCAGCCACAGGCCTCCAAACAAAATCAACGGCGCTTTTCCCTGGAAAACAAAACTCGCCTGCCAACTTTTTGATGGCAGATTGCAGGAGCCACTTGGTACTATCAATTCATCCCAACTTGGCACTGGTGCCACTATGGGTCTGGGAACCATCCTGCCAATTGTACCATTTCAGGAGCCAGCCGGTCACTCCCAGCCATAGGCCCCCATCACAAACCTCGGCCCGTTTCCCTGGCAAACAAAATTAAGCTGCCCCGATTCTGGATGGCAGATTGCAGGAGCCACTTTGTAGTGTCAAAACAGCCCGACTTGGCACTGGTGCCACCTTGGGTCTGGGAACCATCCTGCGTATCGTGGATTCTAAGCAGCCACCCGGCCACTCCGTGCCACAGGCGCCCAAACACAAACAACGGCGCTTTGCCCTGGAAAACAAAACTCGCCTGCCAACTTTTTGATGGCAGATTGCAGGAGCCACTTGGTACTATCAAACCAGCCCAACTTGGCACTGGTGCCACCATGGGTCTGGTCACCATCCTGCCTATCGAAGCTTTTCAGGAGCCAGCCGGTCACTCCCAGCCATAGGCCCCCAGACACAAACCTCGGCCCGTTTCCCTGGCAAACAAAAGTAAGCAGCCCCGCTTCTGGATGGCAGATTGTAGGACGCACTTGGTACTATCAAACCAGCCCGACTTGGCACTGGTGCCACCTCTGGTCTGGGAACCATGGTGCGTATCGTGGATTCTAAGGAGCCAGCCGGCCACTCCCAGCCATAGGCCCCCAAACACAAACAACGGCGCTTTTCCCTGGAAAACAAAACTCGCCTGCCAAATTTTGACGGCAGATTGCAGGAGCCACTTGGTACTATCAAATCAGCCCAACTTGGCACTGGTGCCACCATGGGTCTGGTCACCATCCTGCCTATCGTAGCTTTTCAGGAGGCAGCCGGTCACTCCCAGCCATAGGCCCCCAGACAAAAACCTCGGCCCGTTTCCCTGGCAAACAAAAGTAAGCTGCCCCGCTTCTGGATGGCAGATTGCAGGAGCCACTTGGTAGTATCAAATTAGCCAAACTTGGCACTGGTGCCATCATGGGTCTGGTAAACATCCTGCCTATCTTAGCTTTTCAGGAGCCGGCCGGTCACTCCCTGCCATAGGCCCCCAGAGAAATACCTCGGCCCCTTTCCCTGGCAAACAAAAGTAAGCTGCCCCGCTTCTGGATGGCAGATTGCAGGAACCACTTGCTACTATCAAACCAGCCCAACTTGGCACTGGTGCCACCTTGGCTCTGGGAACCATGGTGCGTAAAGTAGATTCTAAGAGGACAGGCGGACACTCCCAGCCACAGGCCTCTAAACAAAAACAACGGCGCGTTACCCTGGAAAACAAAACTGGCCTGCCAACTTTTTGATGGCAGATTGCAGGAGCCACTTGGTACTATCAAACCAGCCCAACTTGGCACTGGTGCCACCATGGGTCTGGTCACCATCCTGCCTATCGTAGCTTTTCAGGAGCCAGCCGGTCACTCCCAGCCATAGGCCCCGAGACACAAAGCTCGGCCCGTTTCCCTGGCAAACAAAAGTAAGCTGCCCCGCTTCTGCATGGCAGATTGCAGGTGCTATTTAGTACTATCAAACCAGCCCGACTTGGCACTGGTGCCACCTCTGGTCTGGGAACCATCCTGCCTATCGTGGATTTTCAGGGGCCAGACGGCCACTATCAGCCATATGCCCCCAAAAACAAACCACGGCCCTTTTCTCTGGTAAACAAAACTCAACTGCCCCTCTTCTGGATGGCAAATTTTAGGACGCACTTTGTACTACGAAAACCGCCCGACTTGGCACTGGTGCCACCTTGGGTCAGGGAACCATCCTGCCTATCGTAGCTTTTCAGGAGCCAGCCGGTCACTCCCAGCCATAGGTCCCCAGACAAATACCTCGGCCCGTTTCCCTGGCAAACAAAAGTAAGCTGCCCCGCTTCTGGATGGCAGATTGCAGGAGCCACTTGGTACTATCAAACCAGCCAAACTTGACACTGGTGCCACCTTGGCTCTGGGAACCATGCTGCGTAACCCGGATTCTAAGACGACTGGCAGCCACTGCCAGCCACAGGCCTCCAAACAAAATCAACGGCGCTTTTCCCTGGAAAACAAAACTCGCCTGACAACTTTTAGATGGCAGATTGCAGGAGCCAGTTGGTACCATCAAACCAGCCCAACTTGGCACTGGTGCCACCTTGGGTCTGGGAACCATCCTGCCTATTGTTGCTTTTCAGGAGCCAGCCGGTCACTTCTAGCCCTAGGCCCCCAGTCATAAACCTCGGCCCGTTTCCCTGGCACACAAATGTAAGCTACCCCGCTTCAGGATGGCAGATTGCAGGAGCCACTTTTCACCATCAAACCAGCCCAACGCGGCACTGGTGCCACCTTGGGTCTGGGAACCATCCTGCGTATCGTGTGTTCTAAGGAGCCAGCCGGCCACTCCCACCCACAGTCCCCCAAACACAAACAACGGCGCTTTTCCCTGGAAAACAAAACTGGCCTGCCAACTTTTTGATGGCAGATTGCAGGAGCCACTTGGTACTATCAAACCAGCCCAACTTGGCACTGGTGCCACCATGGGTCTGGTAACCATCCTGCCTATCGTAGCTTTTCAGGAGCCAGGCGGTCACTCCCAGCCATATGCGCCCAGACACAAACCTCGGCCCGTTTCCCTGGCAAACAAAAGTAAGCTGCCCCGCTTCTGCATGGCAGATTGCAGGTGCTATTTAGTACTATCAAACCAGCCCGACTTGGCACTGGTGCCACCTCTGGTCTGGGAACCATCCTGCCTATCGTGGATTTTCAGGCGCCAGACGGCCACTATCAGCCATATGCCCCCAAAAACAAACCACGGCCCTTTTCTCTGGTAAACAAAACTCAACTGCCCCTCTTCTGGATGGCAAATTTTAGGACGCACTTTGTACTACGAAAACCGCCCGACTTGGCACTGGTGCCACCTTGGGTCAGGGAACCATCCTGCCTATCGTAGCTTTTTAAGGAGCCAGCAGGCCACGCCCAGCCATATAGCCCCAAAAACAAACCATGGACCATTTCTCTTGGAAACAAAAATCCGCTGCCCCGCGTCAGGATGGCAGATTGCAGGAGCCACTTTGCACCATCAAACCACCCCGACTTGGCACTGGTGCCATCTTGGATCTGGGAACCATCCTGCCTATCGTAGCTTTTCAGGAGCCAGCCGGTTACTCCCAACCATAGGCCCCCAGAGAGAAAGCTCTGCCCGTTTCCCTGGCAAACAAAAGTAAGCTACCCCGCTTCTGGATGGCAGATTGCAGGAGCCACATGGTACTATCAAACCAGGACAACATGGCACTGGTGCCACCTTGGCTCTGGGAACCATCCTGCCTATCGTGGATTTTCAGGCGCCAGCCGGCCACTCTCAGCTATATGCCCCCAAACACAAACCACGGCCCTTTTCTCTGGTAAACAAAACTCAACTGCCCCTCTTCTGGATGGCTAATTGCAGGACGCACTTTGTACTACGAAAACAGCCCGACTTGGCAGTGATGCCACCTTGGGTCAGGGAACCATCCTGCGTATCGATGTTTTTAAGGCGTCAGCCGGCAACGTCCAGCCATATACCCCCAAAAAAAACCCACGGAACTTTTCTCCAGCAAGCAAAAATCCGCTGCCCCGCGTCTGGATGGCAGATTGCAGGAGCTATTTAGTATTATCAAACCAGCCCGACTTGGCACTTGTGCCACCATGGGTCTGGTCACCATCCTGCCTATCGTAGCTTTCAAGGAGCCAGCCGGTCACTCTCAGCCATAGGCCCCAAACACAAACCACGGCCCTTTTCTCTGGAAAACAAAACTCAACTGCCCCTCTTCTGGATGGCAGATTGCAGGAGCCACTGGGTACTATGAAACCAGCCCTACTTGGCACTGGTGCCACCTTGGGTCTGGGAACCATGCTGCGTATCATGGATTTTCAGGAGCCAGCCGTCCACTGCCAGCCACAGGCCCCGAAACACAAACAACAGCCTTTTTCTCTGGCAAACAAAATTCAGCTGCCTTGCTTCTGGATGGCAGATTGCAGGAACCACTTGGTACTAACAAACCAGCCCGACTTGGCACTGGTGCCACCTTGGGTCTGGGAACCATCCTGCGTATCGTGGATTCTAAGGAGCCAGCTGGCCACTCCCAGCCACAGGCCCCAAAACACACACAACGGCGCTTTTCCCTGGAAAACAAAACTCGCCTGCCAACTTTTTGATGGCAGATTGCAGGAGCCACTTGGCACCATCAAACCAGCCCAACTTGGCACTGGTGCCACCTTGGCTCTGGGAACCATGCTGCGTAACCCGGATTCTAAGACGACAGGCAGCCACTGCCAGCCACAGGCCTCCAAACAAAATCAACGGCGCTTTTCCCTGGAAAACAAAACTCGCCTGCCAACTTTTTGATGGCAGATTGCAGGAGCCACTTGGTACTATCAATTCATCCCAACTTGGCACTGGTGCCACTATGGGTCTGGGAACCATCCTGCCAATTGTACCATTTCAGGAGCCAGCCGGTCACTCCCAGCCATAGGCCCCCATCACAAACCTCGGCCCGTTTCCCTGGCAAACAAAATTAAGCTGCCCCGATTCTGGATGGCAGATTGCAGGAGCCACTTTGTAGTGTCAAAACAGCCCGACTTGGCACTGGTGCCACCTTGGGTCTGGGAACCATCCTGCGTATCGTGGATTCTAAGCAGCCACCCGGCCACTCCGTGCCACAGGCGCCCAAACACAAACAACGGCGCTTTGCCCTGGAAAACAAAACTCGCCTGCCAACTTTTTGATGGCAGATTGCAGGAGCCACTTGGTACTATCAAACCAGCCCAACTTGGCACTGGTGCCACCATGGGTCTGGTCACCATCCTGCCTATCGAAGCTTTTCAGGAGCCAGCCGGTCACTCCCAGCCATAGGCCCCCAGACACAAACCTCGGCCCGTTTCCCTGGCAAACAAAAGTAAGCAGCCCCGCTTCTGGATGGCAGATTGTAGGACGCACTTGGTACTATCAAACCAGCCCGACTTGGCACTGGTGCCACCTCTGGTCTGGGAACCATGGTGCGTATCGTGGATTCTAAGGAGCCAGCCGGCCACTCCCAGCCACAAGCCCCCAAACACAAACAACGGCGCTTTTCTCTGGCAAACAAAACTCAACTGCCCCTCTTCTGGATGGCAAATTGGAGGACGCACTTGGTACTATAAAAACAGCCCGACTTGGCACTGGTGCCACCTTGGGTCTGGGAACCATCCTGCGTATCGATCTTTTTAATGAGACAGCCGGCCACTCCCAGCCATATGCCCCCAAACACAAACCACGGCCCTTTCCTCTGGCAAACAAAACTCAACTGCCCCTCTTCTGGATGGCAGATTGCAGGAGCCACTTGGTACTATCAAACCAGCAAGACTTGGCACTGGTGCCACCTTGGGTCTGGGAACCATCCTGCGTATTGTGGATTGTCAGGAGCCAGCTGAACATTCTCGGCCACAGACCCAAATCAAAAACAACGGCCTGTTTCACAGGCAAACAAAACTCAGCTGCCCCGCTTCTGGATGGGAGATTGCAGGAGGCACTTGACACTGTGAAACCAGCCCCACTTGGCACTGGTGCCACCTTGGGTCTGGGAACCATGCTGCGTATCATGGATTTTCAGGAGCCAGCCGGCCACTCCCAGCCATAGGCCCCCAAACAAAAACCACAGCCTTTTTCTCTGGCAAACAAAATTCAGCTGCCCCACTTCTGGATGGCAGATTGCAGGAGCCACTTGGGACTATCACACCAGCACAACATGGCACTGCTGCCACCTTGGATCTGGGAACCATCCTTCCTATCGTGGATTTTCAGGGGCCAGCCGGTCACTCTCAGCCATAGGCCCCAAACACAAACCACGGCCCTTTTCTCTGGAAAACAAAACTCAACTGCCCCTCTTCTGGATGGCAGATTGCAGGAGCCACTGGGTACTATGAAACTAGCCCTACTTGGCACTGGTGCCACCTTGGGTCTGGGAACCATGCTGCGTATCATGGATTTTCAGGAGCCAGCCGTCCACTGTCAGCCACAGGCCCCGAAACACAAACAACAGCCTTTTTCTCTGGCAAACAAAATTCAGCTGCACCGCTTCTGGATGGCAGATTGCAGGAACCACTTGGAACTAACAAACCAGCCCGACTTGGCACTGGTGCCACCTTGGGTCTGGGAACCATCCTGCGTATCGTGGATTCTAAGGAGCCAGCTGGCCACTCCCAGCCACAGGCCCCAAAACACACACAACGGCGCTTTTCCCTGGAAAACAAAACTCGCCTGCCAACTTTTTGATGGCAGATTGCAGGAGCCACTTGGTACTATCAAACCAGCCCGACTTGGCACTGGTGCCACCATGGGTCTGGTCACCATCCTGCCTATCGTAGCTTTTCAGGAGCCAGCCGGTCACTCCCAGCCATAGGCCCCCAGAAAAAAACCTCGGTCCGTTTCCCTGGAAAACAAAAGTAAGCTGCCCCGCTTCTGGATGGCAGATTGCAGGAGCCACTTGGTGCTATCAAACCAGCCCGACTTGGCACTGGTGCCACCTTGGGTCTGGGAACCATCCTGCGTATCCTGTGTTCTAAGGAGCCAGCCGGCCACTCCCAGCCACAGTCCCCCAAACACAAACAACGGCGCTTTTCCCTGGAAAACAAAACTGACCTGCCAACATTTTGATGGCAGATTGCAGGAGCCACTTGGTACTATCAAACCAGCCCAACTTGGCACTGGTGCCACCATGGGTCTGGTCACCATCCTGCCTATCGTAGCTTTTCAGGAGCCAGCCGGTCACTCCCAGCCATAGGTCCCCAGACAAATACCTCGGCCCGTTTCCCTGGCAAACAAAAGTAAGCTGCCCCGCTTCTGGATGGCAGATTGCAGGAGCCACTTGGTACTATCAAACCAGCCCAACTTGACACTGGTGCCACCTTGGCTCTGGGAACCATGCTGCGTAACCCGGATTCTAAGACGACTGGCAGCCACTGCCAGCCACAGGCCTCCAAACAAAATCAACGGCGCTTTTCCCTGGAAAACAAAACTCGCCTGACAACTTTTAGATGGCAGATTGCAGGAGCCAGTTGGTACCATCAAACCAGCCCAACTTGGCACTGGTGCCACCTTGGGTCTGGGAACCATCCTGCCTATTGTTGCTTTTCAGGAGCCAGCCGGTCACTTCTAGCCCTAGGCCCCCAGTCATAAACCTCGGCCCGTTTCCCTGGCACACAAATGTAAGCTACCCCGCTTCAGGATGGCAGATTGCAGGAGCCACTTTTCACCATCAAACCAGCCCAACGTGGCACTGGTGCCACCTTGGGTCTGGGAACCATCCTGCGTATCGTGGATTCTAAGGAGCCAGCCGGCCACTCCCAGCCACAGTCCCCCAAACACAAACAACGGCGCTTTTCCCTGGAAAACAAAACTGGCCTGCCAACTTTTTGATGGCAGATTGCAGGAGCCACTTGGTACTATCAAACCAGCCCAACTTGGCACTGGTGCCACCATGGGTCTGGTCACCATCCTGCCTATCGTAGCTTTTCAGGAGCCAGCCGGTCACTCCCAGCCATAGGCCCCGAGACACAAAGCTCGGCCCGTTTCCCTGGCAAACAAAAGTAAGCTGCCCCGCTTCTGCATGGCAGATTGCAGGTGCTATTTAGTACTATCAAACCAGCCCGACTTGGCACTGGTGCCACCTCTGGTCTGGGAACCATCCTGCCTATCGTGGATTTTCAGGGGCCAGACGGCCACTATCAGCCATATGCCCCCAAAAACAAACCACGGCCCTTTTCTCTGGTAAACAAAACTCAACTGCCCCTCTTCTGGATGGCAAATTTTAGGACGCACTTTGTACTACGAAAACCGCCCGACTTGGCACTGGTGCCACCTTGGGTCAGGGAACCATCCTGCCTATCGTAGCTTTTCAGGAGCCAGCCGGTCACTCCCAGCCATAGGTCCCCAGACAAATACCTCGGCCCGTTTCCCTGGCAAACAAAAGTAAGCTGCCCCGCTTCTGGATGGCAGATTGCAGGAGCCACTTGGTACTATCAAACCAGCCAAACTTGACACTGGTGCCACCTTGGCTCTGGGAACCATGCTGCGTAACCCGGATTCTAAGACGACTGGCAGCCACTGCCAGCCACAGGCCTCCAAACAAAATCAACGGCGCTTTTCCCTGGAAAACAAAACTCGCCTGACAACTTTTAGATGGCAGATTGCAGGAGCCAGTTGGTACCATCAAACCAGCCCAACTTGGCACTGGTGCCACCTTGGGTCTGGGAACCATCCTGCCTATTGTTGCTTTTCAGGAGCCAGCCGGTCACTTCTAGCCCTAGGCCCCCAGTCATAAACCTCGGCCCGTTTCCCTGGCACACAAATGTAAGCTACCCCGCTTCAGGATGGCAGATTGCAGGAGCCACTTTTCACCATCAAACCAGCCCAACGCGGCACTGGTGCCACCTTGGGTCTGGGAACCATCCTGCGTATCGTGTGTTCTAAGGAGCCAGCCGGCCACTCCCACCCACAGTCCCCCAAACACAAACAACGGCGCTTTTCCCTGGAAAACAAAACTGGCCTGCCAACTTTTTGATGGCAGATTGCAGGAGCCACTTGGTACTATCAAACCAGCCCAACTTGGCACTGGTGCCACCATGGGTCTGGTAACCATCCTGCCTATCGTAGCTTTTCAGGAGCCAGGCGGTCACTCCCAGCCATATGCGCCCAGACACAAACCTCGGCCCGTTTCCCTGGCAAACAAAAGTAAGCTGCCCCGCTTCTGCATGGCAGATTGCAGGTGCTATTTAGTACTATCAAACCAGCCCGACTTGGCACTGGTGCCACCTCTGGTCTGGGAACCATCCTGCCTATCGTGGATTTTCAGGCGCCAGACGGCCACTATCAGCCATATGCCCCCAAAAACAAACCACGGCCCTTTTCTCTGGTAAACAAAACTCAACTGCCCCTCTTCTGGATGGCAAATTTTAGGACGCACTTTGTACTACGAAAACCGCCCGACTTGGCACTGGTGCCACCTTGGGTCAGGGAACCATCCTGCCTATCGTAGCTTTTTAAGGAGCCAGCAGGCCACGCCCAGCCATATAGCCCCAAAAACAAACCATGGACCATTTCTCTTGGAAACAAAAATCCGCTGCCCCGCGTCAGGATGGCAGATTGCAGGAGCCACTTTGCACCATCAAACCACCCCGACTTGGCACTGGTGCCATCTTGGATCTGGGAACCATCCTGCCTATCGTAGCTTTTCAGGAGCCAGCCGGTTACTCCCAACCATAGGCCCCCAGAGAGAAAGCTCTGCCCGTTTCCCTGGCAAACAAAAGTAAGCTACCCCGCTTCTGGATGGCAGATTGCAGGAGCCACATGGTACTATCAAACCAGGACAACATGGCACTGGTGCCACCTTGGCTCTGGGAACCATCCTGCCTATCGTGGATTTTCAGGCGCCAGCCGGCCACTCTCAGCTATATGCCCCCAAACACAAACCACGGCCCTTTTCTCTGGTAAACAAAACTCAACTGCCCCTCTTCTGGATGGCTAATTGCAGGACGCACTTTGTACTACGAAAACAGCCCGACTTGGCAGTGATGCCACCTTGGGTCAGGGAACCATCCTGCGTATCGATGTTTTTAAGGCGTCAGCCGGCAACGTCCAGCCATATACCCCCAAAAAAAACCCACGGAACTTTTCTCCAGCAAGCAAAAATCCGCTGCCCCGCGTCTGGATGGCAGATTGCAGGAGCTATTTAGTATTATCAAACCAGCCCGACTTGGCACTTGTGCCACCATGGGTCTGGTCACCATCCTGCCTATCGTAGCTTTCAAGGAGCCAGCCGGTCACTCTCAGCCATAGGCCCCAAACACAAACCACGGCCCTTTTCTCTGGAAAACAAAACTCAACTGCCCCTCTTCTGGATGGCAGATTGCAGGAGCCACTGGGTACTATGAAACCAGCCCTACTTGGCACTGGTGCCACCTTGGGTCTGGGAACCATGCTGCGTATCATGGATTTTCAGGAGCCAGCCGTCCACTGCCAGCCACAGGCCCCGAAACACAAACAACAGCCTTTTTCTCTGGCAAACAAAATTCAGCTGCCTTGCTTCTGGATGGCAGATTGCAGGAACCACTTGGTACTAACAAACCAGCCCGACTTGGCACTGGTGCCACCTTGGGTCTGGGAACCATCCTGCGTATCGTGGATTCTAAGGAGCCAGCTGGCCACTCCCAGCCACAGGCCCCAAAACACACACAACGGCGCTTTTCCCTGGAAAACAAAACTCGCCTGCCAACTTTTTGATGGCAGATTGCAGGAGCCACTTGGCTCCATCAAACCAGCCCAACTTGGCACTGGTGCCACCTTGGCTCTGGGAACCATGCTGCGTAACCCGGATTCTAAGACGACAGGCAGCCACTGCCAGCCACAGGCCTCCAAACAAAATCAACGGCGCTTTTCCCTGGAAAACAAAACTCGCCTGCCAACTTTTTGATGGCAGATTGCAGGAGCCACTTGGTACTATCAATTCATCCCAACTTGGCACTGGTGCCACTATGGGTCTGGGAACCATCCTGCCAATTGTACCATTTCAGGAGCCAGCCGGTCACTCCCAGCCATAGGCCCCCATCACAAACCTCGGCCCGTTTCCCTGGCAAACAAAATTAAGCTGCCCCGATTCTGGATGGCAGATTGCAGGAGCCACTTTGTAGTGTCAAAACAGCCCGACTTGGCACTGGTGCCACCTTGGGTCTGGGAACCATCCTGCGTATCGTGGATTCTAAGCAGCCACCCGGCCACTCCGTGCCACAGGCGCCCAAACACAAACAACGGCGCTTTGCCCTGGAAAACAAAACTCGCCTGCCAACTTTTTGATGGCAGATTGCAGGAGCCACTTGGTACTATCAAACCAGCCCAACTTGGCACTGGTGCCACCATGGGTCTGGTCACCATCCTGCCTATCGAAGCTTTTCAGGAGCCAGCCGGTCACTCCCAGCCATAGGCCCCCAGACACAAACCTCGGCCCGTTTCCCTGGCAAACAAAAGTAAGCAGCCCCGCTTCTGGATGGCAGATTGTAGGACGCACTTGGTACTATCAAACCAGCCCGACTTGGCACTGGTGCCACCTCTGGTCTGGGAACCATGGTGCGTATCGTGGATTCTAAGGAGCCAGCCGGCCACTCCCAGCCATAGGCACCCAAACACAAACAACGGCGCTTTTCCCTGGAAAACAAAACTCGCCTGCCAACTTTTTGATGGCAGATTGCAGGAGCCACTTGGTACTATCAAACCAGCTCAACTTGGCACTGGTGCCACCATGGGTCTGCTCACCATCCTGCCTATCGTAGCTTTTCAGGAGCCAGACGGTCACTCCAAGCCATAGGTCCCCAGACAAAAAGCTCGGCCCGTTTCCCTGGCAAACAAAAGTAAGCTGCCCCGCTTCTGGATGGCAGATTGCAGGAGCCACTTTGCACCATCAAACTAGCCCGACTTGGCACTGGTGCCACCTCAGGTCTGGGAACCATCCTGCGTATCGTGGATTCTAAGGAGCCAGCCGGCCACTCCAGCCACAGGCCCCCAAACACAAACAACGGCGCTTTTCCCTGGAAAACAAAACTCGCCTGCCAAATTTTGACGGCAGATTGCAGGAGCCACTTGGTACTATCAAATCAGCCCAACTTGGCACTGGTGCCACCATGGGTCTGGTCACCATCCTGCCTATCGTAGCTTTTCAGGAGGCAGCCGGTCACTCCCAGCCATAGGCCCCCAGACAAAAACCTCGGCCCGTTTCCCTGGCAAACAAAAGTAAGCTGCCCCGCTTCTGGATGGCAGATTGCAGGAGCCACTTGGTAGTATCAAATTAGCCAAACTTGGCACTGGTGCCATCATGGGTCTGGTAAACATCCTGCCTATCTTAGCTTTTCAGGAGCCGGCCGGTCACTCCCTGCCATAGGCCCCCAGAGAAATACCTCGGCCCCTTTCCCTGGCAAACAAAAGTAAGCTGCCCCGCTTCTGGATGGCAGATTGCAGGAACCACTTGCTACTATCAAACCAGCCCAACTTGGCACTGGTGCCACCTTGGCTCTGGGAACCATGGTGCGTAAAGTAGATTCTAAGAGGACAGGCGGACACTCCCAGCCACAGGCCTCTAAACAAAAACAACGGCGCGTTACCCTGGAAAACAAAACTGGCCTGCCAACTTTTTGATGGCAGATTGCAGGAGCCACTTGGTACTATCAAACCAGCCCAACTTGGCACTGGTGCCACCATGGGTCTGGTCACCATCCTGCCTATCGTAGCTTTTCAGGAGCCAGCCGGTCACTCCCAGCCATAGGCCCCGAGACACAAAGCTCGGCCCGTTTCCCTGGCAAACAAAAGTAAGCTGCCCCGCTTCTGCATGGCAGATTGCAGGTGCTATTTAGTACTATCAAACCAGCCCGACTTGGCACTGGTGCCACCTCTGGTCTGGGAACCATCCTGCCTATCGTGGATTTTCAGGGGCCAGACGGCCACTATCAGCCATATGCCCCCAAAAACAAACCACGGCCCTTTTCTCTGGTAAACAAAACTCAACTGCCCCTCTTCTGGATGGCAAATTTTAGGACGCACTTTGTACTACGAAAACCGCCCGACTTGGCACTGGTGCCACCTTGGGTCAGGGAACCATCCTGCCTATCGTAGCTTTTCAGGAGCCAGCCGGTCACTCCCAGCCATAGGTCCCCAGACAAATACCTCGGCCCGTTTCCCTGGCAAACAAAAGTAAGCTGCCCCGCTTCTGGATGGCAGATTGCAGGAGCCACTTGGTACTATCAAACCAGCCAAACTTGACACTGGTGCCACCTTGGCTCTGGGAACCATGCTGCGTAACCCGGATTCTAAGACGACTGGCAGCCACTGCCAGCCACAGGCCTCCAAACAAAATCAACGGCGCTTTTCCCTGGAAAACAAAACTCGCCTGACAACTTTTAGATGGCAGATTGCAGGAGCCAGTTGGTACCATCAAACCAGCCCAACTTGGCACTGGTGCCACCTTGGGTCTGGGAACCATCCTGCCTATTGTTGCTTTTCAGGAGCCAGCCGGTCACTTCTAGCCCTAGGCCCCCAGTCATAAACCTCGGCCCGTTTCCCTGGCACACAAATGTAAGCTACCCCGCTTCAGGATGGCAGATTGCAGGAGCCACTTTTCACCATCAAACCAGCCCAACGCGGCACTGGTGCCACCTTGGGTCTGGGAACCATCCTGCGTATCGTGTGTTCTAAGGAGCCAGCCGGCCACTCCCACCCACAGTCCCCCAAACACAAACAACGGCGCTTTTCCCTGGAAAACAAAACTGGCCTGCCAACTTTTTGATGGCAGATTGCAGGAGCCACTTGGTACTATCAAACCAGCCCAACTTGGCACTGGTGCCACCATGGGTCTGGTAACCATCCTGCCTATCGTAGCTTTTCAGGAGCCAGGCGGTCACTCCCAGCCATATGCGCCCAGACACAAACCTCGGCCCGTTTCCCTGGCAAACAAAAGTAAGCTGCCCCGCTTCTGCATGGCAGATTGCAGGTGCTATTTAGTACTATCAAACCAGCCCGACTTGGCACTGGTGCCACCTCTGGTCTGGGAACCATCCTGCCTATCGTGGATTTTCAGGCGCCAGACGGCCACTATCAGCCATATGCCCCCAAAAACAAACCACGGCCCTTTTCTCTGGTAAACAAAACTCAACTGCCCCTCTTCTGGATGGCAAATTTTAGGACGCACTTTGTACTACGAAAACCGCCCGACTTGGCACTGGTGCCACCTTGGGTCAGGGAACCATCCTGCCTATCGTAGCTTTTTAAGGAGCCAGCAGGCCACGCCCAGCCATATAGCCCCAAAAACAAACCATGGACCATTTCTCTTGGAAACAAAAATCCGCTGCCCCGCGTCAGGATGGCAGATTGCAGGAGCCACTTTGCACCATCAAACCACCCCGACTTGGCACTGGTGCCATCTTGGATCTGGGAACCATCCTGCCTATCGTAGCTTTTCAGGAGCCAGCCGGTTACTCCCAACCATAGGCCCCCAGAGAGAAAGCTCTGCCCGTTTCCCTGGCAAACAAAAGTAAGCTACCCCGCTTCTGGATGGCAGATTGCAGGAGCCACATGGTACTATCAAACCAGGACAACATGGCACTGGTGCCACCTTGGCTCTGGGAACCATCCTGCCTATCGTGGATTTTCAGGCGCCAGCCGGCCACTCTCAGCTATATGCCCCCAAACACAAACCACGGCCCTTTTCTCTGGTAAACAAAACTCAACTGCCCCTCTTCTGGATGGCTAATTGCAGGACGCACTTTGTACTACGAAAACAGCCCGACTTGGCAGTGATGCCACCTTGGGTCAGGGAACCATCCTGCGTATCGATGTTTTTAAGGCGTCAGCCGGCAACGTCCAGCCATATACCCCCAAAAAAAACCCACGGAACTTTTCTCCAGCAAGCAAAAATCCGCTGCCCCGCGTCTGGATGGCAGATTGCAGGAGCTATTTAGTATTATCAAACCAGCCCGACTTGGCACTTGTGCCACCATGGGTCTGGTCACCATCCTGCCTATCGTAGCTTTCAAGGAGCCAGCCGGTCACTCTCAGCCATAGGCCCCAAACACAAACCACGGCCCTTTTCTCTGGAAAACAAAACTCAACTGCCCCTCTTCTGGATGGCAGATTGCAGGAGCCACTGGGTACTATGAAACCAGCCCTACTTGGCACTGGTGCCACCTTGGGTCTGGGAACCATGCTGCGTATCATGGATTTTCAGGAGCCAGCCGTCCACTGCCAGCCACAGGCCCCGAAACACAAACAACAGCCTTTTTCTCTGGCAAACAAAATTCAGCTGCCTTGCTTCTGGATGGCAGATTGCAGGAACCACTTGGTACTAACAAACCAGCCCGACTTGGCACTGGTGCCACCTTGGGTCTGGGAACCATCCTGCGTATCGTGGATTCTAAGGAGCCAGCTGGCCACTCCCAGCCACAGGCCCCAAAACACACACAACGGCGCTTTTCCCTGGAAAACAAAACTCGCCTGCCAACTTTTTGATGGCAGATTGCAGGAGCCACTTGGCACCATCAAACCAGCCCAACTTGGCACTGGTGCCACCTTGGCTCTGGGAACCATGCTGCGTAACCCGGATTCTAAGACGACAGGCAGCCACTGCCAGCCACAGGCCTCCAAACAAAATCAACGGCGCTTTTCCCTGGAAAACAAAACTCGCCTGCCAACTTTTTGATGGCAGATTGCAGGAGCCACTTGGTACTATCAATTCATCCCAACTTGGCACTGGTGCCACTATGGGTCTGGGAACCATCCTGCCAATTGTACCATTTCAGGAGCCAGCCGGTCACTCCCAGCCATAGGCCCCCATCACAAACCTCGGCCCGTTTCCCTGGCAAACAAAATTAAGCTGCCCCGATTCTGGATGGCAGATTGCAGGAGCCACTTTGTAGTGTCAAAACAGCCCGACTTGGCACTGGTGCCACCTTGGGTCTGGGAACCATCCTGCGTATCGTGGATTCTAAGCAGCCACCCGGCCACTCCGTGCCACAGGCGCCCAAACACAAACAACGGCGCTTTGCCCTGGAAAACAAAACTCGCCTGCCAACTTTTTGATGGCAGATTGCAGGAGCCACTTGGTACTATCAAACCAGCCCAACTTGGCACTGGTGCCACCATGGGTCTGGTCACCATCCTGCCTATCGAAGCTTTTCAGGAGCCAGCCGGTCACTCCCAGCCATAGGCCCCCAGACACAAACCTCGGCCCGTTTCCCTGGCAAACAAAAGTAAGCAGCCCCGCTTCTGGATGGCAGATTGTAGGACGCACTTGGTACTATCAAACCAGCCCGACTTGGCACTGGTGCCACCTCTGGTCTGGGAACCATGGTGCGTATCGTGGATTCTAAGGAGCCAGCCGGCCACTCCCAGCCATAGGCACCCAAACACAAACAACGGCGCTTTTCCCTGGAAAACAAAACTCGCCTGCCAACTTTTTGATGGCAGATTGCAGGAGCCACTTGGTACTATCAAACCAGCTCAACTTGGCACTGGTGCCACCATGGGTCTGCTCACCATCCTGCCTATCGTAGCTTTTCAGGAGCCAGACGGTCACTCCAAGCCATAGGTCCCCAGACAAAAAGCTCGGCCCGTTTCCCTGGCAAACAAAAGTAAGCTGCCCCGCTTCTGGATGGCAGATTGCAGGAGCCACTTTGCACCATCAAACTAGCCCGACTTGGCACTGGTGCCACCTCAGGTCTGGGAACCATCCTGCGTATCGTGGATTCTAAGGAGCCAGCCGGCCACTCCAGCCACAGGCCCCCAAACACAAACAACGGCGCTTTTCCCTGGAAAACAAAACTCGCCTGCCAAATTTTGACGGCAGATTGCAGGAGCCACTTGGTACTATCAAATCAGCCCAACTTGGCACTGGTGCCACCATGGGTCTGGTCACCATCCTGCCTATCGTAGCTTTTCAGGAGGCAGCCGGTCACTCCCAGCCATAGGCCCCCAGACAAAAACCTCGGCCCGTTTCCCTGGCAAACAAAAGTAAGCTGCCCCGCTTCTGGATGGCAGATTGCAGGAGCCACTTGGTAGTATCAAATTAGCCAAACTTGGCACTGGTGCCATCATGGGTCTGGTAAACATCCTGCCTATCTTAGCTTTTCAGGAGCCGGCCGGTCACTCCCTGCCATAGGCCCCCAGAGAAATACCTCGGCCCCTTTCCCTGGCAAACAAAAGTAAGCTGCCCCGCTTCTGGATGGCAGATTGCAGGAACCACTTGCTACTATCAAACCAGCCCAACTTGGCACTGGTGCCACCTTGGCTCTGGGAACCATGGTGCGTAAAGTAGATTCTAAGAGGACAGGCGGACACTCCCAGCCACAGGCCTCTAAACAAAAACAACGGCGCGTTACCCTGGAAAACAAAACTGGCCTGCCAACTTTTTGATGGCAGATTGCAGGAGCCACTTGGTACTATCAAACCAGCCCAACTTGGCACTGGTGCCACCATGGGTCTGGTCACCATCCTGCCTATCGTAGCTTTTCAGGAGCCAGCCGGTCACTCCCAGCCATAGGCCCCGAGACACAAAGCTCGGCCCGTTTCCCTGGCAAACAAAAGTAAGCTGCCCCGCTTCTGCATGGCAGATTGCAGGTGCTATTTAGTACTATCAAACCAGCCCGACTTGGCACTGGTGCCACCTCTGGTCTGGGAACCATCCTGCCTATCGTGGATTTTCAGGGGCCAGACGGCCACTATCAGCCATATGCCCCCAAAAACAAACCACGGCCCTTTTCTCTGGTAAACAAAACTCAACTGCCCCTCTTCTGGATGGCAAATTTTAGGACGCACTTTGTACTACGAAAACCGCCCGACTTGGCACTGGTGCCACCTTGGGTCAGGGAACCATCCTGCCTATCGTAGCTTTTCAGGAGCCAGCCGGTCACTCCCAGCCATAGGTCCCCAGACAAATACCTCGGCCCGTTTCCCTGGCAAACAAAAGTAAGCTGCCCCGCTTCTGGATGGCAGATTGCAGGAGCCACTTGGTACTATCAAACCAGCCAAACTTGACACTGGTGCCACCTTGGCTCTGGGAACCATGCTGCGTAACCCGGATTCTAAGACGACTGGCAGCCACTGCCAGCCACAGGCCTCCAAACAAAATCAACGGCGCTTTTCCCTGGAAAACAAAACTCGCCTGACAACTTTTAGATGGCAGATTGCAGGAGCCAGTTGGTACCATCAAACCAGCCCAACTTGGCACTGGTGCCACCTTGGGTCTGGGAACCATCCTGCCTATTGTTGCTTTTCAGGAGCCAGCCGGTCACTTCTAGCCCTAGGCCCCCAGTCATAAACCTCGGCCCGTTTCCCTGGCACACAAATGTAAGCTACCCCGCTTCAGGATGGCAGATTGCAGGAGCCACTTTTCACCATCAAACCAGCCCAACGCGGCACTGGTGCCACCTTGGGTCTGGGAACCATCCTGCGTATCGTGTGTTCTAAGGAGCCAGCCGGCCACTCCCACCCACAGTCCCCCAAACACAAACAACGGCGCTTTTCCCTGGAAAACAAAACTGGCCTGCCAACTTTTTGATGGCAGATTGCAGGAGCCACTTGGTACTATCAAACCAGCCCAACTTGGCACTGGTGCCACCATGGGTCTGGTAACCATCCTGCCTATCGTAGCTTTTCAGGAGCCAGGCGGTCACTCCCAGCCATATGCGCCCAGACACAAACCTCGGCCCGTTTCCCTGGCAAACAAAAGTAAGCTGCCCCGCTTCTGCATGGCAGATTGCAGGTGCTATTTAGTACTATCAAACCAGCCCGACTTGGCACTGGTGCCACCTCTGGTCTGGGAACCATCCTGCCTATCGTGGATTTTCAGGCGCCAGACGGCCACTATCAGCCATATGCCCCCAAAAACAAACCACGGCCCTTTTCTCTGGTAAACAAAACTCAACTGCCCCTCTTCTGGATGGCAAATTTTAGGACGCACTTTGTACTACGAAAACCGCCCGACTTGGCACTGGTGCCACCTTGGGTCAGGGAACCATCCTGCCTATCGTAGCTTTTTAAGGAGCCAGCAGGCCACGCCCAGCCATATAGCCCCAAAAACAAACCATGGACCATTTCTCTTGGAAACAAAAATCCGCTGCCCCGCGTCAGGATGGCAGATTGCAGGAGCCACTTTGCACCATCAAACCACCCCGACTTGGCACTGGTGCCATCTTGGATCTGGGAACCATCCTGCCTATCGTAGCTTTTCAGGAGCCAGCCGGTTACTCCCAACCATAGGCCCCCAGAGAGAAAGCTCTGCCCGTTTCCCTGGCAAACAAAAGTAAGCTACCCCGCTTCTGGATGGCAGATTGCAGGAGCCACATGGTACTATCAAACCAGGACAACATGGCACTGGTGCCACCTTGGCTCTGGGAACCATCCTGCCTATCGTGGATTTTCAGGCGCCAGCCGGCCACTCTCAGCTATATGCCCCCAAACACAAACCACGGCCCTTTTCTCTGGTAAACAAAACTCAACTGCCCCTCTTCTGGATGGCTAATTGCAGGACGCACTTTGTACTACGAAAACAGCCCGACTTGGCAGTGATGCCACCTTGGGTCAGGGAACCATCCTGCGTATCGATGTTTTTAAGGCGTCAGCCGGCAACGTCCAGCCATATACCCCCAAAAAAAACCCACGGAACTTTTCTCCAGCAAGCAAAAATCCGCTGCCCCGCGTCTGGATGGCAGATTGCAGGAGCTATTTAGTATTATCAAACCAGCCCGACTTGGCACTTGTGCCACCATGGGTCTGGTCACCATCCTGCCTATCGTAGCTTTCAAGGAGCCAGCCGGTCACTCTCAGCCATAGGCCCCAAACACAAACCACGGCCCTTTTCTCTGGAAAACAAAACTCAACTGCCCCTCTTCTGGATGGCAGATTGCAGGAGCCACTGGGTACTATGAAACCAGCCCTACTTGGCACTGGTGCCACCTTGGGTCTGGGAACCATGCTGCGTATCATGGATTTTCAGGAGCCAGCCGTCCACTGCCAGCCACAGGCCCCGAAACACAAACAACAGCCTTTTTCTCTGGCAAACAAAATTCAGCTGCCTTGCTTCTGGATGGCAGATTGCAGGAACCACTTGGTACTAACAAACCAGCCCGACTTGGCACTGGTGCCACCTTGGGTCTGGGAACCATCCTGCGTATCGTGGATTCTAAGGAGCCAGCTGGCCACTCCCAGCCACAGGCCCCAAAACACACACAACGGCGCTTTTCCCTGGAAAACAAAACTCGCCTGCCAACTTTTTGATGGCAGATTGCAGGAGCCACTTGGCACCATCAAACCAGCCCAACTTGGCACTGGTGCCACCTTGGCTCTGGGAACCATGCTGCGTAACCCGGATTCTAAGACGACAGGCAGCCACTGCCAGCCACAGGCCTCCAAACAAAATCAACGGCGCTTTTCCCTGGAAAACAAAACTCGCCTGCCAACTTTTTGATGGCAGATTGCAGGAGCCACTTGGTACTATCAATTCATCCCAACTTGGCACTGGTGCCACTATGGGTCTGGGAACCATCCTGCCAATTGTACCATTTCAGGAGCCAGCCGGTCACTCCCAGCCATAGGCCCCCATCACAAACCTCGGCCCGTTTCCCTGGCAAACAAAATTAAGCTGCCCCGATTCTGGATGGCAGATTGCAGGAGCCACTTTGTAGTGTCAAAACAGCCCGACTTGGCACTGGTGCCACCTTGGGTCTGGGAACCATCCTGCGTATCGTGGATTCTAAGCAGCCACCCGGCCACTCCGTGCCACAGGCGCCCAAACACAAACAACGGCGCTTTGCCCTGGAAAACAAAACTCGCCTGCCAACTTTTTGATGGCAGATTGCAGGAGCCACTTGGTACTATCAAACCAGCCCAACTTGGCACTGGTGCCACCATGGGTCTGGTCACCATCCTGCCTATCGAAGCTTTTCAGGAGCCAGCCGGTCACTCCCAGCCATAGGCCCCCAGACACAAACCTCGGCCCGTTTCCCTGGCAAACAAAAGTAAGCAGCCCCGCTTCTGGATGGCAGATTGTAGGACGCACTTGGTACTATCAAACCAGCCCGACTTGGCACTGGTGCCACCTCTGGTCTGGGAACCATGGTGCGTATCGTGGATTCTAAGGAGCCAGCCGGCCACTCCCAGCCATAGGCACCCAAACACAAACAACGGCGCTTTTCCCTGGAAAACAAAACTCGCCTGCCAACTTTTTGATGGCAGATTGCAGGAGCCACTTGGTACTATCAAACCAGCTCAACTTGGCACTGGTGCCACCATGGGTCTGCTCACCATCCTGCCTATCGTAGCTTTTCAGGAGCCAGACGGTCACTCCAAGCCATAGGTCCCCAGACAAAAAGCTCGGCCCGTTTCCCTGGCAAACAAAAGTAAGCTGCCCCGCTTCTGGATGGCAGATTGCAGGAGCCACTTTGCACCATCAAACTAGCCCGACTTGGCACTGGTGCCACCTCAGGTCTGGGAACCATCCTGCGTATCGTGGATTCTAAGGAGCCAGCCGGCCACTCCAGCCACAGGCCCCCAAACACAAACAACGGCGCTTTTCCCTGGAAAACAAAACTCGCCTGCCAAATTTTGACGGCAGATTGCAGGAGCCACTTGGTACTATCAAATCAGCCCAACTTGGCACTGGTGCCACCATGGGTCTGGTCACCATCCTGCCTATCGTAGCTTTTCAGGAGGCAGCCGGTCACTCCCAGCCATAGGCCCCCAGACAAAATCCTCGGCCCGTTTCCCTGGCAAACAAAAGTAAGCTGCCCCGCTTCTGGATGGCAGATTGCAGGAGCCACTTGGTAGTATCAAATTAGCCAAACTTGGCACTGGTGCCATCATGGGTCTGGTAAACATCCTGCCTATCTTAGCTTTTCAGGAGCCGGCCGGTCACTCCCTGCCATAGGCCCCCAGAGAAATACCTCGGCCCCTTTCCCTGGCAAACAAAAGTAAGCTGCCCCGCTTCTGGATGGCAGATTGCAGGAACCACTTGCTACTATCAAACCAGCCCAACTTGGCACTGGTGCCACCTTGGCTCTGGGAACCATGGTGCGTAAAGTAGATTCTAAGAGGACAGGCGGACACTCCCAGCCACAGGCCTCTAAACAAAAACAACGGCGCGTTACCCTGGAAAACAAAACTCGCCTGCCAACTTTTTGATGGCAGATTGCAGGAGCCACTTGGTACTATCAAACCAGCCCAACTTGGCACTGGTGCCACCATGGGTCTGGTCACCATCCTGCCTATCGTAGCTTTTCAGGAGCCAGCCGGTCACTCCCAGCCATAGGCCCCCAGACAAATACCTCGGCCCGTTTCCCTGGCAAACAAAAGTAAGCTGCCCCGCTTCTGGATGGCAGATTGCAGGAGCCACATGGTACTATCAAACCAGGCCAACATGGCACTGGTGCCACCTTGGATCTGGGAACCATCCTGCCTATCGTGGATTTTCAGGCGCCAGCCGGCCACTCTCAGCCATATGCCCCCAAACACAAACCACGGCCCTTTTCTCTGGTAAACAAAACTCAACTGCCCCTCTTCTGGATGGCAAATAGCAGGACGCACTTGGTACTACGAAAACAGCCCGACTTGGCAGTGATGCCACCTTGGGTCAGGGAACCATCCTGCGTATCGATGTTTTTAAGGAGTCAGCCGGCAACGTCCAGCCATACACCCCCAAAAAATACCCACGGATCTTTTCTCCAGCAAGCAAAAATCCGCTGCCCCGCGTCTGGATGGCAGATTGCAGGAGCTATTTAGTATTATCAAACCAGCCCGACTTGGCACTGGTGCCACCATGGGTCTGGTCACCATCCTGCCTATCGTAGCTTTTCAGGAGCCAGCCGGTCACTCTCACCATAGGCCCCAAACACAAACCACGGCCCCTTTCTCTGGAAAACAAAACTCAACTGCCCCTCTTCTGGATGGCAGATTGCAGGAGCCACTGGGTACTGTGAAACCAGCCCTACTTGGCACTGGTGCCACCTTGGGTCTGGGAACCATGCTGCGTATCATGGATTTTCAGGAGCCAGCCGTCCACTGCCAGCCACAGGCCCCGAAACACAAACAACAGCCTTTTTCTCTGGCAAACAAAATTCAGCTGCCTTGCTTCTGGATGGCAGATTGCAGGAACCACTTGGTACTAACAAACCAGCCCGACTTGGCACTGGTGCCACCTTGGGTCTGGGAACCATCCTGCGTATCGTGGATTCTAAGGAGCCAGCTGGCCACTCCCAGCCACAGGCCCCCAAACAAAATCAACGGCGCTTTTCCCTGGAAAACAAAACTGGCCTGCCAACTTTTTGATGGCAGATTGCAGGAGCCACTTGGTACTATCAAACCAGCCCAACTTGGCACTGGTGCCACCATGGGTCTGGTCACCATCCTGCCTATCGTAGCTTTTCAGGAGCCAGCCGGTCACTCCCAGCCATAGGCCCCCAGACACAAACCTCGGCCCGTTTCCCTGGCACACAAAAGTAAGCTACCGCACTTCTGGATGGCAGATTGCAGGAGCCACTTGGTACTATCAAACCAGCCCAACTTGGCACTGGTGCCACCTTGGCTCTGGGAACCATGCTGCGTAACCCGGATTCTAAGACGACTGGCAGCCACTGCCAGCCACAGGCCTCCAAACAAAATCAACGGCGCTTTTCCCTGGAAAACAAAACTCGCCTGACAACTTTTAGATGGTAGATTGCAGGAGCCAGTTGGTACCATCAAACCAGCCCAACTTGGCACTGGTGCCACCTTGGGTCTGGTCACCATCCTGCCTATTGTTGCTTTTCAGGAGCCAGCCGGTCACTCCTAGCCCTAGGCCCCCAGTCATAAACCTCGGCCCGTTTCCCTGGCACACAAATGTAAGCTACCCCGCTTCAGGATGGCAGATTGCAGGAGCCACTTTTCACCATCAAACCAGCCCGACGTGGCACTGGTGCCACCTGGGGTCTGGGAACCATCCTGCGTATCATATGTTCTAAGGAGCCAGCCGGCCACTCCCACCCACAGTCCCCCAAACACAAACAACGGCGCTTTTCCCTGGAAAACAAAACTCGCCTGCCAACTTTTTGATGGCAGATTGCAGGAGCCACTTGGTACTATCAAACCAGCCCAACTTGGCACTGGTGCCACCATGGGTCTGGTCACCATCCTGCCTATCGTAGCTTTTCAGGAGCCAGACGGTCACTCCAAGCCATAGGTCCCCAGACAAAAAGCTCGGCCCGTTTCCCTGGCAAACAAAAGTAAGCTGCCCCGCTTCTGGATGGCAGATTGCAGGAGCCACTTTGCACCATCAAACTAGCCCGACTTGGCACTGGTGCCACCTCAGGTCTGGGAACCATCCTGCGTATCGTGGATTCTAAGGAGCCAGCCGGCCACTCCAGCCACAGGCCCCCAAACACAAACAACGGCGCTTTTCCCTGGAAAACAAAACTCGCCTGCCAAATTTTGACGGCAGATTGCAGGAGCCACTTGGTACTATCAAATCAGCCCAACTTGGCACTGGTGCCACCATGGGTCTGGTCACCATCCTGCCTATCGTAGCTTTTCAGGAGGCAGCCGGTCACTCCCAGCCATAGGCCCCCAGACAAAATCCTCGGCCCGTTTCCCTGGCAAACAAAAGTAAGCTGCCCCGCTTCTGGATGGCAGATTGCAGGAGCCACTTGGTAGTATCAAATTAGCCAAACTTGGCACTGGTGCCATCATGGGTCTGGTAAACATCCTGCCTATCTTAGCTTTTCAGGAGCCGGCCGGTCACTCCCTGCCATAGGCCCCCAGAGAAATACCTCGGCCCCTTTCCCTGGCAAACAAAAGTAAGCTGCCCCGCTTCTGGATGGCAGATTGCAGGAACCACTTGCTACTATCAAACCAGCCCAACTTGGCACTGGTGCCACCTTGGCTCTGGGAACCATGGTGCGTAAAGTAGATTCTAAGAGGACAGGCGGACACTCCCAGCCACAGGCCTCTAAACAAAAACAACGGCGCGTTACCCTGGAAAACAAAACTCGCCTGCCAACTTTTTGATGGCAGATTGCAGGAGCCACTTGGTACTATCAAACCAGCCCAACTTGGCACTGGTGCCACCATGGGTCTGGTCACCATCCTGCCTATCGTAGCTTTTCAGGAGCCAGCCGGTCACTCCCAGCCATAGGCCCCCAGACAAATACCTCGGCCCGTTTCCCTGGCAAACAAAAGTAAGCTGCCCCGCTTCTGGATGGCAGATTGCAGGAGCCACATGGTACTATCAAACCAGGCCAACATGGCACTGGTGCCACCTTGGATCTGGGAACCATCCTGCCTATCGTGGATTTTCAGGCGCCAGCCGGCCACTCTCAGCCATATGCCCCCAAACACAAACCACGGCCCTTTTCTCTGGTAAACAAAACTCAACTGCCCCTCTTCTGGATGGCAAATAGCAGGACGCACTTGGTACTACGAAAACAGCCCGACTTGGCAGTGATGCCACCTTGGGTCAGGGAACCATCCTGCGTATCGATGTTTTTAAGGAGTCAGCCGGCAACGTCCAGCCATACACCCCCAAAAAATACCCACGGATCTTTTCTCCAGCAAGCAAAAATCCGCTGCCCCGCGTCTGGATGGCAGATTGCAGGAGCTATTTAGTATTATCAAACCAGCCCGACTTGGCACTGGTGCCACCATGGGTCTGGTCACCATCCTGCCTATCGTAGCTTTTCAGGAGCCAGCCGGTCACTCTCACCATAGGCCCCAAACACAAACCACGGCCCCTTTCTCTGGAAAACAAAACTCAACTGCCCCTCTTCTGGATGGCAGATTGCAGGAGCCACTGGGTACTATGAAACCAGCCCTACTTGGCACTGGTGCCACCTTGGGTCTGGGAACCATGCTGCGTATCATGGATTTTCAGGAGCCAGCCGTCCACTGCCAGCCACAGGCCCCGAAACACAAACAACAGCCTTTTTCTCTGGCAAACAAAATTCAGCTGCCTTGCTTCTGGATGGCAGATTGCAGGAACCACTTGGTACTAACAAACCAGCCCGACTTGGCACTGGTGCCACCTTGGGTCTGGGAACCATCCTGCGTATCGTGGATTCTAAGGAGCCAGCTGGCCACTCCCAGCCACAGGCCCCCAAACAAAATCAACGGCGCTTTTCCCTGGAAAACAAAACTGGCCTGCCAACTTTTTGATGGCAGATTGCAGGAGCCACTTGGTACTATCAAACCAGCCCAACTTGGCACTGGTGCCACCATGGGTCTGGTCACCATCCTGCCTATCGTAGCTTTTCAGGAGCCAGCCGGTCACTCCCAGCCATAGGCCCCCAGACACAAACCTCGGCCCGTTTCCCTGGCACACAAAAGTAAGCTACCGCACTTCTGGATGGCAGATTGCAGGAGCCACTTGGTACTATCAAACCAGCCCAACTTGGCACTGGTGCCACCTTGGCTCTGGGAACCATGCTGCGTAACCCGGATTCTAAGACGACTGGCAGCCACTGCCAGCCACAGGCCTCCAAACAAAATCAACGGCGCTTTTCCCTGGAAAACAAAACTCGCCTGACAACTTTTAGATGGTAGATTGCAGGAGCCAGTTGGTACCATCAAACCAGCCCAACTTGGCACTGGTGCCACCTTGGGTCTGGTCACCATCCTGCCTATTGTTGCTTTTCAGGAGCCAGCCGGTCACTCCTAGCCCTAGGCCCCCAGTCATAAACCTCGGCCCGTTTCCCTGGCACACAAATGTAAGCTACCCCGCTTCAGGATGGCAGATTGCAGGAGCCACTTTTCACCATCAAACCAGCCCGACGTGGCACTGGTGCCACCTGGGGTCTGGGAACCATCCTGCGTATCATATGTTCTAAGGAGCCAGCCGGCCACTCCCACCCACAGTCCCCCAAACACAAACAACGGCGCTTTTCCCTGGAAAACAAAACTCGCCTGCCAACTTTTTGATGGCAGATTGCAGGAGCAACTTGGTACTATCAAACCAGCCCAACTTGGCACTGGTGCCACCATGGGTCTGGTCACCATCCTGCCTATCGTAGCTTTTCAGGAGCCAGGCGGTCACTCCCAGCCATAGGCCCCCAGACACAAACCGCGGCCCGTTTCCCTGGCAAACAAAAGTAAGCTGCCCCGCTTCTGCATGGCAGATTGCAGGTGCTATTTAGTACTATCAAACCAGCCCGACTTGGCACTGATGCCACCTCTGGTCTGGGAACCATCCTCCCTATCGTGGATTTTCAGGCGCCAGACGGCCACTCTCAGCCATATGCCCCCAAACACAAACCACGGCCCTTTTCTCTGGTAAACAAAACTCAACTGCCCCTCTTCTGGATGGCAAATTTTAGGACGCACTTTGTACTACGAAAACCGCCCGACTTGGCACTGGTGCCACCTTGGGTCAGGGAACGATCCTGCCTATCGTAGCTTTTTAAGGAGCCAGCAGGCCACGCCCAGCCATATAGCCCCAAAAACAAACCACGGACCATTTCTCTTGGAAAAAAAAATCCGCTGCCCCGCGTCAGGATGGAAGATTGCAGGAGCCACGTTTCACCATCAAACCACCCCGACTTGGCACTGGTGCCATCTTGGATCTGGGAACCATCCTGCCTATCGTAGCTTTTCAGGAGCCAGCCGGTTACTCCCAACCATAGGCCCCCAGACAGAAAGCTCTGCCCGTTTCCCTGGCAAACAAAAGTAAGCTACCCCGCTTCTGGATGGCAGATTGCAGGAGCCACTTGGTACTATCAAACCAGCCCAACTTGACACTGGTGCCACTTTGGGTCTGGGAACCATGCTGCGTAACGTAGATTCTAAGGCGCCAGGCGGCCCCTCCCAGCCACAGGCCCCCAAATACAAACAACGGCGCTTTTCCCTGGAAAACAAAACTCGCCTGCCAGCTTTTTGATGGCAGATTGCAGGAGCCACTTGGTACTATCAAATCATCCCAACTTGGCACTGGTGCCACTATGGGTCTGGGAACCATCCTGCCTATTGTAGCACTGCAGGAGCCAGCCGGTCACTCCCAGCCATAGGCCCCCAGACACAAACCTCGGACCTTTTCCCTGGCAAACAAAATTAAGCTGCCCCGATTCTGGATGGCAGATTGCAGGAGCCACTTGGTAGTGTCAAAACAGCCCGACTTGCCACTGGTGCCACCCTGGGTCTGGGAACCATCCTGCGTATCGTGGATTCTAAGCAGCCACCCGGCCACTCCGTGCCACAGGCGCCCAAACACAAACAACGGCGCTTTTCCCTGGAAAACAAAACTCGCCTGCCAACTTTTTGATGGCAGATTGCAGGAGCCACTTCGTACTATCAAACCAGCCCAACTTGGCACTGGTGCCACCATGGGTCTGGTCACCATCCTGCCTATCGTAGCTTTTTAGGAGCCAGCCGGTCACTCCCAGCCATAAACCCCCAGACACAAACCTCGGCCCGTTTCCCTGGAAAACAAAAGTAAGCACCCCCGATTCTGGATGGCAGATTGCAGGAGCCACATGGTAGTATCAAATTAGCCCAACTTGGCACTGGCGCCATCATGGGTCTGGTAAACATCCTGCCTATCTTAGCTTTTCAGGAGCCGGCCGGTCACTCCCTGCCATAGGCCCCCAGAGAAATACCTCGGCCCGTTTCCCTGGCACACAAAAGTAAGCTACCGCACTTCTGGATGGCAGATTGCAGGAGCCACTTGGTACTATCAAACCAGCCCAAATTGACACTGGTGCCACCTTGGCTCTGGGAACCATCCTGCGTAACGTAGATTCTAAGAGGACAGGCGGACACTCCCAGCCACAGGCCTCTAAACAAAAACAACGGCGCGTTACCCTGGAAAACAAAACTCGCCTGCCAACTTTTTGATGGCAGATTGCAGGAGCCACTTGGTACTATCAAACCAGCCCAACTTGGCACTGGTGCCACCATGGGTCTGGTCACCATCCTGCCTATCGTAGCTTTTCAGGAGCCAGCCGGTCACTCCCAGCCATAGGCCCCCAGACAAATACCTCGGCCCGTTTCCCTGGCAAACAAAAGTAAGCTACCCCGCTTCTGGATGGCAGATTGCAGGAGCCACTTGGTACTATCAAACCAGGCCAACATGGCACTGGTGCCACCTTGGCTCTGGGAACCATCCTGCCTATCGTGGATTTTCAGGCGCCAGCCGGCCACTCTCAGCCATATGCCCCCAAACACAAACCACGGCCCTTTTCTCTGGTAAACAAAACTCAACTGCCCCTCTTCTGGATGGCAAATTGCAGGACGCACTTGGTACTACGAAAACAGCCCGACTTGGCAGTGATGCCACCTTGGGTCAGGGAACCATCCTGCGTATCGATGTTTTTAAGGAGTCAGCCGGCAACGTCCAGCCATATACCCCCAAAAAAAACCCACGGATCTTTTCTCCAGCAAGCAAAAATCCGCTGCCCCGCGTCTGGATGGCAGATTGCAGGAGCTATTTAGTATTGTCAAACCAGCCCGACTTGGCACTGGTGCCACCATGGGTCTGGTCACCATCCTGCCTATCGTAGCTTTTCAGGAGCCAGCTGGTCACTCTCAGCCATAGGCCCCAAACACAAACCACGGCCCTTTTCTCTGGGAAACAAAACTCAACTGCCCCTCTTCTGGATGGCAGATTGCAGGAACCACTTTGCACCATCAAACTAGCCCGACTTGGCACTGGTGCCACCTCTGGTCTGGGAACCATGCTGCGTATCGTGGATTCTAAGGAGCCATCCGTCCTCTCCCAGACACAGGCCCCCAAACACAAACAACGGCGCTTTTCCCTGGAAAACAAAACTCGCCTGCCAACTTTTTGATGGCAGATTGCAGGAGCCACTTGGTACTATCAAACCAGCCCAACTTGGCACTGGTGCCACCATGGGTCTGGTCACCATCCTGCCTATCGTAGCTTTTCAGGAGCCAGCCGGTCACTCCCAGCCATAGGCCCCCAGACACAAAGCTCGGCCCGTTTCCCTGGCAAACACAAGTAAGCTGCCCTGCTTCTGGATGGCAGATTGCAGGACGCACTTGGTAGTATCAAACCAGCCCGACTTGGCACTGGTGCCACCTCTGGTCTGGGAACCATCCTGCGTATCGTGGATTCTAAGCAGCCAGTCGGCCACTCCCAGACACAGGCCCCCAAACACAAACAACGGCGCTTTTCCCTGGAAAACAAAACTCGCCTGCCAACATTTTGATGGCAGATTGCAGGAGCCACTTGGTACTATCTAATCAGCCCAACTTGGCACTGGTGCCACCATGCGTTTGGTCACCATCCTGCCTATCGTAGCTTTTCAGGAGCCAGACGGTCACTCCCAGCTATAGGCCCCCAGACAAAAACCTCGGCCCGTTTCCCTGGCATACAAAAGTAAGCTGCCCCGCTTCTGGATGGCAGATTGCAGGAACAACTTTGTACTATCAAACCAGCCCGACTTGGCACTGGTGCCACCTCTGGTCTGGGAACCATCCTGCGTATCGTGATTCTAAGGAGCCATCCGTCCACTCCCAGCCACAGGCCCCCAAACACAAACAACGGCGCTTTTCCCTGGAAAACAAAACTCGCCTGCCAACATTTTGATGGCAGATTGCAGGAGCCACTTGGTACTATCAAACCAGCCCAACTTGGCACTGGTGCCACCATGGGTCTGGTCACCATCCTGCCTATCGTAGCTTTTCAGGAGCCAGCCGGTCCCTCCCTGCCATAGGCCCCCAGAGAAAAACCTCGGCCCGTTTCCCTGGCAAACAAAAGTAAGCTACCCCGCTTCTGGATGGCAGATTGCAGGAGCCACTTTGCACCATCAAACTAGCCCGACTTGGCACTGGTGCCACCTCAGGTCTGGGAACCATCCTGCGTATCGTTCATTCTAAGGAGCCAGCCGGCCACTCCAGCCACAGGCCCCCAGACACAAACAACGGCGCTTTTCCCTGGAAAACAAAACTCGCCTGCCAACTTTTAGATGGCAGATTGCAGGAGCCACTTGGTACTATCAAATCAGCCCAACTTGGCACTGGTGCCACCATGGGTCTGGTCACCATCCTGCCTATCGTAGCTTTTCAGGACCTAGCAGGTCACTCCCAGCCATAGGCCCCCAGACACAAAGCTCGGCCCGTTTCCCTGGCAAACAAAAGTAAGCTGCCCCGCTTCTGGATGGCAGATTTCCGGAGCCACAAGGTATTATCAAACCAGCCCGACTTGGCACTGGTGCCACCTCTGGTCTGGGAACCATCCTGCGTATCGTGGATTCTAAGCAGCCAGCCGGCCACTCCCAGCCACAGGCCCCCAAACACAAACAACGGCGCTTTTCCCTGGAAAACAAAACTGGCCTGCCAACTTTTTGATGGCAGATTGCAGGAGCCACTTGGTACTATCAAACCAGCCCAACTTGGCACTGGTGCCACCATGGGTCTGGTAACCATCCTGCCTATCGTAGCTTTTCAGGAGCTAGCCGGTCACTCCAAGCCATAGGCCCCCAGACAAAAACCTCGGCCCATTTCCCTGGCAAAGAAAAATAAGCTGCCCCGCTTCTGGATGGCAGATTGCAGGAGCCACTTTGCACCATCAAACCAGCCTGACTTGGCACTGGTGCCACCTCTGGTCTGGGAACCATCCTGCGTATCGTGGATTCTAAGGAGCCAGCCGGCCACTCCCAGCCACAGGCCCCCAAACACAAGCAACGGCGCTTTTCCCTGGAAAACAAAACTCGCCTGCCAACTTTTTGATGGCAGATTGCAGGAGCCACTTGGTACTATCAAACCAGCTCAACTTGGCACTGGTGCCACCATGGGTCTGCTCACCATCCTGCCTATCGTAGCTTTTCAGGAGCCAGACGGTCACTCGCAGCCATAGGCCCCCAGACACAAACCTCGGCCCGTTTCCCTGGCAAACAAAAGTAAGCTGCCCCGCTTCTGCATGGCAGATTGCAGGAGCTATTTAGTACTATCAAATCAGCCCAACTTGGGACTGGTGCCACCATGGGTCTGGTCACCATCCTGCCTATCGTAGCTTTTCAGGAGCCAGCCGGTCACTCCCAGCCATAGGCCCCCAGACAAAAACCTCGGCCCGTTTCCCTGGCAAACAAAAGTAAGCTGCCCTGCTTCTGGATGGCAGATTGCAGGAACCACTTGGTACTATCAAACCAGCAAAACTTGGCACTGGTGCCACCTTGGGTCTGGATACCATGCTGCGTATCGTGGATTCTAAGGAGCCAGCCGGCCACTCCCAGCCACAGGCCCCCAAACACAAACAACGGCGCTTTTCCCTGGGAAACAAAACTCTCCTGCCAACTTTTTGATGGGAGATTGCAGGAGCCACTTGGTTTTATCAAATCAGACCAACTTGGCACTGGTGCCACCATGGGTCTGGTCACCATCCTGCCTATCGTAGCTTTTCAGGAGCCAGCCGGTCACTCGCAGCCATAGGCCCCCAGACAAAAAGCTCGGCCCGTTTCCCTGGCAAACAAAAGTAAGCTACCCCGCTTCTGGATGGCAGATTGCAGGAGCCACTTTGCACCATCAAACTAGCCCGTCTTGGCACTGGTGCCACCTCTGGTCTGGGAACCATCCTGCGTATCGTGGATTTTAAGGAGCCAGTCGGCCACTCCCAGCCATACGCCTCCAAACACAAACACTGGTCCGTTTCCCTGGCAAAGAAAAGTAAGCTGCCCCGCTTCTGGATGTCAGATTGCAGGAACCACTTGTTGCCAAGTTGGGGTGGTTTGATAGTACCAAGTGGCTCCTGCAATCTGCCATCAAAAATTTGGCAGGCGAGTTTTGTTTTCCAGGGAAAAGCGCCGTTGTTTAGAGGCCTGTGGCTGGGAGTGGCCGCCTGTCCTCGTAGAATCTACGTTACGCAGCATGGTTCCCAGAGCCAAGGTGGCACCAGGGCCAAGTCGGGCAGGTTTGATAGTACCAAATGCATCCTGCAATCTGCCATCCAAAAGCGGGGCAGTTTACTTTTGTTTGCCAGGGAAACAGGCCGAGGTTTGTGTCTGGGGGCCTATGGCAGGGAGTGACCGTCTGGATCCTGAAAAGCTACGATAGGCAGGATGTTTACCAGACCCATGGTGGCACCAGTACCAAGTTGGGCTGATTTGATAGTACCAAGTGGCTCCTGCAATCTGCCATCCAGAATCGGGGCAGCTTACTTTTGTTTTCCAGGGAAACGGGCCGAGGTTTGTGTCTGGGGGTCTATGGCTGGGAGTGACCGGCTGGCTCCTGAAAAGCTACGATAGGCAGGATGGTGACCAGACCCATGGTGGCACCAGTGCCAAGTTGGGCTGGTTTGATAGCACCAAGTGGCTCCTGCAATCTGCCATCAAAATGTTGGCAGGCGATTTTTGTTTTCCAGGGAAAAGCGCCGTTGTTTGTGTTTGGGCGCCTGTGGCTCAGAGTGGCCGGGTGGCTCCTTAGAATCCACGATACGCGGCATGGTTCCCAGACCCAAGGTGGCACCAGTGCCAAGTGGGGCTGGTTTGACACTACCAAGTGGCTCCTGCAATCTGCCATCCAGAATCGGGGCAGCTTAATTTTGTTTGCCAGGGAAACGGTCCGAGGTTTGTGTCTGGGGGCCTATGGCTGGGAGTGACCGGCTGGCTCCTGAAATGCTACAATAGGCAGGATGGTTCCCAGACCCATAGTGGCACCAGTGCCAAGTTGGGATGATTTGATAGTACCAAGTGGCTCCTGCAATCTGCCATCAAAAAGCTGGCAGGCGAGTTTTGTTTTCCAGGGAAAAGCGCCGTTGTTTGTGTTTGGGGGCCTGTGGCTGGGAGTTGCCGGCTGGCTCCTTAGAATCCACGATATGCAGGATTGTTCCCAGACCCAAGGTGGCACCAGTGCCAAGTCGGGCTGGTTTGATGGTGCAAAGTGGCTCCTGCAATCTGCCATCCAGACGCGGGGCAGCGGATTTTTGTTTCCGTGAGAAATGGTCCGTGGTTTGTTTTTGGGGGTATATGGCTGGGCGTGGCCGGCTGGCTCCTTAAAAAGCTCGATATGCAGGATGGTTCCCTGACACAAGGTGGCACCAGTGCCACGTCGGGCGGTTTTCGTAGTACAAAGTGCGTCCTAAAATTTGCCATCCAGAAGAGGGGCAGTTGAGTTTTGTTTGCCAGAGAAAAGGGCCGTGGTTTGTTTTTGGGGGCATATGGCGGATAGTGGCCGGCTGGCCCCTGAAAATCCACGTTAAGCAGGATGGTTCCCACACCAGAGGTGTCACCAGTGCCAAGTCGGGGTGGTTTGATAGTACTAAATAGCTCCTGCAATCTGCCATGCAGAAGCGGGGCAGTTTACTTTTGTTTGCCAGGGAAACGGGCCGAGGTTTTTGTCTGGGGGCCTATGGCTGCGAGTGACCGGCTGGCTCCTGGAAAGCTACAATAGGCAGGATGGTGACCAGACCCATGGTGGCACCAGTGCCAAGTTGGGCTGGTTTGATAGTACCAAGTGGCTCCTGCAATCTGCCATCAAAAAGTTGGCAGGCGAGTTTTGTTTTCCAGGGAAAAGCGCCGTTGTTTGTGTTTGGGGGCCTGTGGCTGGGAGTGGCTAGCTGGCTCCTTAGAACCCACGATACGCAGGATGGTTCCCAGACCAGAGGTGGCACCAGTGCCAAGTTGGGCTGGTTTGATGGTGCAAAGTGGCTCCTGCAATCTGCCATCCAGAAGCGGGGTAGCTTACTTTTGTTTGCAAGGGAAACGGGCCGAAATATTTGTATAGGGGCCTCTGGCTGGGGGTGACTGGGTGGCACCTGAAAAGCTACGATAGGCAGGATGGTTACCAGACCCATGGTGGCACCAGTGCCAAGTTGGGCTGATTTGATAAAACCAAGTGGCTCCTGCAATCTGCCATCAAATGTTTGGCAGGCGAGTTTTGTTTTCCAGGGAAAAGCACCGTTGTGTGTGTTTTGGGGCCTGTGGCTGGGAGTGGCCAGCTGGCTCCTTAGAATCCACGATACGCAGGATGGTTCCCAGACCCAAGGTGGCAGCAGTTCCAAGTCGGGCTGGTTTGATAGTACCAAGTGGTTCCTGCAATCTGCCATCCAGAAGCGGGGCAGCTGAATTTTGTTTGCCAGAGAAAAAGGCTGTTGTTTGTGTTTCGGGGCCTGTGGCTGGCAGTGGCCGGCTGGCTCCTGAAAATCAATGATACGCAGCATGGTTCCCAGACCCAAGGTGGCACCAGTGCCAAGTGGGGCTGGTTTCACAGTGTCAAGTGCCTCCTGCAATCTCCGATCCAGAAGCGGGGCAGCTGAGTTTTGTTTGCCTGTGAAACGGGCCGTTGTTTTTGATTGGGGTCTGTGGCCGAGAGTGTTCGGCTGCCTCCTGACAACCCACAATACGCAGGATGTTTCCCAGACCCAAGGTGGCACCAGTGCCAAGTCGGGCTGGTTTGATAGTACCAAGTGGCTCCTGCAATCTGCCATCCAGAAGCGGTGCAGTTGAGTTTTGTTTGCCAGAGAAAAGGGCCGTGGGTTGTGTTTGGGGGCATATGGCTGGGAGTGGCCGGCTGTCTCATTAAAAAGATCGATACGCAGGATGGTTCCCAGACCCAAGGTGGCACCAGTGCCAAGTAGGGCTGTTTTTATAGAACCAAGTGCGTCCTGCAATTTGCCATCCAGAAGAGGGGCAGTTGAGTTTTGTTTGCCAGAGAATAGCGCCGTTGTTTGTGTTTGGGGGGTTGTGGCTGGGAGTGGCCGACTGGCGCCTTAGAATCTGTGTTACGCAGCATGGTTCCCAGACCAGAGGTGGCACCAGTGCCAAGTTGGGCTGGTTTGATAGTACCAAGTGGCTCCTGCAATCTGCCATCCAGAAGCGGGGCAGCTTACTTTTGTTTGCCAGGGAAACGGGCCGAGGTTTGTGACTGGGGACCTATGGCTGGGAGTGACCGGCTGGCTCCTGGAAAGCTACAATAGGCAGGATGGTGACCAGACCCATGGTGGCACCAGTGCCAAGTTGGGCTGGTTTGATAGTACCAAGTGGCTCCTGCAATCTGCCATCAAAAAGTTGGCAGGCGAGTTTTGTTTTCCAGGGAAAAGCGCCGTTGTTTGTATTTGGGGGCCTGTGGCTGGGAGTGGCTAGCTGGCTCCTTTGAACCCACGATACGCAGGATGGTTCCCAGACCCAAGGTGGCACCAGTGCCAAGTCGGGCTGGTTTGATACTACCAAGTGCATCCTGCAATCTGCCATCCAGAAGCGGGGCAGCTTAATTTTGTTTGCCAGGGAAACGGGCCGTGGGTTTTGTTTGGGGGCCTATGGCTGAGAGTGGCCGGCTGGCTCCTGAAAATCCACGCTAGGCAGCATGGTTCCCAGATGCAAGGTGGCACCAGTGCCAAGTTGGGCTGGTTTGATGGTGCAAAGTGGCTCCTGCAATCTGCCATCCAGAAGCGGGGCAGCTGATTTTTGTTTGCCAGAGAAAAATTCCGTGGATTGTTTTTGGGGGCATATTGCTGGGAGTGGCCGGCTGGCTCCTTAAAATGCTCGATACGCATGATGGTTCCCAGGTCCAAGGTGTCACCACCACCACGTCGGCCTGCGGTTTTAGTATCAAGTTCATCCTGCAATTTGCCATCCAGAAGAGGGGCAGTTGAGTTTTGTTTGCCAGAGAACAGGGCCGAGGTTTCTGTTTGGGGACATATGGCTGAGAGTGGCCGGCTGGCCCCTGAATATCCACGATAGGCAGGATGGTTCCCAGATCCAAGGTGGCACCAGTGCCAAGTTGGGCTGGTTTGATAGTACCAAGTGTCTCCTGCAATCTGCCATCCAGAAGCGGGGCAGCTTACTTTTGTTTGCCAGAGAAATAGGCCTAGGTTTTTGTTTGGGGGCCTGTGGCTAGGAGTGGCCGGCTGGCTCCTAAGAATCCACGATACGCAGGATGTTTCCCAGACCCAAGGTGGCACCAGTGCCAAGTCGGGCTGGTTTGATAGTACCAAGTGGCTCCTGCAAACTCCATCAAAAAGTTGGCAGGCGTGTTTTGTTTTCCAGGGAACAGCGCCGTTGATTTTGTTTGGGGGCCTGTGGCTGGGAGTGGCCGGCTGGCTCCTTAGAATCCACGATACGCAGGATGGTTCCCAGACCCAAGGTGGCACCAGTGCCAAGTCGGGCTGGTTTGATAGTCCCAAGTGGCTCCTGCAAACTGCCATCCAGAAGCGGGGCCGCTGAGTTTTGTTTGCCAGGGAAATGGGCCGTTGTTTGTGTTTGGGGGCCTGTGGCTGGGAGTGTTCGGCTGGTTCCTGAATATGTACGATACGCAGGATTGTTCCCAGACCCAAGGTGGCACCAGTGCCAAGTCGGGCTGGTTTGATGGTGCAAAGTGGCTCCTGCAATCTGCCATCCAGACGCGGGGCAGCGGATTTTTGTTTCCATGAGAAATGGTCCGTGGTTTGTTTTTGGGGGTATATGGCTGGGCCTGGCCGGCTGGCTCCTTAAAAAGCTCGATATGCAGGATGGTTCCCTGACACAAGGTGGCACCAGTGCCACGTCGGGCGGTTTTCGTAGTACAAAGTGCGTCCTAAAATTTGCCATCCAGAAGAGGGGCAGCTGAGTTTTGTTTGCCAGAGAAAAGGTCCGTGGTTTGTTTTTGGGGGCATATGGCTGAGAGTGGCTGGCTGGCCCCTGAAAATCCACGATACACAGGATGGTTCCCAGATCCAAGGTGGCACCTGTGCCAAGTCGGGCTGATTTGATAGTACTAAGTAGCTCCTGCAATCTGCCATCCAGAAGCGGGGCAGCTTACTTTTGTTTGCCAGGGAAACGGGCCGAGGTTTGTGTTTGGGGGCCTATGGCTGAGAGTGACCGGCTGGCTCCTGAAAAGCTACAATAGGCAGGATGGTGACCAGACCCATGGTGGCACCAGTGCCAAGTTGGGCTGGTTTGATAGTACCAAGTGGTTCCTGCAATCTGCCATCCAGAAGCAGGGCAGCTGAGTTTTATTTGCCAGAGAAAAGGGCCTTGGTTTGTGTTTGGGGGCATATGGCTGGGTGTGGCCAGCTGGCTCCTTAAAATGCACGATATGCAACATGGCTCCCAGACCCAAGGTGGCACCAGTGCCAAGTTGGGCTGGTTTGATAGTACCAAGTGGCTCCTGCAATCTTCCATGATCACATGGAGAAATACTTTCTGGTTTCAGCCTCATGCTCTTTCTTCTCTCCCTCAACTTCTCTATCACCTCTCATCTGGTTCACATGCGCTGTCTTCAAGGTCCACAGGCTACTTTTCACAGAATCTTCTGGCCTGATGAAGTAAGAATGATGAATAGAACAGAGCTGGGATCTATTTTCCAGTTTGGATAAAATGCATTCTGCACACAAATCCAAGGAGAACGTGCTGCCCCAATGCCCAGAAAATCTTTCACTCCTGCTAGTGTTCTACGTCAACCGCAACTTAGTCTGAAAGAAAAGCTTTTTCTCTGAGAACATCTGAGAGGTTTGCATGAAGCACTGATATCTGACATATGCAATTTTGAATAGGAGAGGAAAAAGAAAATGGCAAGGAGTTTTTAATTTTAGTGGTTTCAATTTTAATTTCCGTGCACTTTTTCAAAACTTGTCAGCTCAAATGCCCATCAACATCTTTTAGTCATCTGTAAGTCAGTATTCATATAAAATGTGCTTCAAATCCAAAGAATTTCAAATTTGCACTCCAAGCTTCTATGCCTAGATTTATGATTTCCTACACATATTAGATGAAAGGAAGGCCTTTTTTACTGTGGGAGTGCTGGAACACTGGAACAGGTTGCCCAGAGAAGTTGTGGGTGTCCCATCCCTGAAAGTATTCAAGGTCACCTTGGACGGGGCTTGGAGCAGCAACAAAGGAAAAGCTTGATGGTAGAGAAACAAAGTCGGACTATAGAAGAAACTCGGATTGAAGTATAGGATCAAGTTTTCTCTCAGCTCTTGGGGTAAATTCAAAGTTGTACAAAATGACATTTATCTGTGCTATTCACTACTGTAACAGAAAGTTTCATGAAAACTGTACAGAAGATAGTAAATTTTAAAAGAGATAAGAATTACAGCATAAAATCCATGGGATAGGTTACAACATGAGACACTCTCTAAGAGAAAATCTCTGTGTTTCAGCACTTCATCGGGGTAAGATTTCATGAAATGCCAAAGAAGGCGGCAAAATATCATTCGGGACATTATTTACTGGAATTCAGCCTGGCCATTAGTAGGAACTGCCTTTGAACATATCATGTAGATATACCACACACACTTTCCCTTCACTGAAAAATTACTGTTTACAACAAATAAGCAATTGACGATCAAAATTGATTGAAAGCATCTTAAACATGTCAAGTATTTCATTGTAGATGATCTGTGATCCAAATGCTTCTTCCACCTTCGAGAGGGACAGAAGAATTCTTCCATATCATGATGGTTTAAAATTGTATCAACCAATGTTTTCTGCTGAAAAGATATCATCTATTTTTTTCTATTTTTGGAAGAAAATATTCCTAGACATACAACAGGTGAGAACTAAGTAATTTTAAAGAAACAAATGAAATGAAAATATTCTGTAAATAGAATGAAATGAAAAGCTGTGTTTTAAATAGGAGCTAAATATTAAACAGAATTTTTGTACCAGGCATTTGAATTACTGCACCAGCTCTTTTGCCCATCAAGAGAGGCATTTAGCATTTCAGTCTTTTCCAAGGTGTTCATGATCTGCTATGCTGATCTCTGTGTGTGCCTAGGTGTGTGTGGAGGGGGGGGCATATGAAGGGGAGTGTGTATGTTTGCTTTACAATTGTTGTGGCAGATTCATGCCTCAGCTCCACATTTTGTTTTAAAAAGGTCACACCGAGTGGATATGAAGTTTACTATCAACAAGAGATCGATTCCCAAATCATCCATTTGACTCTCCCTTATAAATCATGTGCTTTGTTGCATATTTTATCAAATATACTTTCAAGCCAGATGGAGGAAGGAGGATGTGGGAATCCCTCCACCATCTTGCAACTTTTATGTAAGTAGGTTTTCAAGAAAATCATCATTTCTCTTTTAAATATGTCTGGAACAGGCATGATGGTAGTGTCAACCTGTTGGAGTTTTTGTTGCTGGAAGAAGTTGTACAAAAGGATTGGTTTTTACATTGACCAGTTACTGAATCAAGCGCAGGAATACATTGGAAATTTAGCTGGGGGTTCCTTTTCCCAGCAGACTACTTCTAGAACGAGCTTGTACACTGAAGCTGACTCTTTTGCTCTCTTTTTGTTTCTTTCCTATTTTCTTGGCTTCTTTGCCACTATCTAGACAATTTTGGAACTTTGTTCCCAACTAAAATGGTTTCAATAGTCTGATTGTGATCATACATTTTTACAAGGAATTTTTAAAATCTTTCCTCGAGTCCAGAAAGTCAAGGACTTAGATCTTTTTCTTCCCTTATTAATATTGCCATGAAATTGATAAATAAAGACCAACTCTTTATTTTTGTTTTTAACCCACGTAGATAATTCCCATCCATTAATCCATTTTGTGGACCAATAGCTGCCATTCTGATGGAAGCTGTCACTTCTTAACAATAGGCATTCTGTGACTATGTTGACTGCACTTTGGGTGAAGATCCTAACTGGTCTTAGATATACATAGGGAGAAATTTGCTCAGCCAGTGTCAGTCTTAAGCATGCGTATCAGAAGATCTTTCTAGAGCTGGGAATTTTCCCATGAAAGGGATTCAGTTAGGGAAGAGACACTTGTGCCAGAGTTTTACATTCTTCTTGAACACTGCTTAAGGAACTTAGATGCCATGTCCATTTGGATCTCTGTCTGCACAGAACTTTGTCATGCCAGTGCTTTGAAATGCATCTTGAAGAGAATTCACTAGCACAGAATGAAAGAGAGTGGAAGGGGTTGGTGGGGCTAACCAGGCCCAACCCCCCTGCCTAAACCAGGATACCTAGAGCCTCTTGCCCAGGATTCTATCTGGGTGTACTTTTAATGTCTTCAAAGATCCAGGCTCCACAATCTTTCTGGGCAGTCTGTGCCGTGGTTCAGTCACCCTGACAGTAAAGAAACATTTACTGATGTTCAAAGGCAATCTCCTGTATTTCAGTGTGTGCCTACTGCCTCTTGTCTTTTCCCTCAGCATCACTGAAAAGACACTGATTCCCTCCCCTTTGCACTATTGCTTCCATATGTATGTGTGATGCCATGTAGAGGTATGTCAAAAACCTCCCTGAAGCCCAGGCAGATAATATTCCCTTCATCTACCAGTCAAGTTGATTCATCAGAGGAGTTTAAAGTGATGTTCAGCATGAAATTCCCCTGAAAAATCATGCTAACTACATTATTTGGTCATCTGTCATGTGCCTGGCAAGGATTTCCAGGAAGAGCTGCTTCATCAACTTCCTGGGGATAAAAAAGAGGCTGGCTGGTTTGTACTATGGCGAGTCCTCTTAATTGCCTTTTTTGAAGATGGGTGTCATTTGCTAACATCCACTCTTTAGCTCCTCTTCTCATCTACACCTCGGCAAAAAGCTTTTCCACTATGTCTGGCTAGGAAAAACTGTGCCAGCACAGAAAACATCTCCCATCGTGTTCTAGAAGTTGCACGGATGTCTGCCAAGTGTTTGGCAGGAAGAAAAGAAAAGTTGTCCAAAACAGCTTCCAATCGAATGTTCCTGTGATTGGAAAAGTCAGGAGAGTGCAAAGGTACTGTTTTCTATCAGTTGGCAAGGTGCGCACACAATCCCAGTGTTGTACAGCTTGCTTCTTCACCTTCCCGAAGCTGCCGCTCTCGCCGGCTGCCGGAGCCCAAGAAGCGGCTTCTTCGCGCAAAGACGATTGTGCCGCTCACAGTGCTCTCCTTAGCGCAGCTTCTGCCGAAAGACGCCCGGCAGCGGCTCTTACCTCCGGAGAGCATCCTACCTTCGTCTTTCGCGTCTTTTGTAGTCTACATCTTAGCAAAACGCTTCTCCACTATGTCTGGCTAGGAAAAACTGTGCCAGCACAGAAAACATCTCCCATCGTGTTCTAGAAGTTGCACGGATGTCTGCCAAGTGTTTGGCAGGAAGAAAAGAAAAGTTGTCCAAAACAGCTTCCAATCGAATGTTCCTGTGATTGGAAAAGTCAGGAGAGTGCAAAGGTACTGTTTTCTATCAGTTGGCAAGGTGCGCACACAATCCCAGTGTTGTACAGCTTGCTTCTTCACCTTCCCGAAGCTGCCGCTCTCGCCGGCTGCCGGAGCCCAAGAAGCGGCTTCTTCGCGCAAAGACGATTGTGCCGCTCACAGTGCTCTCCTTAGCGCGGCTTCTGCCGAAAGACGCCCGGCAGCGGCTCTTACCTCCGGAGAGCATCCTACCTTCGTCTTTCGCGTCTTTTGTAGTCTACATCTTAGCAAAACGCTTTTCCACTATGTCTGGCTAGGAAAAACTGTGCCAGCACAGAAAACATCTCCCATCGTGTTCTAGAAGTTGCACGGATGTCTGCCAAGTGTTTGGCAGGAAGAAAAGAAAAGTTGTCCAAAACAGCTTCCAATCGAATGTTCCTGTGATTGGAAAAGTCAGGAGAGTGCAAAGGTACTGTTTTCTATCAGTTGGCAAGGTGCGCACACAATCCCAGTGTTGTACAGCTTGCTTCTTCACCTTCCCGAAGCTGCCGCTCTCGCCGGCTGCCGGAGCCCAAGAAGCGGCTTCTTCGCGCAAAGACGATTGTGCCGCTCACAGTGCTCTCCTTAGCGCGGCTTCTGCCGAAAGACGCCCGGCAGCGGCTCTTACCTCCGGAGAGCATCCTACCTTCGTCTTTCGCGTCTTATGTAGTCTACACCTCGGCAAAAAGCTTTTCCACTATGTCTGGCTAGGAAAAACTGTGCCAGCACAGAAAACATCTCCCATCGTGTTCTAGAAGTTGCACGGATGTCTGCCAAGTGTTTGGCAGGAAGAAAAGAAAAGTTGTCCAAAACAGCTTCCAATCGAATGTTCCTGTGATTGGAAAAGTCGGGAGAGTGCAAAGGTACTGTTTTCTATCAGTTGGCAAGGTGCGCACACAATCCCAGTGTTGTACAGCTTGCTTCTTCACCTTCCCGAAGCTGCCGCTCTCGCCGGCTGCCGGAGCCCAAGAAGCGGCTTCTTCGCGCAAAGACGATTGTGCCGCTCACAGGGCTCTCCTTAGCGCGGCTTCTGCCGAAAGACGCCCGGCAGCGGCTCTTACCTCCGGAGAGCATCCTACCTTCGTCTTTCGCGTCTTTTGTAGTCTACACCTCGGCAAAACGCTTTTCCACTATGTCTGGCTAGGAAAAACTGTGCCAGCACAGAAAACATCTCCCATCGTGTTCTAGAAGTTGCACGGATGTCTGCCAAGTGTTTGGCAGGAAGAAAAGAAAAGTTGTTCAAAACAGCTTCCAATCGAATGTTCATGTGATTGGAAAAGTCAGGAGAGTGCAAAGGTACTGTTTTCTATCAGTTGGCAAGGTGCGCACACAATCCCAGTGTTGTACAGCTTGCTTCTTCACCTTCCCGAAGCTGCCGCTCTCGCCGGCTGCCGGAGCCCAAGAAGCGGCTTCTTCGCGCAAAGACGATTGTGCCGCTCACAGTGCTCTCCTTAGCGCGGCTTCTGCCGAAAGACGCCCGGCAGCGGCTCTTACCTCCGGAGAGCATCCTACCTTCGTCTTTCGCGTCTTTTGTAGTCTACATCTTAGCAAAACGCTTTTCCACTATGTCTGGCTAGGAAAAACTGTGCCAGCACAGAAAACATCTCCCATCGTGTTCTAGAAGTTGCACGGATGTCTGCCAAGTGTTTGGCAGGAAGAAAAGAAAAGTTGTCCAAAACAGCTTCCAATCGAATGTTCCTGTGATTGGAAAAGTCAGGAGAGTGCAAAGGTACTGTTTTCTATCAGTTGGCAAGGTGCGCACACAATCCCAGTGTTGTACAGCTTGCTTCTTCACCTTCCCGAAGCTGCCGCTCTCGCCGGCTGCCGGAGCCCAAGAAGCGGCTTCTTCGCGCAAAGACGATTGTGCCGCTCACAGTGCTCTCCTTAGCGCGGCTTCTGCCGAAAGACGCCCGGCAGCGGCTCTTACCTCCGGAGAGCATCCTACCTTCGTCTTTCGCGTCTTTTGTAGTCTACATCTTAGCAAAACGCTTCTCCACCATGTCTGGCTAGGAAAAACTGTGCCAGCACAGAAAACATCTCCCATCGTGTTCTAGAAGTTGCACGGATGTCTGCCAAGTGTTTGGCAGGAAGAAAAGAAAAGTTGTCCAAAACAGCTTCCAATCGAATGTTCCTGTGATTGGAAAAGTCAGGAGAGTGCAAAGGTACTGTTTTCTATCAGTTGGCAAGGTGCGCACACAATCCCAGTGTTGTACAGCTTGCTTCTTCACCTTCCCGAAGCTGCCGCTCTCGCCGGCTGCCGGAGCCCAAGAAGCGGCTTCTTCGCGCAAAGACGATTGTGCCGCTCACAGGGCTCTCCTTAGCGCGGCTTCTGCCGAAAGACGCCCGGCAGCGGCTCTTACCTCCGGAGAGCATCCTACCTTCGTCTTTCGCGTCTTATGTAGTCTACACCTCGGCAAAAAGCTTTTCCACTATGTCTGGCTAGGAAAAACTGTGCCAGCACAGAAAACATCTCCCATCGTGTTCTAGAAGTTGCACGGATGTCTGCCAAGTGTTTGGCAGGAAGAAAAGAAAAGTTGTCCAAAACAGCTTCCAATCGAATGTTCCTGTGATTGGAAAAGTCAGGAGAGTGCAAAGGTACTGTTTTCTATCAGTTGGCAAGGTGCGCACACAATCCCAGTGTTGTACAGCTTGCTTCTTCACCTTCCCGAAGCTGCCGCTCTCGCCGGCTGCCGGAGCCCAAGAAGCGGCTTCTTCGCGCAAAGACGATTGTGCCGCTCACAGTGCTCTCCTTAGCGCGGCTTCTGCCGAAAGACGCCCGGCAGCGGCTCTTACCTCCGGAGAGCATCCTACCTTCGTCTTTCGCGTCTTTTGTAGTCTACATCTTAGCAAAACGCTTTTCCACTATGTCTGGCTAGGAAAAACTGTGCCAGCACAGAAAACATCTCCCATCGTGTTCTAGAAGTTGCACGGATGTCTGCCAAGTGTTTGGCAGGAAGAAAAGAAAAGTTGTTCAAAACAGCTTCCAATCGAATGTTCATGTGATTGGAAAAGTCAGGAGAGTGCAAAGGTACTGTTTTCTATCAGTTGGCAAGGTGCGCACACAATCCCAGTGTTGTACAGCTTGCTTCTTCACCTTCCCGAAGCTGCCGCTCTCGCCGGCTGCCGGAGCCCAAGAAGCGGCTTCTTCGCGCAAAGACGATTGTGCCGCTCACAGTGCTCTCCTTAGCGCGGCTTCTGCCGAAAGACGCCCGGCAGCGGCTCTTACCTCCGGAGAGCATCCTACCTTCGTCTTTCGCGTCTTTTGTAGTCTACATCTTAGCAAAACGCTTTTCCACTATGTCTGGCTAGGAAAAACTGTGCCAGCACAGAAAACATCTCCCATCGTGTTCTAGAAGTTGCACGGATGTCTGCCAAGTGTTTGGCAGGAAGAAAAGAAAAGTTGTCCAAAACAGCTTCCAATCGAATGTTCATGTGATTGGAAAAGTCAGGAGAGTGCAAAGGTACTGTTTTCTATCAGTTGGCAAGGTGCGCACACAATCCCAGTGTTGTACAGCTTGCTTCTTCACCTTCCCGAAGCTGCCGCTCTCGCCGGCTGCCGGAGCCCAAGAAGCGGCTTCTTCGCGCAAAGACGATTGTGCCGCTCACAGTGCTCTCCTTAGCGCGGCTTCTGCCGAAAGACGCCCGGCAGCGGCTCTTACCTCCGGAGAGCATCCTACCTTCGTCTTTCGCGTCTTTTGTAGTCTACATCTTAGCAAAACGCTTTTCCACTATGTCTGGCTAGGAAAAACTGTGCCAGCACAGAAAACATCTCCCATCGTGTTCTAGAAGTTGCACGGATGTCTGCCAAGTGTTTGGCAGGAAGAAAAGAAAAGTTGTCCAAAACAGCTTCCAATCGAATGTTCCTGTGATTGGAAAAGTCAGGAGAGTGCAAAGGTACTGTTTTCTATCAGTTGGCAAGGTGCGCACACAATCCCAGTGTTGTACAGCTTGCTTCTTCACCTTCCCGAAGCTGCCGCTCTCGCCGGCTGCCGGAGCCCAAGAAGCGGCTTCTTCGCGCAAAGACGATTGTGCCGCTCACAGTGCTCTCCTTAGCGCGGCTTCTGCCGAAAGACGCCCGGCAGCGGCTCTTACCTCCGGAGAGCATCCTACCTTCGTCTTTCGCGTCTTTTGTAGTCTACATCTTAGCAAAACGCTTTTCCACTATGTCTGGCTAGGAAAAACTGTGCCAGCACAGAAAACATCTCCCATCGTGTTCTAGAAGTTGCACGGATGTCTGCCAAGTGTTTGGCAGGAAGAAAAGAAAAGTTGTCCAAAACAGCTTCCAATCGAATGTTCCTGTGATTGGAAAAGTCAGGAGAGTGCAAAGGTACTGTTTTCTATCAGTTGGCAAGGTGCGCACACAATCCCAGTGTTGTACAGCTTGCTTCTTCACCTTCCCGAAGCTGCCGCTCTCGCCGGCTGCCGGAGCCCAAGAAGCGGCTTCTTCGCGCAAAGACGATTGTGCCGCTCACAGTGCTCTCCTTAGCGCGGCTTCTGCCGAAAGACGCCCGGCAGCGGCTCTTACCTCCGGAGAGCATCCTACCTTCGTCTTTCGCGTCTTTTGTAGTCTACATCTTAGCAAAACGCTTTTCCACTATGTCTGGCTAGGAAAAACTGTGCCAGCACAGAAAACATCTCCCATCGTGTTCTAGAAGTTGCACGGATGTCTGCCAAGTGTTTGGCAGGAAGAAAAGAAAAGTTGTCCAAAACAGCTTCCAATCGAATGTTCCTGTGATTGGAAAAGTCAGGAGAGTGCAAAGGTACTGTTTTCTATCAGTTGGCAAGGTGCGCACACAATCCCAGTGTTGTACAGCTTGCTTCTTCACCTTCCCGAAGCTGCCGCTCTCGCCGGCTGCCGGAGCCCAAGAAGCGGCTTCTTCGCGCAAAGACGATTGTGCCGCTCACAGTGCTCTCCTTAGCGCGGCTTCTGCCGAAAGACGCCCGGCAGCGGCTCTTACCTCCGGAGAGCATCCTACCTTCGTCTTTCGCGTCTTTTGTAGTCTACATCTTAGCAAAACGCTTTTCCACTATGTCTGGCTAGGAAAAACTGTGCCAGCACAGAAAACATCTCCCATCGTGTTCTAGAAGTTGCACGGATGTCTGCCAAGTGTTTGGCAGGAAGAAAAGAAAAGTTGTCCAAAACAGCTTCCAATCGAATGTTCCTGTGATTGGAAAAGTCAGGAGAGTGCAAAGGTACTGTTTTCTATCAGTTGGCAAGGTGCGCACACAATCCCAGTGTTGTACAGCTTGCTTCTTCACCTTCCCGAAGCTGCCGCTCTCGCCGGCTGCCGGAGCCCAAGAAGCGGCTTCTTCGCGCAAAGACGATTGTGCCGCTCACAGTGCTCTCCTTAGCGCGGCTTCTGCCGAAAGACGCCCGGCAGCGGCTCTTACCTCCGGAGAGCATCCTACCTTCGTCTTTCGCGTCTTATGTAGTCTACACCTCGGCAAAACGCTTTTCCACTATGTCTGGCTAGGAAAAACTGTGCCAGCACAGAAAACATCTCCCATCGTGTTCTAGAAGTTGCACGGATGTCTGCCAAGTGTTTGGCAGGAAGAAAAGAAAAGTTGTCCAAAACAGCTTCCAATCGAATGTTCCTGTGATTGGAAAAGTCAGGAGAGTGCAAAGGTACTGTTTTCTATCAGTTGGCAAGGTGCGCACACAATCCCAGTGTTGTACAGCTTGCTTCTTCACCTTCCCGAAGCTGCCGCTCTCGCCGGCTGCCGGAGCCCAAGAAGCGGCTTCTTCGCGCAAAGACGATTGTGCCGCTCACAGTGCTCTCCTTAGCGCGGCTTCTGCTGAAAGACGCCCGGCAGCGGCTCTTACCTCCGGAGAGCATCCTACCTTCGTCTTTCGCGTCTTATGTAGTCTACACCTCGGCAAAAAGCTTTTCCACTATGTCTGGCTAGGAAAAACTGTGCCAGCACAGAAAACATCTCCCATCGTGTTCTAGAAGTTGCACGGATGTCTGCCAAGTGTTTGGCAGGAAGAAAAGAAAAGTTGTCCAAAACAGCTTCCAATCGAATGTTCCTGTGATTGGAAAAGTCAGGAGAGTGCAAAGGTACTGTTTTCTATCAGTTGGCAAGGCGCGCACACAATCCCAGTGTTGTACAGCTTGCTTCTTCACCTTCCCGAAGCTGCCGCTCTCGCCGGCTCCCGGAACCGAAGAAGCGGCTACTTCGCGCAAAGACGATTGTGCCGCTCACAGTGCTCTCCTTAGCGCGGCTTCTGCCGAAAGACGCCCGGCAGCGGCTCTTACCTCCGGAGAGCATCCTACCTTCGTCTTTCGCGTCTTTTGTAGTCTACATCTTAGCAAAACGCTTTTCCACTATGTCTGGCTAGGAAAAACTGTGCCAGCACAGAAAACATCTCCCATCGTGTTCTAGAAGTTGCACGGATGTCTGCCAAGTGTTTGGCAGGAAGAAAAGAAAAGTTGTCCAAAACAGCTTCCAATCGAATGTTCCTGTGATTGGAAAAGTCAGGAGAGTGCAAAGGTACTGTTTTCTATCAGTTGGCAAGGTGCGCACACAATCCCAGTGTTGTACAGCTTGCTTCTTCACCTTCCCGAAGCTGCCGCTCTCGCCGGCTGCCGGAGCCCAAGAAGCGGCTTCTTCGCGCAAAGACGATTGTGCCGCTCACAGTGCTCTCCTTAGCGCGGCTTCTGCTGAAAGACGCCCGGCAGCGGCTCTTACCTCCGGAGAGCATCCTACCTTCGTCTTTCGCGTCTTATGTAGTCTACACCTCGGCAAAAAGCTTTTCCACTATGTCTGGCTAGGAAAAACTGTGCCAGCACAGAAAACATCTCCCATCGTGTTCTAGAAGTTGCACGGATGTCTGCCAAGTGTTTGGCAGGAAGAAAAGAAAAGTTGTCCAAAACAGCTTCCAATCGAATGTTCCTGTGATTGGAAAAGTCAGGAGAGTGCAAAGGTACTGTTTTCTATCAGTTGGCAAGGCGCGCACACAATCCCAGTGTTGTACAGCTTGCTTCTTCACCTTCCCGAAGCTGCCGCTCTCGCCGGCTGCCGGAGCCCAAGAAGCGGCTTCTTCGCGCAAAGACGATTGTGCCGCTCACAGTGCTCCCCTTAGCGCGGCTTCTGCCGAAAGACGCCCGGCAGCGGCTCTTACCTCCTGAGAGTGGCAGCTTCGGGAAGGTGAAGAAGCAAGCTGTACAACACTGGGATTGTGTGCGCACCTTGCCAACTGATAGAAAACAGTACCTTTGCACTCTCCTGACTCTTCCAATCACAGGAACATTCGATTGGAAGCTGTTTTGGACAACTTTTCTTTTCTTCCTCCCAAACACTTGGCAGACATATCTGCAACTTCTAGAAAACGATGGGAGATGTTTTCTGGGCTGGCACGGTTTTTCCTAGCCAGACCTAGTGGAGAAGCGTTTTGCTAAGATGTAGACTACATAAGACGCGAAAGACGAAGGTAGGATGCTCTCCGGAGTTAAGAGCCGCTGCCGGGCGTCTTTCGGCAGAAGCCGCGCTAAGGAGAGCACTGTGAGCGGCACAATCGTCTTTGCGCGAAGAAGCCGATTCTTCGGTTCCGGGAGCCGGCGAGAGCGGCAGCTTCGGGAAGGTGAAGAAGCAAGCTGTACAACACTGGGATTGTGTGCGCACCTTGCCAACTGATAGAAAACAGTACCTTTGCACTCTCCTGACTTTTCCAATCACAGGAACATTCGATTGGAAGCTGTTTTGGACAACTTTTCTTTTCTTCCTGCCAAACACTTGGCAGACATCCGTGCAACTTCTAGAACACGATGGGAGATGTTTTCTGTGCTGGCACAGTTTTTCCTAGCCAGACATAGTGGAAAAGCGTTTTGCTAAGATGTAGACTACAAAAGACGCGAAAGACGAAGGTAGGATGCTCTCCGGAGGTAAGAGCCGCTGCCGGGCGTCTTTCGGCAGAAGCCGCGCTAAGGAGAGCACTGTGAGCGGCACAATCGTCTTTGCGCGAAGAAGCCGCTTCTTGGGCTCCGGCAGCCGGCGAGAGCGGCAGCTTCGGGAAGGTGAAGAAGCAAGCTGTACAACACTGGGATTGTGTGCGCACCTTGCCAACTGATAGAAAACAGTACCTTTGCACTCTCCTGACTTTTCCAATCACAGGAACATTCGATTGGAAGCTGTTTTGGACAACTTTTCTTTTCTTCCTGCCAAACACTTGGCAGACATCCGTGCAACTTCTAGAACACGATGGGAGATGTTTTCTGTGCTGGCACAGTTTTTCCTAGCCAGACATAGTGGAAAAGCGTTTTGCCGAGGTGTAGACTACATAAGACGCGAAAGACGAAGGTAGGATGCTGTCCGGAGGTAAGAGCCGCTGCCGGGCGTCTTTCGGCAGAAGCCGCGCTAAGGAGAGCACTGTGAGCGGCACAATCGTCTTTGCGCGAAGAAGCCGCTTCTTGGGCTCCGGCAGCCGGCGAGAGCGGCAGCTTCGGGAAGGTGAAGAAGCAAGCTGTACAACACTGGGATTGTGTGCGCACCTTGCCAACTGATAGAAAACAGTACCTTTGCACTCTCCTGACTTTTCCAATCACAGGAACATTCGATTGGAAGCTGTTTTGGACAACTTTTCTTTTCTTCCTGCCAAACACTTGGCAGACATCCGTGCAACTTCTAGAACACGATGGGAGATGTTTTCTGTGCTGGCACAGTTTTTCCTAGCCAGACATAGTGGAAAAGCGTTTTGCTAAGATGTAGACTACAAAAGACGCGAAAGACGAAGGTAGGATGCTGTCCGGAGGTAAGAGCCGCTGCCGGGCGTCTTTCGGCAGAAGCCGCGCTAAGGAGAGCACTGTGAGCGGCACAATCGTCTTTGCGCGAAGAAGCCGCTTCTTGGGCTCCGGCAGCCGGCGAGAGCGGCAGCTTCGGGAAGGTGAAGAAGCAAGCTGTACAACACTGGGATTGTGTGCGCACCTTGCCAACTGATAGAAAACAGTACCTTTGCACTCTCCTGACTTTTCCAATCACAGGAACATTCGATTGGAAGCTGTTTTGGACAACTTTTCTTTTCTTCCTGCCAAACACTTGGCAGACATCCGTGCAACTTCTAGAACACGATGGGAGATGTTTTCTGTGCTGGCACAGTTTTTCCTAGCCAGACATAGTGGAAAAGCGTTTTGCTAAGATGTAGACTACAAAAGACGCGAAAGACGAAGGTAGGATGCTCTCCGGAGGTAAGAGCCGCTGCCGGGCGTCTTTCGGCAGAAGCCGCGCTAAGGAGAGCACTGTGAGCGGCACAATCGTCTTTGCGCGAAGAAGCCGCTTCTTGGGCTCCGGCAGCCGGCGAGAGCGGCAGCTTCGGGAAGGTGAAGAAGCAAGCTGTACAACACTGGGATTGTGTGCGCACCTTGCCAACTGATAGAAAACAGTACCTTTGCACTCTCCTGACTTTTCCAATCACAGGAACATTCGATTGGAAGCTGTTTTGGACAACTTTTCTTTTCTTCCTGCCAAACACTTGGCAGACATCCGTGCAACTTCTAGAACACGATGGGAGATGTTTTCTGTGCTGGCACAGTTTTTCCTAGCCAGACATAGTGGAAAAGCTTTTTGCCGAGGTGTAGATGAGAAGAGGAGCTAAAGAGTGGATGTTAGCAAATGACACCCATCTTCAAAAAAGGCAATTAAGAGGACTCGCCATAGTACAAACCAGCCAGCCTCTTTTTTATCCCCAGGAAGTTGATGAAGCAGCTCTTCCTGGAAATCCTTGCCAGGCACATGACAGATGACCAAATAATGTAGTTAGCATGATTTTTCAGGGGAATTTCATGCTGAACATCACTTTAAACTCCTCTGATGAATCAACTTGACTGGTAGATGAAGGGAATATTATCTGCCTGGGCTTCAGGGAGGTTTTTGACATACCTCTACATGGCATCACACATACATATGGAAGCAATAGTGCAAAGGGGAGGGAATCAGTGTCTTTTCAGTGATGCTGAGGGAAAAGACAAGAGGCAGTGGGCACACACTGAAATACAGGAGATTGCCTTTGAACATCAGTAAATGTTTCTTTACTGTCAGGGTGACTGAACCACGGCACAGACTGCCCAGAAAGATTGTGGAGCCTGGATCTTTAAAGACATTAAAAGTACACCCAGATAGAATCCTGGGCAAGAGGCTCTAGGTATCCTGGTTTAGGCAGGGGGGTTGGGCCTGGTTAGCCCCACCAACCCCTTCCACTCTCTTTCATTCTGTGCTAGTGAATTCTCTTCAAGATGCATTTCAAAGCACTGGCATGACAAAGTTCTGTGCAGACAGAGATCCAAATGGACATGGCATCTAAGTTCCTTAAGCAGTGTTCAAGAAGAATGTAAAACTCTGGCACAAGTGTCTCTTCCCTAACTGAATCCCTTTCATGGGAAAATTCCCAGCTCTAGAAAGATCTTCTGATACGCATGCTTAAGACTGACACTGGCTGAGCAAATTTCTCCCTATGTATATCTAAGACCAGTTAGGATCTTCACCCAAAGTGCAGTCAACATAGTCACAGAATGCCTATTGTTAAGAAGTGACAGCTTCCATCAGAATGGCAGCTATTGGTCCACAAAATGGATTAATGGATGGGAATTATCTACGTGGGTTAAAAACAAAAATAAAGAGTTGGTCTTTATTTATCAATTTCATGGCAATATTGATAAGGGAAGAAAAAGATCTAAGTCCTTGACTTTCTGGACTCGAGGAAAGATTTTAAAAATTCCTTGTAAAAATGTATGATCACAATCAGACTATTGAAACCATTTTAGTTGGGAACAAAGTTCCAAAATTGTCTAGATAGTGGCAAAGAAGCCAAGAAAATAGGAAAGAAACAAAAAGAGAGCAAAGGAGTCAGCTTCAGTGTACAAGCTCGTTCTAGAAGTAGTCTGCTGGGAAAAGGAACCCCCAGCTAAATTTCCAATGTATTCCTGCGCTTGATTCAGTAACTGGTCAATGTAAAAACCAATCCTTTTGTACAACTTCTTCCAGCAACAAAAACTCCAACAGGTTGACACTACCATCATGCCTGTTCCAGACATATTTAAAAGAGAAATGATGATTTTCTTGAAAACCTACTTACATAAAAGTTGCAAGATGGTGGAGGGATTCCCACATCCTCCTTCCTCCATCTGGCTTGAAAGTATATTTGATAAAATATGCAACAAAGCACATGATTTATAAGGGAGAGTCAAATGGATGATTTGGGAATCGATCTCTTGTTGATAGTAAACTTCATATCCACTCGGTGTGACCTTTTTAAAACAAAATGTGGAGCTGAGGCATGAATCTGCCACAACAATTGTAAAGCAAACATACACACTCCCCTTCATATGCCCCCCCCTCCACACACACCTAGGCACACACAGAGATCAGCATAGCAGATCATGAACACCTTGGAAAAGACTGAAATGCTAAATGCCTCTCTTGATGGGCAAAAGAGCTGGTGCAGTAATTCAAATGCCTGGTACAAAAATTCTGTTTAATATTTAGCTCCTATTTAAAACACAGCTTTTCATTTCATTCTATTTACAGAATATTTTCATTTCATTTGTTTCTTTAAAATTACTTAGTTCTCACCTGTTGTATGTCTAGGAATATTTTCTTCCAAAAATAGAAAAAAATAGATGATATCTTTTCAGCAGAAAACATTGGTTGATACAATTTTAAACCATCATGATATGGAAGAATTCTTCTGTCCCTCTCGAAGGTGGAAGAAGCATTTGGATCACAGATCATCTACAATGAAATACTTGACATGTTTAAGATGCTTTCAATCAATTTTGATCGTCAATTGCTTATTTGTTGTAAACAGTAATTTTTCAGTGAAGGGAAAGTGTGTGTGGTATATCTACATGATATGTTCAAAGGCAGTTCCTACTAATGGCCAGGCTGAATTCCAGTAAATAATGTCCCGAATGATATTTTGCCGCCTTCTTTGGCACTTCATGAAATCTTACCCCGATGAAGTGCTGAAACAAAGAGATTTTCTCTTAGAGAGTGTCTCATGTTGTAACCTATCCCATGGATTTTATGCTGTAATTCTTATCTCTTTTAAAATTTACTATCTTCTGTACAGTTTTCATGAAACTTTCTGTTACAGTAGTGAATAGCACAGATAAATGTCATTTTGTACAACTTTGAATTTACCCCAAGAGCTGAGAGAAAACTTGATCCTATACTTCAATCCGAGTTTCTTCTATAGTCCGACTTTGTTTCTCTACCATCAAGCTTCTCCTTTGTTGCTGCTCCAAGCCCCGTCCAAGGTGACCTTGAATACTTTCAGGGATGGGACACCCACAACTTCTCTGGGCAACCTGTTCCAGTGTTCCAGCACTCCCACAGTAAAAAAGGCCTTCCTTTCATCTAATATGTGTAGGAAATCATAAATCTAGGCATAGAAGCTTGGAGTGCAAATTTGAAATTCTTTGGATTTGAAGCACATTTTATATGAATACTGACTTACAGATGACTAAAAGATGTTGATGGGCATTTGAGCTGACAAGTTTTGAAAAAGTGCACGGAAATTAAAATTGAAACCACTAAAATTAAAAACTCCTTGCCATTTTCTTTTTCCTCTCCTATTCAAAATTGCATATGTCAGATATCAGTGCTTCATGCAAACCTCTCAGATGCTCTCAGAGAAAAAGCTTTTCTTTCAGACTAAGTTGCGGTTGACGTAGAACACTAGCAGGAGTGAAAGATTTTCTGGGCATCGGGGCAGCCCGTTCTCCTTGGATTTGTGTGCAGAATGCATTTTATCCAAACTGGAAAATAGATCCCAGCTCTGTTCTATTCATCATTCTTACTTCATCAGGCCAGAAGATTCTGTGAAAAGTAGCCTGTGGACCTTGAAGACAGCGCATGTGAACCAGATGAGAGGTGATAGAGAAGTTGAGGGAGAGAAGAAAGAGCATGAGGCTGAAACCAGAAAGTATTTCTCCACGTGATCATGGAAGATTGCAGGAGCCACTTGGTACTATCAAACCAGCCCAACTTGGCACTGGTGCCACCTTGGGTCTGGGAGCCATGTTGCATATCGTGCATTTTAAGGAGCCAGCTGGCCACACCCGGCCATATGCCCCCAAACACAAACCAAGGCCCTTTTCTCTGGCAAACAAAACTCAGCTGCCCTGCTTCTGGATGGCAGATTGCAGGAACCACTTGGTACTATCAAACCAGCCCAACTTGGCACTGGTGCCACCATGGGTCTGGTCACCATCCTGCCTATTGTAGCTTTTCAGGAGCCAGCCGGTCACTCTCAGCCATAGGTCCCAAGTCACAAACCTCGGCCCGTTTACCTGGCAAACAAAAGTAAGCTGCCCCGCTTCTGGATGGCAGATTGCAGGAGCTACTTAGTACTATCAAATCAGCCCGACTTGGCACAGGTGCCACCTTGGATCTGGGAACCATCCTGTGTATCGTGGATTTTCAGGGGCCAGCCAGCCACTCTCAGCCATATGCCCCCAAAAACAAACCACGGACCTTTTCTCTGGCAAACAAAACTCAACTGCCCCTCTTCTGGATGGCAAATTTTAGGACGCACTTTGTACTACAAAACCGCCCGACGTGGCACTGGTGCCACCTTGTGTCAGGGAACCATCCTGCATATCGAGCTTTTTAAGGAGCCAGCCGGCCAGGCCCAGCCATATACCCCCAAAAACAAACCACGGACCATTTCTCATGGAAACAAAAATCCGCTGCCCCGCGTCTGGATGGCAGATTGCAGGAGCCACTTTGCACCATCAAACCAGCCCGACTTGGCACTGGTGCCACCTTGGGTCTGGGAACAATCCTGCGTATCGTACATATTCAGGAACCAGCCGAACACTCCCAGCCAAAGGCCCCCAAACACAAACAACGGCCCATTTCCCTGGCAAACAAAACTCAGCGGCCCCGCTTCTGGATGGCAGTTTGCAGGAGCCACTTGGGACTATCAAACCAGCCCGACTTGGCACTGGTGCCACCTTGGGTCTGGGAACCATCCTGCGTATGGTGGATTCTAAGGAGCCAGCCGGCCACTCCCAGCCACAGGCCCCCAACAAAAACCACGGCCCTTTTTTCTGGCAAACAAAACTTAGCTGCCTCACTTCTGGATGGCAGATTGCAGGAGCCACTTGGTGTAATCAAACCAGCCCGACTTGGCACTGGTGCCACCTCGGGTCTGGGAACCATCCTGCGTATCGTGGATTCTAAGGAGCCAGCCGGCCACTCCCAGCCACAGGCCCCCAAACAAAATCAACGGCGCTTTTCCCTGGAAAACAAAACACGCCTGCCAACTTTTTGATGGAGTTTGCAGGAGCCACTTGGTACTATCAAACCAGCCCGACTTGGCACTGGTGCCACCTTGGGTCTGGGAAACATCCTGCGTATCGTGGATTCTTAGGAGCCAGCCGGCCACTCCTAGCCACAGGCCCCCAAACAAAAACCTAGGCCTATTTCTCTGGCAAACAAAATTAAGCTGCCCCGCTTCTGGATGGCAGATTGCAGGAGACACTTGGTACTATCAAACCAGCCCAACTTGGCACTGGTGCCACCTTGGATCTGGGAACCATGCTGTGTATCGTGGATATTCAGGGGCCAGCCGGCCACTCTCAGCCATATGTCCCCAAACAGAAACCTCGGCCCTGTTCTCTGGCAAACAAAACTCAACTGCCCCTCTTCTGGATGGCAAATTGCAGGATGAACTTGATACTAAAACCGCAGGCCGACTTGGTAGTGGTGACACCTTGGACCTGGGAACCATCAGGCGTATCGAGCATTTTAAGGAGCCAGCCGGCCACTCCCAGCAATATGCCCCTAAAAACAATCCACGGAATTTTTCTCTGGCAAACAAAAATCAGCTGCCCCGCTTCTGGATGGCAGATTGCAGGAGCCACTTTGCACCATCAAACCAGCCCGACTTGGCACTGGTGCCACCTTGCATCTGGGAACCATGCTGCCTAGCGTGGATTTTCAGGAGCCAGCCGGCCACTCTCAGCCATAGGCCCCCAAACAAAACCCACGGCCCGTTTCCCTGGCAAACAAAATTAAGCTGCCCCGCTTCTGGATGGCAGATTGCAGGACGCACTTGGTAGTATCAAACCAGCCCGACTTGGCACTGGTGCCACCTTGGGTCTGGGAACCATCCTGCGTATCGTGGGTTCAAAGGAGCCAGCCGGCCACTCCCAGCCACAGGCCCCCAAATACAAACAACGGCGCTTTTCCCTGGAAAACAAAACTCGCCTGCCAACTTTTTGATGGCAGATTGCAGGAGCCACTTGGTACTATCAAACCAGCCCAACTTGGCACTGGTGCCACCATGGGTCTGGTCACCATCCTGCCTATTGTAGCTTTCCAGGAGCCAGCCGGTCACTCCCAGCCATACGTCCCCAGTCACAAACCTCTGCCCGTTTACCTGGCAAACAAAAGTAAGCTGCCCCGCTTCTGGATGGCAGATTGCAGGAGCCACTTGGTACTATCAAACCAGCCCAACTTGGCACTGGTGCCACCTCTGGTCTGGGAACCATGCTGCGTAAGACAGATTCTAAGGCGCCAGTCGGCCACTCCCAGTCACAAGCCCCCAAACAGAAACAACGGCGCTATTCTCTGGCAAACAAAACTCCACTGCCCCTCTTCTGGATGGCAAATTGCAGGACGCACTTGGTACTATAAAAACAGCCCTACTTGGCACTGGTGCCACCTTGGGTCTGGGAACCATCCTGCGTATCGATCTTTTTAATGAGACAGCCGGCCACTCCCAGCCGTATGCCCCCAAACACAACCCACGGCCCTTTTCTCTGGCAAACAAAACTCAACTGCACCGCTTCTGGATGGCAGATTGCAGGAGCCACTTGGTACTATCAAACCAGCCCGACTTGGCACTGGTGCCACCTTGGGTCTGGGAACCATCCAGCCTATCGTGGATTTTAAGGAGCCAGCCGGCTACTCCCAGCCACAGGCCCCCAACAAAAACCACGGCCCTTTTTTCTGGCAAACAAAACTTAGCTGCCTCACTTCTGGATGGCAGATTGCAGGAGCCACTTGGTGTAATCAAACCAGCCCGACTTGGCACTGGTGCCACCTTGGGTCTGGGAACCATCCTGCGTATCGTGGATTCTAAGGAGCCAGCCGGCCACTCCCAGCCACAGGCCCCCAAACAAAATCAACGGCGCTGTTCCCTGGAAAACAAAACACGTCTGCCAACATTTTGATGGAGTTTGCAGGAGCCACTTGGTACTATCAAACCAGCCCGACTTGGCACTGGTGCCACCTTGGGTCTGGGAAACATCCTGCGTATCGTGGATTCTTAGGAGCCAGCCGGCCACTCCTAGCCACAGGCCCCCAGACAAAAACCTTGGCCTATTTCTCTGGCAAACAAAAGTAAGCTGCCCCGCTTCTGGATGGCAGATTGCAGGAGACACTTGGTACTATCAAACCAGCCCAACTTGGCACTGGTGCCACCTTGGATCTGGGAACCATGCTGTGTATCGTGGATATTCAGGGGCCACCCGGCCACTCTCAGCCATATGTCCCCAAACAGAAACCTCGGCCCGTTTCTCTGGCAAACAAAACTCAACTGCCCCTCTTCTGGATGGCAAATTGCAGGATGAACTTGATACTAAAACCGCAGGCCGACTTGGTAGTGGTGACACCTTGGGCCTGGGAACCATCATGCGTATCGAGCATTTTAAGGAGCCAGCCGGCCACTCCCAGCAATATGCCCCCAAAAACAATCCACGGAATTTTTCTCTGGCAAACAAAAATCAGCTGCCCCGCTTCTGGATGGCAGATTGCAGGAGCCACTTTGCACCATCAAACCAGCCCGACTTGGCACTGGTGCCAGCTTGCATCTGGGAACCATGCTGCCTAGCGTGGATTTTCAGGAGCCAGCCGGCCACTCTCAGCCATAGGCCCCCATACAAAACCCACGGCCCGTTTCCCTGGCAAACAAAATTAAGCTGCCCCGCTTCTGGATGGCAGATTGCAGGACGCACTTGGTAGTATCAAACCAGCCCGACTTGGCACTGGTGCCACCTTGGGTCTGGGAACCATCCTGCGTATCGTGGGTTCAAAGGAGCCAGCCGGCCACTCCCAGCCATAGGTCCCAAGTCACAAACCTCGGCCCGTTTACCTGGCAAACAAAAGTAAGCTGCCCCGCTTCTGGATGGCAGATTGCAGGAGCTACTTAGTACTATCAAATCAGCCCGACTTGGCACAGGTGCCACCTTGGATCTGGGAACCATCCTGTGTATCGTGGATTTTCAGGGGCCAGCCAGCCACTCTCAGCCATATGCCCCCAAAACCAAACCACGGACCTTTTCTCTGGCAAACAAAACTCAACTGCCCCTCTTCTGGATGGCAAATTTTAGGACGCACTTTGTACTACAAAACCGCCCGACGTGGCACTGGTGCCACCTTGTGTCAGGGAACCATCCTGCATATCGAGCTTTTTAAGGAGCCAGCCGGCCAGGCCCAGCCATATACCCCCAAAAACAAACCACGGACCATTTCTCATGGAAACAAAAATCCGCTGCCCCGCGTCTGGATGGCAGATTGCAGGAGCCACTTTGCACCATCAAACCAGCCCGACTTGGCACTGGTGCCACCTTGGGTCTGGGAACAATCCTGCGTATCGTACATATTCAGGAACCAGCCGAACACTCCCAGCCAAAGGCCCCCAAACACAAACAACGGCCCATTTCCCTGGCAAACAAAACTCAGCGGCCCCGCTTCTGGATGGCAGTTTGCAGGAGCCACTTGGGACTATCAAACCAGCCCGACTTGGCACTGGTGCCACCTTGGGTCTGGGAACCATCCTGCGTATGGTGGATTCTAAGGAGCCAGCCGGCCACTCCCAGCCACAGGCCCCCAACAAAAACCACGGCCCTTTTTTCTGGCAAACAAAACTTAGCTGCCTCACTTCTGGATGGCAGATTGCAGGAGCCACTTGGTGTAATCAAACCAGCCCGACTTGGCACTGGTGCCACCTCGGGTCTGGGAACCATCCTGCGTATCGTGGATTCTAAGGAGCCAGCCGGCCACTCCCAGCCACAGGCCCCCAAACAAAATCAACGGCGCTTTTCCCTGGAAAACAAAACACGCCTGCCAACTTTTTGATGGAGTTTGCAGGAGCCACTTGGTACTATCAAACCAGCCCGACTTGGCACTGGTGCCACCTTGGGTCTGGGAAACATCCTGCGTATCGTGGATTCTTAGGAGCCAGCCGGCCACTCCTAGCCACAGGCCCCCAAACAAAAACCTAGGCCTATTTCTCTGGCAAACAAAATTAAGCTGCCCCGCTTCTGGATGGCAGATTGCAGGAGACACTTGGTACTATCAAACCAGCCCAACTTGGCACTGGTGCCACCTTGGATCTGGGAACCATGCTGTGTATCGTGGATATTCAGGGGCCAGCCGGCCACTCTCAGCCATATGTCCCCAAACAGAAACCTCGGCCCTGTTCTCTGGCAAACAAAACTCAACTGCCCCTCTTCTGGATGGCAAATTGCAGGATGAACTTGATACTAAAACCGCAGGCCGACTTGGTAGTGGTGACACCTTGGACCTGGGAACCATCAGGCGTATCGAGCATTTTAAGGAGCCAGCCGGCCACTCCCAGCAATATGCCCCTAAAAACAATCCACGGAATTTTTCTCTGGCAAACAAAAATCAGCTGCCCCGCTTCTGGATGGCAGATTGCAGGAGCCACTTTGCACCATCAAACCAGCCCGACTTGGCACTGGTGCCACCTTGCATCTGGGAACCATGCTGCCTAGCGTGGATTTTCAGGAGCCAGCCGGCCACTCTCAGCCATAGGCCCCCAAACAAAACCCACGGCCCGTTTCCCTGGCAAACAAAATTAAGCTGCCCCGCTTCTGGATGGCAGATTGCAGGACGCACTTGGTAGTATCAAACCAGCCCGACTTGGCACTGGTGCCACCTTGGGTCTGGGAACCATCCTGCGTATCGTGGGTTCAAAGGAGCCAGCCGGCCACTCCCAGCCACAGGCCCCCAAATACAAACAACGGCGCTTTTCCCTGGAAAACAAAACTCGCCTGCCAACTTTTTGATGGCAGATTGCAGGAGCCACTTGGTACTATCAAACCAGCCCAACTTGGCACTGGTGCCACCATGGGTCTGGTCACCATCCTGCCTATTGTAGCTTTCCAGGAGCCAGCCGGTCACTCCCAGCCATACGTCCCCAGTCACAAACCTCGGCCCGTTTACCTGGCAAACAAAAGTAAGCTGCCCCGCTTCTGGATGGCAGATTGCAGGAGCCACTTGGTACTATCAAACCAGCCCAACTTGGCACTGGTGCCACCTCTGGTCTGGGAACCATGCTGCGTAAGACAGATTCTAAGGCGCCAGTCGGCCACTCCCAGTCACAAGCCCCCAAACAGAAACAACGGCGCTATTCTCTGGCAAACAAAACTCCACTGCCCCTCTTCTGGATGGCAAATTGCAGGACGCACTTGGTACTATAAAAACAGCCCTACTTGGCACTGGTGCCACCTTGGGTCTGGGAACCATCCTGCGTATCGATCTTTTTAATGAGACAGCCGGCCACTCCCAGCCGTATGCCCCCAAACACAACCCACGGCCCTTTTCTCTGGCAAACAAAACTCAACTGCACCGCTTCTGGATGGCAGATTGCAGGAGCCACTTGGTACTATCAAACCAGCCCGACTTGGCACTGGTGCCACCTTGGGTCTGGGAACCATCCAGCCTATCGTGGATTTTAAGGAGCCAGCCGGCTACTCCCAGCCACAGGCCCCCAACAAAAACCACGGCCCTTTTTTCTGGCAAACAAAACTTAGCTGCCTCACTTCTGGATGGCAGATTGCAGGAGCCACTTGGTGTAATCAAACCAGCCCGACTTGGCACTGGTGCCACCTTGGGTCTGGGAACCATCCTGCGTATCGTGGATTCTAAGGAGCCAGCCGGCCACTCCCAGCCACAGGCCCCCAAACAAAATCAACGGCGCTGTTCCCTGGAAAACAAAACACGTCTGCCAACATTTTGATGGAGTTTGCAGGAGCCACTTGGTACTATCAAACCAGCCCGACTTGGCACTGGTGCCACCTTGGGTCTGGGAAACATCCTGCGTATCGTGGATTCTTAGGAGCCAGCCGGCCACTCCTAGCCACAGGCCCCCAGACAAAAACCTTGGCCTATTTCTCTGGCAAACAAAAGTAAGCTGCCCCGCTTCTGGATGGCAGATTGCAGGAGACACTTGGTACTATCAAACCAGCCCAACTTGGCACTGGTGCCACCTTGGATCTGGGAACCATGCTGTGTATCGTGGATATTCAGGGGCCACCCGGCCACTCTCAGCCATATGTCCCCAAACAGAAACCTCGGCCCGTTTCTCTGGCAAACAAAACTCAACTGCCCCTCTTCTGGATGGCAAATTGCAGGATGAACTTGATACTAAAACCGCAGGCCGACTTGGTAGTGGTGACACCTTGGGCCTGGGAACCATCATGCGTATCGAGCATTTTAAGGAGCCAGCCGGCCACTCCCAGCAATATGCCCCCAAAAACAATCCACGGAATTTTTCTCTGGCAAACAAAAATCAGCTGCCCCGCTTCTGGATGGCAGATTGCAGGAGCCACTTTGCACCATCAAACCAGCCCGACTTGGCACTGGTGCCAGCTTGCATCTGGGAACCATGCTGCCTAGCGTGGATTTTCAGGAGCCAGCCGGCCACTCTCAGCCATAGGCCCCCATACAAAACCCACGGCCCGTTTCCCTGGCAAACAAAATTAAGCTGCCCCGCTTCTGGATGGCAGATTGCAGGACGCACTTGGTAGTATCAAACCAGCCCGACTTGGCACTGGTGCCACCTTGGGTCTGGGAACCATCCTGCGTATCGTGGGTTCAAAGGAGCCAGCCGGCCACTCCCAGCCATAGGTCCCAAGTCACAAACCTCGGCCCGTTTCACTGGCAAACAAAAGTAAGCTGCCCCGCTTCTGGATGGCAGATTGCAGGAGCCACTTGGTACTATCAAACCAGCCCAACTTGGCACTGGTGCCACCTCTGGTCTGGGAACCATGCTGCGTAACACAGATTCTAAGGCGCCAGTCGGCCACTCCCAGCCACAAGCCCCCAAACACAAACAACGGCGCTATTCTCTGGCAAACAAAACTCAACTGCCCCTCTTCTGGATGGCAAATTGCAGGACGCACTTGGTACTATCAAACCAGCCCAACTTGGCACTGGTGCCACCTTGGGTCTGGGAACCATGCTGCGTATCATGGATTTTCAGGAGCCAGCCGGCCACTCCCAGCCACAGGCCCCCAAACACAAACCACAGCATTTTTCTCTGGCAAACAAAATTCAGCTGCCCCGCTTCTGGATGGCAGATTGCAGGAGCCACTTGGGACTATTAGACCAGCACAACATGGCACTGCTGCCACCTTGGATCTGGGAACCATCCTTCCTATCGTGGATTTTGAGGGGCCAGCCGGTCACTCTCAGCCATAGGCCCCAAACACAAACCACGGCCCTTTTCCCTGGAAAACAAAACTCAACTGCCCCTCTTCCTGATGGGAGATTGCAGGAGCCACTGGGTACTATGAAACCAGCCCTACTTGGCACTGGTGCCACCTTGGGTCTGGGAACCATGCTGCGTATCATGGATTTTCAGGAGCCAGCCGGCCACTGCCAGCCACAGGCCCTGATACACAAACAACAGCCTTTTTCTCTGGCAAACAAAATTCAGCTGCCCCGCTTCTGGATGGCAGATTGCAGGAACCACTTGGTACTATCAAACCAGCCCGACTTGGCACTGGTGCCACCTTGGGTCTGGGAACCATCCTGCGTATCGTGGATTCTAAGGAGCCAGATGGCCACTCCCAGCCACAGGCCCCAAAACACACACAACGGTGCTTTTCCCTGGAAAACAAAACTCGCCTGCCAAACATTTGATGGCAGATTGCAGGAGCCACTTGGTGTAATCAAACCAGCCCGACTTGGCACTGGTGCCACCTCGGGTCTGGGAACCATCCTGCGTATCGTGGATTCTAAGGAGCCAGCCGGCCACTCCCAGCCACAGGCCCCCAAACAAAATCAACGGCGCTTTTCCCTGGAAAACAAAACACGCCTGCCAACTTTTTGATGGAGTTTGCAGGAGCCACTTGGTACTATCAAACCAGCCCGACTTGGCACTGGTGCCACCTTGGGTCTGGGAAACATCCTGCGTATCGTGGATTCTTAGGAGCCAGCCGGCCACTCCTAGCCACAGGCCCCCAAACAAAAACCTAGGCCTATTTCTCTGGCAAACAAAATTAAGCTGCCCCGCTTCTGGATGGCAGATTGCAGGAGACACTTGGTACTATCAAACCAGCCCAACTTGGCACTGGTGCCACCTTGGATCTGGGAACCATGCTGTGTATCGTGGATATTCAGGGGCCAGCCGGCCACTCTCAGCCATATGTCCCCAAACAGAAACCTCGGCCCTGTTCTCTGGCAAACAAAACTCAACTGCCCCTCTTCTGGATGGCAAATTGCAGGATGAACTTGATACTAAAACCGCAGGCCGACTTGGTAGTGGTGACACCTTGGACCTGGGAACCATCAGGCGTATCGAGCATTTTAAGGAGCCAGCCGGCCACTCCCAGCAATATGCCCCTAAAAACAATCCACGGAATTTTTCTCTGGCAAACAAAAATCAGCTGCCCCGCTTCTGGATGGCAGATTGCAGGAGCCACTTTGCACCATCAAACCAGCCCGACTTGGCACTGGTGCCACCTTGCATCTGGGAACCATGCTGCCTAGCGTGGATTTTCAGGAGCCAGCCGGCCACTCTCAGCCATAGGCCCCCAAACAAAACCCACGGCCCGTTTCCCTGGCAAACAAAATTAAGCTGCCCCGCTTCTGGATGGCAGATTGCAGGACGCACTTGGTAGTATCAAACCAGCCCGACTTGGCACTGGTGCCACCTTGGGTCTGGGAACCATCCTGCGTATCGTGGGTTCAAAGGAGCCAGCCGGCCACTCCCAGCCACAGGCCCCCAAATACAAACAACGGCGCTTTTCCCTGGAAAACAAAACTCGCCTGCCAACTTTTTGATGGCAGATTGCAGGAGCCACTTGGTACTATCAAACCAGCCCAACTTGGCACTGGTGCCACCATGGGTCTGGTCACCATCCTGCCTATTGTAGCTTTCCAGGAGCCAGCCGGTCACTCCCAGCCATACGTCCCCAGTCACAAACCTCGGCCCGTTTACCTGGCAAACAAAAGTAAGCTGCCCCGCTTCTGGATGGCAGATTGCAGGAGCCACTTGGTACTATCAAACCAGCCCAACTTGGCACTGGTGCCACCTCTGGTCTGGGAACCATGCTGCGTAAGACAGATTCTAAGGCGCCAGTCGGCCACTCCCAGTCACAAGCCCCCAAACAGAAACAACGGCGCTATTCTCTGGCAAACAAAACTCCACTGCCCCTCTTCTGGATGGCAAATTGCAGGACGCACTTGGTACTATAAAAACAGCCCTACTTGGCACTGGTGCCACCTTGGGTCTGGGAACCATCCTGCGTATCGATCTTTTTAATGAGACAGCCGGCCACTCCCAGCCGTATGCCCCCAAACACAACCCACGGCCCTTTTCTCTGGCAAACAAAACTCAACTGCACCGCTTCTGGATGGCAGATTGCAGGAGCCACTTGGTACTATCAAACCAGCCCGACTTGGCACTGGTGCCACCTTGGGTCTGGGAACCATCCAGCCTATCGTGGATTTTAAGGAGCCAGCCGGCTACTCCCAGCCACAGGCCCCCAACAAAAACCACGGCCCTTTTTTCTGGCAAACAAAACTTAGCTGCCTCACTTCTGGATGGCAGATTGCAGGAGCCACTTGGTGTAATCAAACCAGCCCGACTTGGCACTGGTGCCACCTTGGGTCTGGGAACCATCCTGCGTATCGTGGATTCTAAGGAGCCAGCCGGCCACTCCCAGCCACAGGCCCCCAAACAAAATCAACGGCGCTGTTCCCTGGAAAACAAAACACGTCTGCCAACATTTTGATGGAGTTTGCAGGAGCCACTTGGTACTATCAAACCAGCCCGACTTGGCACTGGTGCCACCTTGGGTCTGGGAAACATCCTGCGTATCGTGGATTCTTAGGAGCCAGCCGGCCACTCCTAGCCACAGGCCCCCAGACAAAAACCTTGGCCTATTTCTCTGGCAAACAAAAGTAAGCTGCCCCGCTTCTGGATGGCAGATTGCAGGAGACACTTGGTACTATCAAACCAGCCCAACTTGGCACTGGTGCCACCTTGGATCTGGGAACCATGCTGTGTATCGTGGATATTCAGGGGCCACCCGGCCACTCTCAGCCATATGTCCCCAAACAGAAACCTCGGCCCGTTTCTCTGGCAAACAAAACTCAACTGCCCCTCTTCTGGATGGCAAATTGCAGGATGAACTTGATACTAAAACCGCAGGCCGACTTGGTAGTGGTGACACCTTGGGCCTGGGAACCATCATGCGTATCGAGCATTTTAAGGAGCCAGCCGGCCACTCCCAGCAATATGCCCCCAAAAACAATCCACGGAATTTTTCTCTGGCAAACAAAAATCAGCTGCCCCGCTTCTGGATGGCAGATTGCAGGAGCCACTTTGCACCATCAAACCAGCCCGACTTGGCACTGGTGCCAGCTTGCATCTGGGAACCATGCTGCCTAGCGTGGATTTTCAGGAGCCAGCCGGCCACTCTCAGCCATAGGCCCCCATACAAAACCCACGGCCCGTTTCCCTGGCAAACAAAATTAAGCTGCCCCGCTTCTGGATGGCAGATTGCAGGACGCACTTGGTAGTATCAAACCAGCCCGACTTGGCACTGGTGCCACCTTGGGTCTGGGAACCATCCTGCGTATCGTGGGTTCAAAGGAGCCAGCCGGCCACTCCCAGCCATAGGTCCCAAGTCACAAACCTCGGCCCGTTTCACTGGCAAACAAAAGTAAGCTGCCCCGCTTCTGGATGGCAGATTGCAGGAGCCACTTGGTACTATCAAACCAGCCCAACTTGGCACTGGTGCCACCTCTGGTCTGGGAACCATGCTGCGTAACACAGATTCTAAGGCGCCAGTCGGCCACTCCCAGCCACAAGCCCCCAAACACAAACAACGGCGCTATTCTCTGGCAAACAAAACTCAACTGCCCCTCTTCTGGATGGCAAATTGCAGGACGCACTTGGTACTATCAAACCAGCCCAACTTGGCACTGGTGCCACCTTGGGTCTGGGAACCATGCTGCGTATCATGGATTTTCAGGAGCCAGCCGGCCACTCCCAGCCACAGGCCCCCAAACACAAACCACAGCATTTTTCTCTGGCAAACAAAATTCAGCTGCCCCGCTTCTGGATGGCAGATTGCAGGAGCCACTTGGGACTATTAGACCAGCACAACATGGCACTGCTGCCACCTTGGATCTGGGAACCATCCTTCCTATCGTGGATTTTGAGGGGCCAGCCGGTCACTCTCAGCCATAGGCCCCAAACACAAACCACGGCCCTTTTCCCTGGAAAACAAAACTCAACTGCCCCTCTTCCTGATGGGAGATTGCAGGAGCCACTGGGTACTATGAAACCAGCCCTACTTGGCACTGGTGCCACCTTGGGTCTGGGAACCATGCTGCGTATCATGGATTTTCAGGAGCCAGCCGGCCACTGCCAGCCACAGGCCCTGATACACAAACAACAGCCTTTTTCTCTGGCAAACAAAATTCAGCTGCCCCGCTTCTGGATGGCAGATTGCAGGAACCACTTGGTACTATCAAACCAGCCCGACTTGGCACTGGTGCCACCTTGGGTCTGGGAACCATCCTGCGTATCGTGGATTCTAAGGAGCCAGATGGCCACTCCCAGCCACAGGCCCCAAAACACACACAACGGTGCTTTTCCCTGGAAAACAAAACTCGCCTGCCAAACATTTGATGGCAGATTGCAGGAGCTACTTGGTTTTATCAAATCAGCCCAACTTGGCACTGGTGCCACCATGGGTCTGGTCACCATCCTGCCTATCGTAGCTTTTCAGGTGCCACCCAGTCACCCCCAGCCAGAGGCCCCTAGACAAATATTTCGGCCCGTTTCCCTGGCAAACAAAAGTAAGCTACCCCGCTTCTGGATGGCAGATTGCAGGAGCCACTTGGTACTATCAAACCAGCCCAACTTGGCACTGGTGCCACCTTGGGTCTGGGAACCATCCTGCGTATCCTCGGTTCAAAGGAGGCAGCCGGCCACTCCCAGCCACAGGCCTCTAAACAAGAACAACGGCGCTTTTCCCTGGAAAACAAAACTCGCCTGACAACTTTTTGATGGCAGATTGCAGGAGCCACTTGGTACTATCAAACCAGCCCAACTTGGCACTGGTGCCACCATGGGTCTGGTCACCATCCTGCCTATCGTAACTTTTCAGGAGCCAGCCGCTCACTCCCAGCCATAGGCCCCCAGACAAATATCTCGGCCCGTTTCCCTGGCAAACAAAAGTAAGCTGCCCCGCTTCTGCATGGCAGATTGCAGGAGCTATTTAGTACTATCAAACCACCCCGACTTGGCACTGGTGACACCTCTGGTGTGGGAACCATCCTGCTTATCGTGGATTTTCAGGGGCCAGCCGGCCACTCTCAACCATATGCCCCCAAACATATACCACGGCCCTTTTCTCTGGCAAACAAAACTCAACTGCCCCTCTTCTGGATGGCAAATTGCAGGACGCACTTGGTACTACGAAAACAGCCCGACTTGGCACTGATGCCACCTTGGGTCAGGGAACAATCCTGCGTATCGATCTTTTAAGGAGCCAGCCGGCCACGTCCAGCCATATACCCCCAAAAAAAAACCACGGAACTTTTCTCCAGCAAACAAAAATCCGCTGCCCCCCGTCTGGATGGCAGATTGCAGGAGCTATTTAGTATTATCAAACCAGCCCGACTTGGCACTGGTGCCACCATGAGTTTGGTAACCATCCTGCCTATCGTAGCTTTTCAGTAGCCAGCCAGTCACTCCCAGCCATAGGCCCCCAGACAAATACCTCGGCCCGTTTCTCAGGGAAATAAAATTAAGCTGTCCCGCTTCTGGATGGCAGATTGCAGGAGCCGCTTGGTACTATCAAACCAGCCCAACTTGGCACTGGCGCCACCTTGGCTCTGGGAACCATCCTGCGTATCCTGGGTTCAAAGGAGGCAGCCGGCCACTCCCAGCCACAGGCCTCCAAACACAAACAACGGCGCTTTTCCCTGGAAAACAAAACTCGCCTGCCAACTTTTTGATGGCAGATTGCAGGAGCCACTTGGTACTATCAAACCAGCCCAACTTGACACTGGTGCCACCATGGGTCTGGTCACCATCCTGCCTATCGTAGCTTTTCAGGCGCCAGCCGGTCACTCCCAGCCATAGGCCCCCAGTCACAAACCTCGGCCCGTTTCCCTGGCAAACAAAAGTAAGCTACCCCGCTTCTGGATGGCAGATTGCAGGAGCCACTTTGTACCATCAAACCAGCCCGACTTGGCACTGGTGCCACCTCTGGTCTGGTAACCATCCTGCGTATCGTGGATTCTAAGGAGCCAGCTGGCCACTCCCAGCCACAGGCCCCCAAACACAAACAACGGCGCTTTTCCCTGGAAAACAAAACTCGCCTGCCAACATTTTGATGGCAGATTGCAGGAGCCACTTGGTACTATCAAACCAGCCCAACTTGGCACTGGTGCCACCATGGGTCTGGTCACCATCCTGCCTATCGTAGCTTTTCAGGAGGCAGCCGGTCACTCCCAGCCATAGGCCCCCAGACACAAAGCTCTGCCCGTTTCCCTGGCAAACAAAAGTAAGCTACCCCGCTTCTGGATGGCAGATTGCAGGAGTCACTTTGCACCATCAAACCAGCCCGACTTGGCACTGGTGCCACCTCTGGTCTGGGACCCATCCTGCGTATCGTGGATTCTAAGGAGACAGCTGGCCACTCCCAGCCACAGGCCCCCAAACACAAACAACGGCGCTTTTCCCTGGAAAACAAAACTCGCTTGCCAACTTTTTGATGGAAGATTGCAGGAGCCACTTGGTACTATCAAATCAGCCCAACTTGGCAACAAGTGGTTCCTGCAATCTGACATCCAGAAGCGGGGCAGCTTACTTTTCTTTGCCAGGGAAACGGACCGTTGTTTGTGTTTGGAGGCGTATGTCTGGGAGTGGCCGACTGGCTCCTTAAAATCCACGATACGCAGGATGGTTCCCAGACCAGAGGTGGCACCAGTGCCAAGACGGGCTAGTTTGATGGTGCAAAGTGGCTCCTGCAATCTGCCATCCAGAAGCGGGGTAGCTTACTTTTGTTTGCCAGGGAAACGGGCCGAGCTTTTTGTCTGGGGGCCTATGGCTGCGAGTGACCGGCTGGCTCCTGAAAAGCTACGATAGGCAGGATGGTGACCAGACCCATGGTGGCACCAGTGCCAAGTTGGGCTGATTTGATAAAACCAAGTGGCTCCTGCAATCTGCCATCAAAAAGTTGGCAGGAGAGTTTTGTTTTCCAGGGAAAAGCGCCGTTGTTTGTGTTTGGGGGCCTGTGGCTGGGAGTGGCCGGCTGGCTCCTTAGAATCCACGATACGCAGCATGGTATCCAGACCCAAGGTGGCACCAGTGCCAAGTTTTGCTGGTTTGATAGTACCAAGTGGTACCTGCAATCTGCCATCCAGAAGCAGGGCAGCTTACTTTTGTTTGCCAGGGAAACGGTCCGAGGTTTTTGTCTGGGGGCCTATGGCTGGGAGTGACCGGCTGGCTCCTGAAAAGCTACGATAGGCAGGATGGTGACCAGACCCGTGCTGGCACCAGTCCCAAGTTGGGCTGATTTGATAGTACCAAGTGGCTCCTGCAATCTGCCGTCAAAATTTGGCAGGCGAGTTTTGTTTTCCAGGGAAAAGCGCCGTTGTTTGTGTTTGGGGGCCTGTGGCTGGGAGTGGCCGGCTGGCTAATTAGAATCCACGATACGCAGCATGGTTCCCAGACCCAAGGTGGCACCAGTGCCAAGTCGGGCTGGTTTGATACTACCAAGTGGTTCCTGCAATCTGCCATCCAGAAGCAGGGCAGATTACTTTTGTTTGCCAGGGAAAAGGGCCGAGCTTTGTGTCTCGGGGCCTATGGCTGGGAGTGACCGGCTGGCTCCTGAAAAGCTACGATAGGCAGGATGGTGACCAGACCCATGGTGGCACCAGTGCCAAGTTGGGCTGGTTTGATAGTACCAAGTGGCTCCTGCAATCTGCCATCAAAATGTCGGCAGGCGAGTTTTTTTTTCCAGGGAAAAGCGCCGTTGTTTGTGTTTGGGGGCCTGTGGCTGGGAGTGGCCGGCTGGCTCCTTAGAATCCACGATACGCAGGATGGTTCCCAGACCTGAGGTGGCACCAGTGCCAAGTCGGGCTGGTTTGATAGTACCAAGTGGTTCCTGCAATCTGCCATCCAGAAGCGGGGCAGCTTACTTTTGTTTGCCAGGGAAACGGGCCGAGGTTTTTGTCTGGGGGCCTATGGCTGGGAGTGAGCGGCTGGCTCCTGAAAAGCTACGTTAGGCAGAATGGTGAGCAGACCCATGGTGGCACCAGTGCCAAGTTGGGCTGGTTTGATAGTACCAAGTTGCTCCTGCAATCTGCCATCAAAAAGTTGGCAGGCGAGTTTTGTTTTCCAGGGAAAAGGGCCGTTGTTTGTGTTTGGGTGCCTATGTCTGGGAGTGGCCGGCTGGCTCCTTAGAATCCACGATACGCAGGATGGTTCCCAGACCAGAGGTGGCACCAGTGCCAAGTCGGGCTGGTTTGATAGTGCCGAGTGCGTCCTGCAATCTGCCATCCAGAAGCGGGACAGCTTGCTTTTGTTTGCCAGGGAAACGGGTCGAGCTTTGTGTCTGGGGGCCTATGGCTGGGAGTGACCGGCTAGGTCCTGAAAAGCTACGATAGGCAGGATGGTGACCAGACCCATGGTGGCACAAGTGCCAAGTTGGGCTGGTTTGATAGTACCAAGTGGCTCCTGCAATCTGCCATCAAAATGTTGGCAGGCGAGTTTTGTTTTCCAGGGAAAAGCGCCGTTGTTTGTGTTTGGGGGCCTGTGGCTGGGAGTGGCCGGCTGGCTCCTTAGAATCCACGATACGCAGCATGGTTCCCAGACCAGAGGTGGCTCCAGTTCCAAGTCGGGCTATTTGATGGTGAAAAGTGGTTCCTGCAATCTGCCATCCAGAAGCGGGGCAGCTTACTTTGGTTTGCCAGGGAAAAGGGCAGAGCATTGTGTCTGGGCGCCTATGGCTGGGAGTGACCGGCTGGCTCCTGAAAAGCTACGATAAGCAGGATGGTGACCAGACCCATGGTGGCACCAGTGCCAAGTTGGGCTGGTTTGATAGTACCAAGTGGCTCCGGCAATCTGCCATCCAGAAGCGGGATAACTTACTTTTGTTTGTCAGGGAAACGGGCCGAGGTTTGTGTCTGGGGGCCTATGGCTGGGAGTGACCGGCTGGCTCCTGAAAAGCTACGATAGGCAGGATGGTGACCAGACCCATGGTGGCACCAGTGCCAAGTTGGTCTGATTTGATAAAACCAAGTGGCTCCTGCAATCTCCCATCAAAAAGTTGGCAGGAGAGTTTTGTTTCCCAGGGAAAAGCGCCGTTGTTTGTGTTTGGGGGCCTGTGGCTGGGAGTGGCCGGCTGGCTCCTTAGAATCCACGATACGCAGCATGGTATCCAGACCGAAGGTGGCACTAGTGCCAAGTTTTGCTGGTTTGATAGTACCAAGTGGTTCCTGCAATCTGCCATCCAGAAGCAGGGCAGCTTACTTTTGTTTGCCAGGGAAACGGGCCGAGGATTTTGTCTGGGGGCCTATGGCTGGGAGTGACCGGCTGGCTCCTGAAAAGCTACGATAGGCAGGATGGTGACCAGACCCATGGTGGCACCAGTCCCAAGTTGGGCTGATTTGATAGTACCAAGTGGCTCCTGCAATCTGCCGTCAAAATTTGGCAGGCGAGTTTTGTTTTCCAGGGAAAAGCGCCGTTGTTTGTGTTTGGGGGCCTGTGGCTGGGAGTGGCCGGCTGGCTCCTTAGAATCCACGATACGCAGGATGGTTCCCAGACCTGAGGTGGCACCAGTGCCAAGTCGGGCTGGTTTGATAGTACTAAATAGCTCCTGCAATCTGCCATGCAGAAGCGGGGCAGCTTACTTTTGTTTGCCAGGGAAACGGGCCGAGGTTTGTGTCTGGGGGCCTATGGCTGGGAGTGACCGGCTGGCTCCTGAAAAGCTACGATAGGCAGGATGGTGAGCAGACCCATGGTGGCACCAGTGCCAACTTGAGCTGGTTTGATAGTACCAAGTGGCTCCTGCAATCTGCCATCAAAAAGTTGGCAGGCGAGTTTTGTTTTCCAGGGAAAAGCGCCGTTGTTTGTGTTTGGGTGCCTATGGCTGGGAGTGGCCGGCTGGCTCCTTAGAATCCACGATACGCACCATGGTTCCCAGACCAGAGGTGGCACCAGTGCCAAGTCGGGCTGGTTTGATAGTACCGAGTGCGTCCTGCAATCTGCCATCCAGAAGCGGGACAGCTTGCTTTTGTTTGCCAGGGAAACGGGTCGAGCTTTGTGTCTGGGGGCCTATGGCTGGGAGTGACCGGCTAGGTCCTGAAAAGCTACGATAGGCAGGATGGTGACCAGACCCATGGTGGCACAAGTGCCAAGTTGGGCTGGTTTGATAGTACCAAGTGGCTCCTGCAATCTGCCATCAAAAAGTTGGCAGGCGAGTTTTGTTTTCCAGGGAAAAGCGCCGTTGTTTGTGTTTGGGGGCCTTTGGCTGGGAGTGGCCGGCTGGCTCCTTAGAATCCACGATACGCAGCATGGTTCCCAGACCAGAGGTGGCACCAGTGCCAAGTCGGGCTGGTTTTATAGTACCAAGTGGTTCCTGCAATCTGCCATCCAGAAGCGGGGCAGCTTACTTTTGTTTGCCAGGGAAACGGGCCGAGGTTTTTGTCTGGGAGCCTATGGCTGGGAGTGACCGGCTGGCTCCTGAAAAGCTACGATAGGCAGGATGGTGACCAGACCCATGGTGGCACCAGTCCCAAGTTGGGCTGATTTGATAGTAGCAAGTGGCTCCTGCAATCTGCCATCAAAAAGTTGTCAGGCGAGTTTTGTTTTCCAGGGAAAAGCGCCGTTGTTTGTGTTTGGGGGCCTGTGGCTGGGAGTGGCCGGCTGGCTCCTTAGAATCCACGATACGCAGCATGGTTCCCAGACCAGAGGTGGCTCCAGTTCCAAGTCGGGCTATTTGATGGTGAAAAGTGGTTCCTGCAATCTGCCATCCAGACGCGGGGCAGCTTACTTTGGTTTGCCAGGGAAAAGGGCAGAGCATTGTGTCTGGGCGCCTATGGCTGGGAGTGACCGGCTGGCTCCTGAAAAGCTACGATAAGCAGGATGGTGACCAGACCCATGGTGGCACCAGTGCCAAGTTGGGCTGATTTGATAGTACCAAGTGGCTCCTGCAATCTGCCATCAAAAAGTTGGCCGGCGAATTTTGTTTTCCAGGGAAAAGCGCTGTGGTTTGTGTTTGGGGGCCTGTGGCTGGGAGTGGCCGGCTGGCTCCTTATAATCCACGATACGCAGCATGGTTCGCAGACCCAAGGTGGCACCAGTGCCAAGTTGGGCTGGTTTGATAGTACCAAGTGGTTCCTGCAATCTGCCATCCAGAAGCAGGGCAGCTTACTTTTGTTTGCCAGGGAAACGGTCCGAGGTTTTTGTCTGGGGGCCTATGGCTGGGAGTGACCGGCTGGCTCCTGAAAAGCTACGATAGGCAGGATGGTGACCAGACCCATGGTGGCACCAGTCCCAAGTTGGGCTGATTTGATAGTACCAAGTGGCTCCTGCAATCTGCCGTCAAAATTTGGCAGGCGAGTTTTGTTTTCCAGGGAAAAGCGCCGTTGTTTGTGTTTGGGGGCCTGTGGCTGGGAGTGGCCGGCTGGCTGCTTAGAATCCACGATACGCAGGATGGTTCCCAGACCTGAGGTGGCACCAGTGCCAAGTCGGGCTGGTTTGATAGTACTAAATAGCTCCTGCAATCTGCCATCCAGAAGCGGGGAGGCTTACTTTTGTTTGCCAGGGAAACGGGCCGAGGTTTTTGTCTGGGGGCCTATGGCTGCGAGTGACCGTCTGGCTCCTGAAAAGCTACGATAGGCAGGATGGTGAGCAGATCCATGGTGGCACCAGTGCCAAGTTGAGCTGGTTTGATAGTACCAAGTGGCTCCTGCAATCTGCCATCAAAAAGTTGGCAGGCGAGTTTTGTTTTCCAGGGAAAAGCGCCGTTGTTTGTGTTTGGGTGCCTATGGCTGGGAGTGGCCGGCTGGCTCCTTAGAATCCACGATACGCACCATAGTTCCCAGACCAGAGGTGGCACCAGTGCCAAGTCGGGCTGGTTTTATAGTACCAAGTGGTTCCTGCAATCTGCCATCCAGAAGCGGGGCAGCTTACTTTGGTTTGCCAGGGAAAAGGGCAGAGCATTGTGTCTGGGCGCCTATGGCTGGGAGTGACCGGCTGGCTCCTGAAAAGCTACGATAAGCAGGATGGTGACCAGACCCATGGTGGCACCAGTGCCAAGTTGGGCTGATTTGATAGTACCAAGTGGCTCCAGCAATCTGCCATCAAAATGTTGGCCGGCGAATTTTGTTTTCCAGGGAAAAGCGCCGTTGTTTGTGTTTGGGTGCCTATGTCTGGGAGTGGCCGGCTGGCTCCTTAGAATCCACGATACGCAGGATGGTTCCCAGACCAGAGGTGGCACCAGTGCCAAGTCGGGCTGGTTTGATAGTGCCGAGTGCGTCCTGCAATCTGCCATCCAGAAGCGGGACAGCTTGCTTTTGTTTGCCAGGGAAACGGGTCGAGCTTTGTGTCTGGGGGCCTATGGCTGGGAGTGACCGGCTAGGTCCTGAAAAGCTACGATAGGCAGGATGGTGACCAGACCCATGGTGGCACAAGTGCCAAGTTGGGCTGGTTTGATAGTACCAAGTGGCTCCTGCAATCTGCCATCAAAATGTTGGCAGGCGAGTTTTGTTTTCCAGGGAAAAGCGCCGTTGTTTGTGTTTGGGGGCCTGTGGCTGGGAGTGGCCGGCTGGCTCCTTAGAATCCACGATACGCAGCATGGTTCCCAGACCAGAGGTGGCTCCAGTTCCAAGTCGGGCTATTTGATGGTGAAAAGTGGTTCCTGCAATCTGCCATCCAGAAGCGGGGCAGCTTACTTTGGTTTGCCAGGGAAAAGGGCAGAGCATTGTGTCTGGGCGCCTATGGCTGGGAGTGACCGGCTGGCTCCTGAAAAGCTACGATAAGCAGGATGGTGACCAGACCCATGGTGGCACCAGTGCCAAGTTGGGCTGGTTTGATAGTACCAAGTGGCTCCGGCAATCTGCCATCCAGAAGCGGGATAACTTACTTTTGTTTGTCAGGGAAACGGGCCGAGGTTTGTGTCTGGGGGCCTATGGCTGGGAGTGACCGGCTGGCTCCTGAAAAGCTACGATAGGCAGGATGGTGACCAGACCCATGGTGGCACCAGTGCCAAGTTGGTCTGATTTGATAAAACCAAGTGGCTCCTGCAATCTCCCATCAAAAAGTTGGCAGGAGAGTTTTGTTTCCCAGGGAAAAGCGCCGTTGTTTGTGTTTGGGGGCCTGTGGCTGGGAGTGGCCGGCTGGCTCCTTAGAATCCACGATACGCAGCATGGTATCCAGACCGAAGGTGGCACTAGTGCCAAGTTTTGCTGGTTTGATAGTACCAAGTGGTTCCTGCAATCTGCCATCCAGAAGCAGGGCAGCTTACTTTTGTTTGCCAGGGAAACGGGCCGAGGATTTTGTCTGGGGGCCTATGGCTGGGAGTGACCGGCTGGCTCCTGAAAAGCTACGATAGGCAGGATGGTGACCAGACCCATGGTGGCACCAGTCCCAAGTTGGGCTGATTTGATAGTACCAAGTGGCTCCTGCAATCTGCCGTCAAAATTTGGCAGGCGAGTTTTGTTTTCCAGGGAAAAGCGCCGTTGTTTGTGTTTGGGGGCCTGTGGCTGGGAGTGGCCGGCTGGCTCCTTAGAATCCACGATACGCAGGATGGTTCCCAGACCTGAGGTGGCACCAGTGCCAAGTCGGGCTGGTTTGATAGTACTAAATAGCTCCTGCAATCTGCCATGCAGAAGCGGGGCAGCTTACTTTTGTTTGCCAGGGAAACGGGCCGAGGTTTGTGTCTGGGGGCCTATGGCTGGGAGTGACCGGCTGGCTCCTGAAAAGCTACGATAGGCAGGATGGTGAGCAGACCCATGGTGGCACCAGTGCCAACTTGAGCTGGTTTGATAGTACCAAGTGGCTCCTGCAATCTGCCATCAAAAAGTTGGCAGGCGAGTTTTGTTTTCCAGGGAAAAGCGCCGTTGTTTGTGTTTGGGTGCCTATGGCTGGGAGTGGCCGGCTGGCTCCTTAGAATCCACGATACGCACCATGGTTCCCAGACCAGAGGTGGCACCAGTGCCAAGTCGGGCTGGTTTGATAGTACCGAGTGCGTCCTGCAATCTGCCATCCAGAAGCGGGACAGCTTGCTTTTGTTTGCCAGGGAAACGGGTCGAGCTTTGTGTCTGGGGGCCTATGGCTGGGAGTGACCGGCTAGGTCCTGAAAAGCTACGATAGGCAGGATGGTGACCAGACCCATGGTGGCACAAGTGCCAAGTTGGGCTGGTTTGATAGTACCAAGTGGCTCCTGCAATCTGCCATCAAAAAGTTGGCAGGCGAGTTTTGTTTTCCAGGGAAAAGCGCCGTTGTTTGTGTTTGGGGGCCTTTGGCTGGGAGTGGCCGGCTGGCTCCTTAGAATCCACGATACGCAGCATGGTTCCCAGACCAGAGGTGGCACCAGTGCCAAGTCGGGCTGGTTTTATAGTACCAAGTGGTTCCTGCAATCTGCCATCCAGAAGCGGGGCAGCTTACTTTTGTTTGCCAGGGAAACGGGCCGAGGATTTTGTCTGGGAGCCTATGGCTGGGAGTGACCGGCTGGCTCCTGAAAAGCTACGATAGGCAGGATGGTGACCAGACCCATGGTGGCACCAGTCCCAAGTTGGGCTGATTTGATAGTAGCAAGTGGCTCCTGCAATCTGCCATCAAAAAGTTGTCAGGCGAGTTTTGTTTTCCAGGGAAAAGCGCCGTTGTTTGTGTTTGGGGGCCTGTGGCTGGGAGTGGCCGGCTGGCTCCTTAGAATCCACGATACGCAGCATGGTTCCCAGACCAGAGGTGGCTCCAGTTCCAAGTCGGGCTATTTGATGGTGAAAAGTGGTTCCTGCAATCTGCCATCCAGACGCGGGGCAGCTTACTTTGGTTTGCCAGGGAAAAGGGCAGAGCATTGTGTCTGGGCGCCTATGGCTGGGAGTGACCGGCTGGCTCCTGAAAAGCTACGATAAGCAGGATGGTGACCAGACCCATGGTGGCACCAGTGCCAAGTTGGGCTGATTTGATAGTACCAAGTGGCTCCTGCAATCTGCCATCAAAAAGTTGGCCGGCGAATTTTGTTTTCCAGGGAAAAGCGCTGTGGTTTGTGTTTGGGGGCCTGTGGCTGGGAGTGGCCGGCTGGCTCCTTATAATCCACGATACGCAGCATGGTTCGCAGACCCAAGGTGGCACCAGTGCCAAGTTGGGCTGGTTTGATAGTACCAAGTGGTTCCTGCAATCTGCCATCCAGAAGCAGGGCAGCTTACTTTTGTTTGCCAGGGAAACGGTCCGAGGTTTTTGTCTGGGGGCCTATGGCTGGGAGTGACCGGCTGGCTCCTGAAAAGCTACGATAGGCAGGATGGTGACCAGACCCATGGTGGCACCAGTCCCAAGTTGGGCTGATTTGATAGTACCAAGTGGCTCCTGCAATCTGCCGTCAAAATTTGGCAGGCGAGTTTTGTTTTCCAGGGAAAAGCGCCGTTGTTTGTGTTTGGGGGCCTGTGGCTGGGAGTGGCCGGCTGGCTGCTTAGAATCCACGATACGCAGGATGGTTCCCAGACCTGAGGTGGCACCAGTGCCAAGTCGGGCTGGTTTGATAGTACTAAATAGCTCCTGCAATCTGCCATCCAGAAGCGGGGAGGCTTACTTTTGTTTGCCAGGGAAACGGGCCGAGGTTTTTGTCTGGGGGCCTATGGCTGCGAGTGACCGTCTGGCTCCTGAAAAGCTACGATAGGCAGGATGGTGAGCAGATCCATGGTGGCACCAGTGCCAAGTTGAGCTGGTTTGATAGTACCAAGTGGCTCCTGCAATCTGCCATCAAAAAGTTGGCAGGCGAGTTTTGTTTTCCAGGGAAAAGCGCCGTTGTTTGTGTTTGGGTGCCTATGGCTGGGAGTGGCCGGCTGGCTCCTTAGAATCCACGATACGCACCATAGTTCCCAGACCAGAGGTGGCACCAGTGCCAAGTCGGGCTGGTTTTATAGTACCAAGTGGTTCCTGCAATCTGCCATCCAGAAGCGGGGCAGCTTACTTTGGTTTGCCAGGGAAAAGGGCAGAGCATTGTGTCTGGGCGCCTATGGCTGGGAGTGACCGGCTGGCTCCTGAAAAGCTACGATAAGCAGGATGGTGACCAGACCCATGGTGGCACCAGTGCCAAGTTGGGCTGATTTGATAGTACCAAGTGGCTCCAGCAATCTGCCATCAAAATGTTGGCCGGCGAATTTTGTTTTCCAGGGAAAAGCGCCGTTGTTTGTGTTTGGGGGCCTGTGGCTGGGAGTGGCTGGCTGGCTCCTTAGAATCCACGATACGCAGGATGGTTCCCAGACCCAAGGTGGCACCAGTGCCAAGTTGGGCTCGTTTGATAGTACCAAGTGCGTCCTGCAATCTGCCATCCAGAAGCCGGGCAGCTTACTTTTGTTTGCCAGGGAAAAGGCCCGAGGTTTGTGTCTGGGGGCCTATGGCTGGGAGTGACCGACTGGCTCCTGAAAAGCTACGATAGGCAGGATGGTGACCAGACCCATGGTGGCACCAGTGCCAAGTTGGGCTGATTTGATAGTACCAAGAGGCTCCTGCAATCTGCCATCAAAAAGTTGGCAGGCGAGTTTTCTTTTCCAGGGAAAAGCGCCGTTGTTTGTGTTTGGGGGCCTGTGGCTGGGAATGGCCGGCTGGCTCCTTAGAATCCACGATACGCAAGATGGTTCCCAGACCAGAGGTGGCACCAGTGCCAAGTCGGGCTGGTTTGATAGTACCAAGTGGTTCCTGCAATCTGCCATCCAGAAGCGGGGCAGCTTACTTTTGTTTGCCAGGGAAACGGGCCGAGCTTTGTGTCTGGGGGCCTATGGCTGGGAGTGACCGGCTAGGTCCTGAAAAGCTACGATAGGCAGGATGGTGACCAGACCCATGGTGGCACCAGTGCCAAGTTGGGCTGGTTTGATAGTACCAAGTGGCTCCTGCAATCTGCCATCAAAAATTTGGCAGGCGAGTTTTGTTTTCCAGGGAAAAGCGCCGTTGTTTGTGTTTGGGGGCCTGTGGCTGGGAGTGGCCGGCTGGCTAATTAGAATCCACGATACGCAGGATGTTTCCCAGACCAGAGGTGGCACCAGTGCCAAGTCGGGCTAGTTTGATGGTGCAAAGTGGCTCCTGCAATCTGCCATCCCGAAGCAGGGCAGCTTACTTTTGTTTGCCAGGGAAAACCTCCGAGGTTTTTGTCTGGGCGCGTATGGCTGGGAGTGACCGGCTAGGTCCTGAAAAGCTACGATAGGCAGGATGGTGACCAGATCCATCCAGTGCCAGGTTGGGCTGGTTTGATAGTACCAAGTGGCTCCTGCAATCTGCCATCAAAAAGTTGGCAGGCGAGTTTTGTTTTCCAGGGAAAAGCGCCGTTGTTTGTGTTTGGGGGCCTGTGGCTGGGAGTGGCCGGCTGGCTCCTTAGAATCCACGATACGCAGGATGGTTCCCAGACCTGAGGTGGCACCAGTGCCAAGTCGGGCTGGTTTGATAGTACCAAGTGGCTCCTGCAATCTGCCATCCAGAAGCGGGGTAGCTTACTTTTGTTTGCCAGGGAAACGGGCCGAGGTTTTTGTTTGGGGCCCTATAGCTGGGAATGACCGGCTGGCTCCTGAAAAGCTACGATAGGCAGGATGGTGACCAGACCAGAGGTGGCACCAGTGCCAAGTTGGGCTGATTTGATAGTACCAAGTGGCTCCTGCAATCTGCCATCAAAAAGTTGGCAGGCGAGTTTTGTTTTCCAGGGAAAAGCGCCGTTGTTTGTTTTTGGGGGCCTGTGGCTGGGAATGGCCGGCTGGCTCCTTAGAATCCACGATACGCAAGATGGTTCCCAGACCAGAGGTGGCACCAGTGCCAAGTCGGGATGGTTTGATAGTACCAAGTGGTTCCTGCAATCTGCCATCCAGAAGCGGGGCAGCTTACTTTTGTTTGCCAGGGAAACGGGCCGAGCTTTGTGTCTGGGGGCCTATGGCTGGGAGTGACCGGCTAGGTCCTGAAAAGCTACGATAGGCAGGATGGTGACCAGACCCATGGTGGCACCAGTGCCAAGTTTGGCTGGTTTGATAGTACCAAGTGGCTCCTGCAATCTGCCATCAAATAGTTGGCAGGCGAGTTTTGTTTTCCAGGGAAAAGCGCCGTTGTTTGTGTTTGGGGCCTGTGGCTGGGAGTGGCCGGCCGGCTCCTTAGAACCCATGACACGCAGCATGGTTCCCAGACCAGAGGTGGCACCAGTGCCAAGTTGGGCTGGTTTGATAGCACCAAGTGCGTCCTGCAATCTGCCATTCAGAAGCGGGGTAGCTTACTTTTGTTTGCTAGGGAAACGGGCCGAGGTTTATGTCTCGGGACCTATGGCTGGGAGTGACCGGCTGGCTCCTGAAAAGCTACGATAGGCAGGATGGTGACCAGACCCATGGTGGCACCAGTGCCAAGTTGGGCTGGTTTGATAGTACCAAGTGGCTCCTGCAATCTGCCATCAAAAAGTTGGCAGGCGAGTTTTGTTTTCCAGGGAAAAGCGCCGTTGTTTGTGTTTGGGTGCCTATGGCTGGGAGTGGCCGGCTGGCTCCTTAGAATCCACGATACGCACCATAGTTCCCAGACCAGAGGTGGCACCAGTGCCAAGTCGGGCTGGTTTGATAGTACCAAGTGCGTCCTACAATCTGCCATCCAGAAGCGGGGCAGCTTACTTTTGTTTGCCAGGGAAACGGGCCGAGCTTTGTGTCTCAGGGCCTATGGCTGGGAGTGACCGGCTGGCTCCTGAAAAGCTACGATAGGCAGGATGGTGACCAGACCCATGGTGGCACCAGTGCCAAGTTGGGCTGATTTGATAGCAGCAAGTGGCTCCTGCAATCTGCCATCAAAAATTTGGCAGGCGAGTTTTGTTTTCCAGGGAAAAGCGCCGTTGTTTTTGTTTGGGGGCCTGTGGCTGGGAGTGGCCGGCTGGCTCCTTAGAATCCACGATACGCAGCATGGTTCCCAGACCAGAGGTGGCACCAGTGCCAAGTCGGGCTGGTTTTATAGTACCAAGTGGTTCCTGCAATCTGCCATCCAGAAGCGGGGCAGCTTACTTTGGTTTGCCAGGGAAAAGGGCAGAGCATTGTGTCTGGGCGCCTATGGCTGGGAGTGACCGGCTGGCTCCTGAAAAGCTACGATAAGCAGGATGGTGACCAGACCCATGGTGGCACCAGTGCCAAGTTGGGCTGATTTGATAGTACCAAGTGGCTCCAGCAATCTGCCATCAAAAAGTTGGCCGGCGAATTTTGTTTTCCAGGGAAAAGCGCTGTGGTTTGTGTTTGGGGGCCTGTGGCTGGGAGTGGCCGGCTGGCTCCTTATAATCCACGATACGCAGGATGGTTCCCAGACCCAAGGTGGCACCAGTGCCAAGTTGGGCTGGTTTGATAGTACCAAGTGGTTCCTGCAATCTGCCATCCAGAAGCAGGGCAGCTTACTTTTGTTTGCCAGGGAAACGGGCCGAGGTTTTTGTCTGGGGGCCTATGGCTGGGAGTGACCGGCTGGCTCCTGAAAAGCTACGATAGGCAGGATGGTGACCAGACCCATGGTGGCACCAGTCCCAAGTTGGGCTGATTTGATAGTACCAAGTGGCTCCTGCAATCTGCTGTCAAAATTTGGCAGGCGAGTTTTGATTTCCAGGGAAAAGCGCCGTTGTTTGTGTTTGGGGGCCTGTGGCTGGGAGTGGCCGGCTGGCTCCTTAGAATCCACGATACGCAGGATGGTTCCCAGACCTGAGGTGGCACCAGTGCCAAGTCGGGCTGGTTTGATAGTACTAAATAGCTCCTGCAATCTGCCATGCAGAAGCGGGGAGGCTTACTTTTGTTTGCCAGGGAAACGGGCCGAGGTTTTTGTCTGGGGGCCTATGGCTGCGAGTGACCGTCTGGCTCCTGAAAAGCTACGATAGGCAGGATGGTGAGCAGATCCATGGTGGCACCAGTGCCAAGTTGAGCTGGTTTGATAGTACCAAGTGCGTCCTGCAATCTGCCATCAAAATGTTGGCAGACGAGTTTTGTTTTCCAGGGAAAAGCGCCGTTGTTTTTGTTTGGGGGCCTGTGGCTGGGAGTGGACGGATGGCTCCTTAGAATCCACGATAGGCAGGATGGTGACCAGACCCATGGTGGCACCAGTGCCAAGTCGGGCTGGTTTGATAGTACCAAGTGGCTCCGGCAATCTGCCATCCAGAAGCGGGATAACTTACTTTTGTTTGTCAGGGAAACGGGCCGAGGTTTGTGTCTGGGGGCCTATGGCTGGGAGTGACCGGCTGGCTCCTGAAAAGCTACGATAGGCAGGATGGTGACCAGACCCATGGTGGCACCAGTGCCAAGTTGGTCTGATTTGATAAAACCAAGTGGCTCCTGCAATCTCCCATCAAAAAGTTGGCAGGAGAGTTTTGTTTCGCAGGGAAAAGCGCCGTTGTTTGTGTTTGGGGGCCTGTGGCTGGGAGTGGCCGGCTGGCTCCTTAGAATCCACGATACGCAGCATGGTATCCAGACCCAAGGTGGCACCAGTGCCAAGTTCGGCTGGTTTGATAGTACCAAGTGGCTCCTGCAATCTGCCATCAAAAAGTTGGCAGGCGAGTTTGTTATCCAGGGAAAAGCGCCGTTGTTTGTGTTTGGGGGCCTCTGGCTGGGAGTGGCCGGCTGGCTCCTTAGAATCCACGATACGCAGCATGGTTCCCAGACCAGAGGTGGCACCAGTGCCAAGTCGGGCTGGTTTGATGGTGCAAAGTGGCTCCTGCAATCTGCCATCCAGAAGCGGGGCAGCTTATTTTTGTATGCCAGGGAAACGGGCCGAGGTTTTTGTCTGGGGGCCTATGGCTTGGAGTGACCGGCTGGCTCCTGAAAAGCTACGATAGGCAGGATGGTGACCAGACCCATGGTGGCACCAGTGCCAAGTTGGGCTGGTTTGATAGTACCAAGTGGCTCCTGCAATCTGCCATCAAAATGTTGGCAGGCGAGTTTTGTTTTCCAGGGAAAAGCGCCGTTGTTTGTGTTTGGGGGCCTGTGGCTGGGAGTGGCCGGCTGGCTCCTTAGAATCCACGATACGCAGGATGGTTCCCAGACCTGAGGTGGCACCAGTGCCAAGTCGGGCTGGTTTGATAATACCTAGTGGATCCTGCAATCTGCCATCCAGAAGCGGGACAGCTTACTTTTGTTTGCCAGGGAAACGTGCCGAGCTTTGTGTCACGGGGCCTATGGCTGGGAGTGACCGTCTAGGTCCTGAAAAGCTACGATAGGCAGGATGGTGACCAGACCCATGGTGGCACCAGTGCCAAGTTGGGCTGGTTTGATAGTACCAAGTGGCTCCTGCAATCTGCCATCAAAAAGTTGGCAGGCGAGTTTTGTTTTCCAGGGAAAAGCGCCGTTGTTTGTGTTTGGAGGCCTGTGGCTGGGAGTGGCCGGCTTGCTAATTGGAATCCACGATACGCAGCATGGTTCCCAGACCAGAGGTGGCACCAGTGCCAAGTTGGGCTGGTTTGATGGTGCAAAGTGGCTCCTGCGATCTGCCATCCAGAAGCGGGGCAGCTTACTTTTGTTTGCCAGGCAAACGGGCCGAGGATTTCTCTGGGGGCCTATGGCTGGGAGTGACCGGCTGGCGCCTGAACAGCTACGATAGGCAGGATGGTGACCAGACCCATGGTGGCACCAGTGCCAAGATGGGCTGATTTGATAGTAGCAAGTGGCTCCTGCAATCTGCCATCAAAATGTTGGCAGGCGAGTTTTGTTTTCCAGGGAAAAGCGCCGTTGTTTGTGTTTGGGGGCCTGTGGCTGGGAGTGGACGGATGGCTCCTTAGAATCCACGATACGCAGCATGGTTCCCAGACCAGAGGTGGCACCAGTGCCAAGTCGGGCTGGTTTGATGGTGCAAAGTGGCTCCTGCAATCTGCCATCCAGAAGCGGGGCAGCTTACTTTTGTTTGCCAGGGAAACGGGCCGAGCTTTGTGTCTGGGCGCCTATGGCTGGGAGTGACCTGCTAGGTCCTGAAAAGCTACGATAGGCAGGATGGTGACCAGACCCATGGTGGCACCAGTGCCAAGTTGGGCTGATTTGATAGTACCAAGTGGCTCCTGCAATCTGCCATCAAAAAGTTGGCAGGCGAGTTTTGTTTTCCAGGGAAAAGCGCCGTTGTTTGTGTCTGGGGGCCTGTGGCTGGAGTGGCCGGCTGGCTCCTTAGAATGAACGATACGCAGGATGGTTCCCAGACCTGAGGTGGCACCAGTGCCAAGTCGGGCTAGTTTGATGGTGCAAAGTGGCTCCTGCAATCTGCCATCCAGAAGCGGGGTAGCTTACTTTTGTTTGCCAGGGAAACGGGCCGAGGTTTTTCTCTGGGGGCCTATGGCAGGGAGGGACCGGCTGGCTCCTGAAAAGCTACGATAGGCAGGATGGTGACCAGACCCATGGTGGCACCAGTGCCAAGTTGGGCTGATTTGATAGTACCAAGTGGCTCCTGCAATCTGCCATCAAAATGTTGGCAGGCGAGTTTTGTTTTCCAGGGAAAAGCGCCGTTGTTTGTGTTTGGGGGCCTGTGGCTGGGAGTGACCGGCTGGCTCCTTAGAATCCACGATACGCAGGATGGTTCCCAGACCCAAGGTGGCACCAGTTCCAAGTCGGGCTGGTTTGATAGTACCAAGTGGTTCCTGCAATCTGCCATCCAGAAGCGGGGCATCTTACTTTGTTTGCCAGGGAAACGGGCCGAGCTTTTTGTCTGGGCGCCTATGGCTTGGAGTGACCAGCTAGGTCCTGAAAAGCTACGATAGGCAGGATGGTGACCAGATCCATGGTGGCACCAGTGCCAAGTTGGGCTGGTTTGATAGTACCAAGTGGCTCCTGCAATCTGCCATCAAAAAGTTGGCAGGCGAGTTTTGTTTTCCAGGGAAAAGCGCCGTTGTTTTTGTTTGGGGGCCTGTGGCTGGGAGTGGACGGATGGCTCCTTAGAACCACGATACGCAGGATGGTTCCCAGACCAGAGGTGGCACCAGTGCCAAGTCGGGCTGGTTTGATAGTACCAAGTTGTTCCTGCAATCTGCCATCCAGAAGCGGGGCAGCTTACTTTTGTATGCCAGGGAAACGGGCCGAGGTTTTTGTCTGGGGCCTTATAGCTGGGAGTGACCGTCTGGCTCCTGAAAAGCTACGATAGGCAGGATGGTGACCAAACGCATGGTGGCACCAGTGCCAAGTTGGGCTGATTTGATAGTACCAAGTGGCTCCTGCAATCTGCCATCAAAAAGTTGTCAGGCGAGTTTTGTTTTCCAGGGAAAAGCGCCGTTGTTTGTGTTTGGGGGCCTGTGGCTGGGAGTGGCCGGCTGGCTGCTTAGAATCCACGATACGCAGGATGGTTCCCAGACCAGAGGTGGCACCAGTGCCAAGTCGGGCTGGTTTGATACTACCAAGTGCGTCCTGCAATCTGCCATCCAGAAGCGGGGCAGCTTACTTTTGTTTGCCAGGGAAACGGGCCGAGCTTTGTGTCTGGGGGCCTATGGCTGCGAGTGACCGGCTGGCTCCTGAAAAGCTACGATAGGCAGGATGGTGACCAGACCCATGCTGGCACCAGTGCCAAGTTGGGCTGGTTTGATAGTACCAAGTGGCTCCTGCAATCTGCCATCAAAAAGTTGGCAGGCGAGTTTTGTTTTCCAGGGAAAAGCGCCGTTGTTTGTGTTTGGGGGCCTGTGTCTGGGAGTGGACGGATGGCTCCTTAGAATCCACGATACGCAGCATGGTTCCCAGACCAGAGGTGGCACCAGTGCCAAGTCGGGCTAGTTTGATTGTGCAAAGTGGTTCCTGCAATCTGCCATCCAGAAGCGGGGTAACTTACTTTTGTTTGCCAGGGAAACGTGCCGAGGTTTGTGTCTGGGGGCCTATGGCTGGGAGTGACCGGCTGGCTCCTGAAAAGCTACGATAGGCAGGATGGTGACCAGACCCATGGTGGCACCAGTGCCAAGTTGGGCTGGTTTGATAGTACCAAGTGGCTCCTGCAATCTGCCATCAAATAGTTGGCAGGCGAGTTTTGTTTTCCAGGGAAAAGCGCCGTTGTTTCGGTTTGGGGGCCTGTGGCTGGGAGTGGCCGGCTGGCTCCTTAGAATCCACGATACGCAGGATGGTTCCCAGACCCAAGGTGGCGCCAGTGCCAAGTTGGGCTGGTTTGATAGTACCAAGTGCGTCCTGCAATCTGCCATCCAGAAGCGGGGCAGCTTACTTTTGTTTGCCAGGGAAACGGGCCGAGGTTTGTGTCTCAGGGCCTATGGCTGGGAGTGACCGGCTGGCTCCTGAAAAGCTACGATAGGCAGGATGGTGACCAGACCCATGGTGGCACCAGTGCCAAGTTGGGCTGGTTTGATAGTACCAAGTGGCTCCTGCAATCTGCCATCAAAAAGTTGGCAGGCGAGTTTGTTATCCAGGGAAAAGCGCCGTTGTTTGTGTTTGGGGGCCTGTGGCTGGGAGTGGCCGGCTGGCTCCTTAGAATCCACGATACGCAGGATGGTTCCCAGACCAGAGGTGGCACCAGTGCCAAGTCGGGCTGGTTTGATACTACCAAGTGGTTCCTGCAATCTGCCATCCAGAAGCGGGGCAGCTTACTTTTGTTTGCCAGGGAAACGGGCCGAGGTTTGTGTCTGGGGGCCTATGGCTGGGAGTGACCGCCTGGCTCCTGAAAAGCTACGATAGGCAGGATGGTGACCAGACCCATGGTGGCACCAGTGCCAAGTTGGGCTGGTTTGATAGTACCAAGTGGCTCCTGCAATCTGCCATCAAAATGTTGGCAGGCGAGTTTGTTATCCAGGGAAAAGCGCCGTTGTTTGTGTTTGGGGGCCTGTGGCTGGGAGTGGCCGGCTGGCTGCTTAGAATCCACGATACGCAGGATGGTTCCCAGACCAGAGGTGGCACCAGTGCCAAGTCGGGCTGGTTTGATACTACCAAGTGCGTCCTGCAATCTGCCATCCAGAAGCGGGGCAGCTTACTTTTGTTTGCCAGGGAAACGGGCCGAGGTTTGTGTCTGGGGGCCTATGGCTGGGAGTGACCGGCTGGCTCCTGAAAAGCTACGATAGGCAGGATGGTGACCAGACCCATGGTGGCACCAGTGCCAAGTTGGGCTGGTTTGATAGTACCAAGTGGCTCCTGCAATCTGCCATCAAAAAGTTGGCAGGCGAGTTTTGTTTTCCAGGGAAAAGCGCCGTTGTTTGTGTTTGGGGGCCTGTGGCTAGGAGTGGACGGATGGCTCCTTAGAATCCACGATACGCAGGATGGTTCCCAGACCAGAGGTGGCACCAGTGCCAAGTCGGGCTAGTTTGATGGTGCAAAGTGGTTCCTGCAATCTGCCATCTAGAAGCGGGGCAGCTTACTTTTGTTTGCCAGGGAAACGGGCCGAGGTTTGTGTCTGGGGGCCTATGGCTGGGAGTGACCGGCTGGCTCCTGAAAAGCTACGATAGGCAGGATGGTGACCAGACCCATGGTGGCACCAGTGCCAAGTTGGGCTGATTTGATAGTACCAAGTGGCTCCTGCAATCTGCCATCAAAAAGTTGGCAGGCGAGTTTTGTTTTCCAGGGAAAAGCGCCGTTGTTTGTGTCTGGGGGCCTGTGGCTGGAGTGGCCGGCTGGCTCCTTACAATGAACGATACGCAGGATGGTTCCCAGACCTGAGGTGGCACCAGTGCCAAGTCGGGCTAGTTTGATGGTGCAAAGTGGCTCCTGCAATCTGCCATCCAGAAGCGGGGTAGCTTACTTTTTTTTGCCAGGGAAACGGGCCGAGGTTTTTCTCTGGGGGCCTATGGCAGGGAGGGACCGGCTGGCTCCTGAAAAGCTACGATAGGCAGGATGGTGACCAGACCCATGGTGGCACCAGTGCCAAGTTGGGCTGATTTGATAGTAGCAAGTGGCTCCTGCAATCTGCCATCAAAATGTTGGCAGGCGAGTTTTGTTTTCCAGGGAAAAGCGCCGTTGTTTGTGTTTGGTGGCCTGTGGCTGGGAGTGACCGGCTGGCTCCTTAGAATCCACGATACGCAGGATGGTTCCCAGACCCAAGGTGGCACCAGTGCCAAGTTGGGCTGGTTTGATAGTACCAAGTGGTTCCTGCAATCTGCCATCCAGAAGCGGGGCAGCTTACTTTTGTTTGCCAGGGAAACGGGCCGAGGTTTGTGACTGGGGGCCTATGGCTTGGAGTGACCGGCTAGGTCCTGAAAAGCTACGATAGGCAGGATGGTGACCAGATCCATGGTGGCACCAGTGCCAAGTTGGGCTGGTTTGATAGTACCAAGTGGCTCCTGCAATCTGCCATCTAAATGTTGTCAGGCGAGTTTTGTTTTCCAGGGAAAAGCGCTGTGGTTTGTGTTTGGGGGCCTGTGGCTGGGAGTGGCCGGCTGGCTCCTTAGAATCCACGATACGCAGGATGGTTCCCAGACCAGAGGTGGCACCAGTGCCAAGTCGGGCTGGTTTGATGGTGAAAAGTGGCTCCTGCAATCTGCCATCCAGAAGCGGGATAACTTACTTTTGTTTGCCAGGGAAACGGGCCAAGGTTTTTGTCTGGGGGCCTATGGCTGGGAGTGACCGGCTGGCTCCTGAAAAGCTACGATAGGCAGGATGGTGACCAGACCCATGGTGGCACCAGTGTCAAGTTGGGCTGGTTTGATAGTACCAAGTGGCTCCGGCAATCTGCCATCAAAATTTGGCAGGCGAGGTTTGTTTTCCAGGGAAAAGCGCCGTTGTTTTTGTTTGGGGGCCTGTGGGTGGGAGTGGCCAGATGGCTAATTAGAATCCACGATACGCAGCATGGTTCCCAGACCTGAGGTGGCACCAGTGCCAAGTCGGGCTGGTTTGACACTATCAAGTGCGTCCTGCAATCTGCCATCCAGAAGCGGGGTAGCTTACTTTTGTTTGCCAGGGAAACGGGCCGAGGTTTGTGTCTGGGGGCCTATGGCTGGGAGTGACCGGCTGGCTCCTGAAAAGCTACGATAGGCAGGATGGTGACCAGACCCATGGTGGCACCAGTCCCAAGTTGGGCTGATTTGATAGTACCAAGTGGCTCCTGCAATCTGCCGTCAAAATTTGGCAGGCGAGTTTTGTTTTCCAGGGAAAAGCGCCGTTGTTTGTGTTTGGGCGCCTGTGGATGGGAGTGGCCGGCTGGCTCCTTAGAATCCACGATACGCAGGATGGTTCCCAGACCTGAGGTGGCACCAGTGCCAAGTCGGGCTGGTTTGATAGTACTAAATAGCTCCTGCAATCTGCCATGCAGAAGCGGGGCAGCTTACTTTTGTTTGCCAGGGTAACGGGCCGAGGTTTGTGTCTGGGGGCCTATGGCTGCGAGTGACCGTCTGGCTCCTGAAAAGCTACGATAGGCAGGATGGTGAGCAGACCCATGGTGGCACCAGTGCCAAGTTGAGCTGGTTTGATAGTACCAAGTGGCTCCTGCAATCTGCCATCAAAAAGTTGGCAGGCGAGTTTTGTTTTCCAGGGAAAAGCGCCGTTGTTTGTGTTTGGGTGCCTATGGCTGGGAGTGGCCGGCTGGCTCCTTAGAATTCACGATACGCACCATGGTTCCCAGACCAGAGGTGGCACCAGTGCCAAGTCGGGCTGGTTTGATAGTACCAAGTGCGTCCTACAATCTGCCATCCAGAAGCGGGGCAGCTTACTTTTGTTTGCCAGGGAAACGGGCCGAGCTTTGTGTCTGGGGGCCTATGGCTGCGAGCGACCGGCTGGCTCCTGAAAAGCTACGATAGGCAGGATGGTGACCAGACCCATGGTGGCACCAGTGCCAAGTTGGGCTGATTTGATAGTAGCAAGTGGCTCCTGCAATCTGCCATCAAAATGTCGGCAGGCGGGTTTTGTTTTCCAGGGAAAAGCGCTGTGGTTTGTGTTTGGGGGCCTGTGGCTGGGAGTGACCGGCTGGCTCCTTAGAATCCACGATACGCAGGATGGTTCCCAGACCTGAGGTGGCACCAGTGCCAAGTTGGGCTGGTTTGATAGTACCAAGTGGTTCCTGCAATCTGCCATCCAGAAGCGGGGCAGCTTACTTTTGTTTGCCAGGGAAACGGGCCGAGGTTTGTGTCTGGGGGCCTATGGCTGGGAGTGACCGGCTGGCTCCTGAAAAGCTAAGATAGGCAGGATGGTGACCAGACCCATGGTGGCACCAGTGCCAAGTTGGGCTGATTTGATAGTACCAAGTGGCTCCTGCAATCTGCCATCAAAATGTTGGCAGGCGAGTTTTGTTTTCCAGGGAAAAGCGCCGTTGTTTTTGTTTGGGGGCCTGTGGCTGGGAGTGGCCGGCTGGCTCCTTAGAATCCACGATACGCACCATAGTTCCCAGACCAGAGGTGGCACCAGTGCCAAGTTGGGCTGGTTTGATAGTACCAAGTGCGTCCTGCAATCTGCCATCCAGAAGCGGGGTAGCTTACTTTTGTTTGCCAGGGAAACGGGCCGAGGTTTGTGTCTCGGGGCCTATGGCTGGGAGTGACCGGCTGGCTCCTGAAAAGCTACGATAGGCAGGATGGTGACCAGACCCATGGTGGCACCAGTGCCAAGTTGGGCTGGTTTGATAGTACCAAGTGGCTCCTGCAATCTGCCATCAAAAAGTTGGCAGGCGAGTTTGTTATCCAGGGAAATGCGCCGTTGTTTGTGTTTGGGGGCCTGTGGCTGGGAGTGGCCGGCTGGCTGCTTAGAATCCACGATACGCAGGATGGTTCCCAGACCAGAGGTGGCACCAGTGCCAAGTCGGGCTGGTTTGATGGTGAAAAGTGGCTCCTGCAATCTGCCATCCAGTAGCGGAATAACTTACTTTTGTTTGCCAGGGAAACGGTCCGAGCTTTTTGTCTGGGGGCCTATGGCTGGGAGTGACCGGCTGGCTCCTGAAAAGCTACGATAGGCAGGATGGTGACCAGACCCATGGTGGCACCAGTGTCAAGTTGGGCTGATTTGATAGTACCCAGTGGCTCCGGCAATCTGCCATCAAAATTTGGCAGGCGAGTTTTGTTTTCCAGGGAAAAGCGCCGTTGATTTTGTTTGGGGGCCTGTGGCTGGGAGTGGACGGATGGCTAATTAGAATCCACGATACGCAGGATGGTTCCCAGACCAGAGGTGGCACCAGTGCCAAGTCGGGCTGGTTTGATGGTGCAAAGTGGCTCCTGCAATGTGCCATCCAGAAGCGGGGTAGCTTATTTTTCTTTGCCAGGGAAACGGGCCGAGGTTTTTGTCTGGGGGCCTATGGCTTGGAGTGACCGGCTGGCTCCTGAAAAGCTACGATAGGCAGGATGGTGACCAGACCCATGGTGGCACCAGTGCCAAGTTGGGCTGGTTTGATAGTACCAAGTGGCTCCTGCAATCTGCCATCAAAATGTTGGCAGGCGAGTTTTGTTTTCCAGGGAAAAGCGCCGTTGTTTGTGTTTGGGGGCCTGTGGCTGGGAGTGGACGGCTGGCTGCTTAGAATCCACGATACGCAGCATGGTTCCCAGACCAGAGGTGGCACCAGTGCCAAGTCGGGCTGGTTTGGTAATACCTAGTGGATCCTGCAATCTGCCATCCAGAAGCGGGACAGCTTACTTTTGTTTGCCAGGGAAACGGGCCGAGCTTTGTGTCACGGGGCCTATGGCTGGGAGTGACCGTCTAGGTCCTGAAAAGCTACGATAGGCAGGATGGTGACCAGACCCATGGTGGCACCAGTGCCAAGTTGGGCTGGTTTGATAGTACCAAGTGGCTCCTGCAATCTGCCATCAAAAAGTTGGCAGGCGAGTTTTGTTTTCCAGGGAAAAGCGCCGTTGTTTGTGTTTGGAGGCCTGTGGCTGGGAGTGGCCGGCTTGCTAATTGGAATCCACGATACACAGCATGGTTCCCAGACCAGAGGTGGCACCAGTGCCAAGTTGGGCTGGTTTGATTGTGCAAAGTGGCTCCTGCAATCTGCCATCCAGAAGCGGGGCAGCTTACTTTTGTTTGCCAGGGAAACGGGCCGAGGTTTTTCTCTGGGGGCCTATGGCTGGGAGTGACCGGCTGGCGCCTGAACACCTACCATAGGCAGGATGGTGACCAGAGCCATGGTGGCACCAGTGCCAAGATGGGCTGATTTGATAGTAGCAAGCGGCTCCTGCAATCTGCCATCAAAATGTTGGCAGGCGAGTTTTGTTTTCCAGGGAAAAGCGCCGTTGTTTGTGTTTGGGGGCCTGTGGCTGGGAGTGGACGGATGGCTCCTTAGAATCCACGATACGCAGCATGGTTCCCAGACCAGAGGTGGCACCAGTGCCAAGTTGGGCTGGTTTGATAGTACCAAGTGGCTCCGGAAATCTGCCATCCAGAAGCGGGGCAGCTTACTTTTGTTTGCCAGGGAAACGGGCCGAGCTTTGTGTCTGGGCGCCTATGGCTGGGAGTGACCGTCTAGGTCCTGAAAAGCTACGATAGGCAGGATGGTGACCAGACCCATGGTGGCACCAGTGCCAAGTTGGGCTGATTTGACAGTACCAAGTGGCTCCTGCAATCTGCCATCTAAAAGTTGGCAGGCGAGTTTTGTTTTCCAGGGAAAAGCGCCGTTGTTTGTGTCTGGGGGCCTGTGGCTGGAGTGGCCGGCTGGCTCCTTAGAATGAACGATACGCAGGATGGTTCCCAGACCTGAGGTGGCACCAGTGCCAAGTCGGGCTAGTTTGATGGTGCAAAGTGGCTCCTGCAATCTGCCATCCAGAAGCGGGGTAGCTTACTTTTGTTTGCCAGGGAAACTGGCCGAGGTTTTTCTCTGGGGGCCTATGGCTGTGAGTGACCGGCTGGCTCCTGAAAAGCTACGATAGGCAGGATGGTGACCAGACCCATGGTGGCACCAGTGCCAAGTTGGGCTGATTTGATAGTAGCAAGTGGCTCCTGCAATCTGCCATCAAAATATTGGCAGGCGAGTTTTGTTTTCCAGGGAAAAGCGCCGTTGTTTGTGTTTGGGGGCCTGTGGCTGGGAGTGACCGGCTGGCTCCTTAGAATCCACGATACGCAGGATGGTTCCCAGACCCAAGGTGGCACCAGTGCCAAGTCGGGCTGGTTTGATAGTACCAAGTGGTTCCTGCAATCTGCCATCCAGAAGCGGGGCAGCTTACTTTGTTTGCCAGGGAAACGGGCCGAGCTTTTTGTCTGGGCGCCTATGGCTTGGAGTGACCGGCTAGGTCCTGAAAAGCTACGATAGGCAGGATGGTGACCAGATCCATGGTGGCACCAGTGCCAAGTTGGGCTGGTTTGATAGTACCAAGTGGCTCCTGCAATCTGCCATCAAAATGTTGGCAGGCGAGTTTTGTTTTCCAGGGAAAAGCGCCGTTGTTTGTGTTTGGGGGCCTGTGGCTGGGAGTGGACGGATGGCTCCTTAGAACCACGATACGCAGGATGGTTCCCAGACCAGAGGTGGCACCAGTGCCAAGTCGGGCTGGTTTGATAGTACCAAGTTGTTCCTGCAATCTGCCATCCAGAAGCGGGGTAGCTTACTTTTGTTTGCCAGGGAAACGGGCCGAGGTTTGTGTCTGGGGGCCTATGGCTGGGAGTGACCGGCTGGCTCCTGAAAAGCTACGATAGGCAGGATGGTGACCAGACCCATGGTGGCACCAGTGCCAAGTTGGGCTGATTTGATAGTACCAAGTGTCTCCTGCAATCTGCCATGAAAATGTTGGCAGGCGAGTTTTGTTTTCCAGGGAAAAGCGCCGTTGTTTCTGTTTGGGGGCCTGTGGGGGGGAGTGGCCGGCTGGCTCCTTAGAATCCACGATACGCGGCATGGTTCCCAGACCAGAGGTGGCACCAGTGCCAAGTTGGGCTGGTTTGATAGTACCAAGTGCGTCCTGCAATCTGCCATCCAGAAGCGGGGCAGCTTACTTTTGTTTGCCAGGGATACGGGCCGAGGTTTGTGTCTCAGGGCCTATGGCTGGGAGTGACCGCCTGGCTCCTGAAAAGCTACGATAGGCAGGATGGTGACCAGACCCATGGTGGCACCAGTGCCAAGTTGGGCTGGTTTGATAGTACCAAGTGGCTCCTGCAATCTGCCATCAAAAAGTTGTCAGGCGAGTTTGTTATCCAGGGAAAAGCGCCGTTGTTTGTGTTTGGGGGCCTGTGGCAGGGAGTGGCCGGCTGGCTCCTTAGAATCCACGATACGCAGGATGGTTCCCAGACCAGAGGTGGCACCAGTGCCAAGTCGGGCTGGTTTGATGGTGAAAAGTGGCTCCTGCAATCTGCCATCCAGAAGCGGGATAACTTACTTTTGTTTGCCAGGGAAACGGGCCGAGGTTTTTGTCTGGGGGCCTATGGCTGGGAGTGACCGGCTGGCTCCTGAAAAGCTACGATAGGCAGGATGGTGACCAGACCCATGGTGGCACCAGTGCCAAGTTGGGCTGGTTTGATAGTACCAAGTGGCTCCTGCAATCTGCCATCAAAATGTTGGCAGGCGAGTTTTGTTTTCCAGGGAAAAGTGCCGTTGTTTGTGTTTGGGGGCCTGTGGGTGGGAGTGACCGGCTGGCTCCTTAGAATCCACGATACGCAGGATGGTTCCCAGACCCAAGGTGGCACCAGTGCCAAGTTGGGCTGGTTTGATAGTACCAAGTGGTTCCTGCAATCTGCCATCCAGAAGCGGGGCAGCTTTCTTTTGTTTGTCAGGGAAACGGGCCGAGGTTTTTCTCTGGGGGCCTATGGCTTGGAGTGACCGTCTGGCTCCTGAAAAGCTACGATAGGCAGGATGGTGACCAGATCCATGGTGGCACCAGTGCCAAGTTGGGCTGGTTTGATAGTACCAAGTGGCTCCTGCAATCTGCCATCAAAAAGTTGGCAGGCGAGTTTTGTTTTCCAGGGAAAAGCGCTGTGGTTTGTGTTTGGGGGCCTGTGGCTGGGAGTGGCCGGCTGGCTCCTTAGAATCCACGATACGCAGGATGGTTCCCAGACCAGAGGTGGCACCAGTGCCAAGTCGGGCTGGTTTGATGGTGAAAAGTGGCTCCTGCAATCTGCCATCCAGAAGCGGGATAACTTACTTTTGTTTGCCAGGGAAACGGGCCGAGGTTTGTGTCTGGGGGCCTATGGCTGGGAGTGACCGGCTGGCTCCTGAAAAGCTACGATAGGCAGGATGGTGACCAGACCCATGGTGGCACCAGTGCCAAGTTGGGCTGGTTTGATAGTACCAAGTGGCTCCTGCAATCTGCAATCAAACAATTGGCAGGCGAGTTTTGTTTTCCAGGGAAAAGCGCCGTTGTTTTTGTTTGGGGGCCTGTGGGGGGGAGTGGCCGGCTGGCTCCTTAGAATCCACGATACGCAGGATGGTTCCCAGACCTGAGGTGGCACCAGTGCCAAGTCGGGCTAGTTTGATGGTGCAAAGTGGCTCCTGCAATCTGCCATCCAGAAGCGGGGCAGCTTACTTTTGTTTGCCAGGGAAACGGGCCGAGTATTGTTTCTGGGGGCCTATGGCTGTGAGTGACCGGCTGGCTCCTGAAAAGCTACGATAGGCAGGATGGTGACCAGACCCATGGTGGCACCAGTGCCAAGTTGGGCTGATTTGATAGTACCAAGTGGCTCCTGCAATCTGCCATCAAAAAGTTGGCAGGCGAGTTTTGTTTTCCAGGGAAAAGCGCCGTTGTTTGTGTTTGGGGGCCTGTGGCTGGGAGTGGACGGATGGCTCCTTAGAACCACGATACGCAGGATGGTTCCCAGACCAGAGGTGGCACCAGTGCCAAGTCGGGCTGGTTTGATACTACGAAGTGGTTGCTGCAATCTGCCATCCAGAAGCGGGGCAGCTTACTTTTGTTTGCCAGGGAAACGGGCCGAGGTTTGTGTCTGGGGGCCTATGGCTGGGAGTGACCGCCTGGCTCCTGAAAAGCTACGATAGGCAGGATGGTAACCAGACCCATGGTGGCACCAGTGCCAAGTTGGGCTGGTTTGATAGTACCAAGTGGCTCCTCCAATCTGCCATCAAAAAGTTGGCAGGCGAGTTTGTTATCCAGGGAAAAGCGCCGTTGTTTGTGTTTGGGGGCCTGTGGCTGGGAGTGGCCGGCTGGCTCCTTAGAATCCACGATACGCAGGATGGTTCCCAGACCAGAGGTGGCACCAGTGCCAAGTCGGGCTGGTTTGATGGTGAAAAGTGGCTCCTGCAATCTGCCATCCAGAAGCGGGATAACTTACTTTTGTTTGCCAGGGAAACGGGCCGAGCTTTTTGTCTGGGGGCCTATGGCTGGGAGTGACCGGCTGGCTCCTGAAAAGCTATGATAGGCAGGATGGTGACCAGACCCATGGTGGCACCAGTGCCAAGTTGGGCTGATTTGATAGTACCAAGTGGCTCCTGCAATCTGCCATCAAAAAGTTGGCAGGCGAGTTTTGTTTTCCAGGGAAAAGCGCCGTTGTTTGTGTCTGGGGGCCGGTGGCTGGGAGTGGCCGGCTGGCTCCTTACAATGAACGATACGCAGGATGGTTCCCAGACCTGAGGTGGCACCAGTGCCATGTCGGGCTAGTTTGATGGTGCAAAGTGGCTCCTGCAATCTGCCATCCAGAAGCGGGGCAGCTTACTTTTGTTTGCCAGGGAAACGGGCCGAGGTTTTTCTCTGGGGGCCTATGGCAGGGAGGGACCGGCTGGCTCCTGAAAAGCTACGATAGGCAGGATGGTGACCAGACCCATGGTGGCACCAGTGCCAAGTTGGGCTGATTTGATAGTAGCAAGTGGCTCCTGCAATCTGCCATCAAAATGTTGGCAGGCGAGTTTTGTTTTCCAGGGAAAAGCGCCGTTGTTTGTGTTTGGTGGCCTGTGGCTGGGAGTGACCGGCTGGCTCCTTAGAATCCACGATACGCAGGATGGTTCCCAGACCTGAGGTGGCACCAGTGCCAAGTTGGGCTGGTTTGATGGTGCAAAGTGGTTCCTGCAATCTGCCATCCAGAAGCGGGGCAGCTTACTTTTGTTTGCCAGGGAAACGGGCCGAGGTTTGTGTCTGGGGGCCTATGGCTGGGAGTGACCGCCTGGCTCCTGAAAAGCTACGATAGGCAGGATGGTAACCAGACCCATGGTGGCACCAGTGCCAAGTTGGGCTGGTTTGATAGTACCAAGTGGCTCCTGCAATCTGCCATCAAAAAGTTGGCAGGCGAGTTTTGTTTTCCAGGGAAAAGCGCTGTGGTTTGTGTTTGGGGGCCTGTGGCTGGGAGTGGCCGGCTGGCTCCTTAGAATCCACGATACGCAGGATGGTTCCCAGACCAGAGGTGGCACCAGTGCCAAGTCGGGCTGGTTTGATGGTGAAAAGTGGCTCCTGCAATCTGCCATCCAGAAGCGGGATAACTTACTTTTGTTTGCCAGGGAAACGGGCCAGGGTTTTTGTCTGGGGGCCTATGGCTGGGAGTGACCGGCTGGCTCCTGAAAAGCTACGATAGGCAGGATGGTGACCAGACCCATGGTGGCACCAGTGTCAAGTTGGGCTGGTTTGATAGTACCAAGTGGCTCCGGCAATCTGCCATCAAAATTTGGCAGGCGAGGTTTGTTTTCCAGGGAAAAGCGCCGTTGTTTTTGTTTGGGGGCCTGTGGGTGGGAGTGGCCAGATGGCTAATTAGAATCCACGATACGCAGCATGGTTCCCAGACCTGAGGTGGCACCAGTGCCAAGTCGGGCTGGTTTGATACTATCAAGTGCGTCCTGCAATCTGCCATCCAGAAGCGGGATAGCTTACTTTTGTTTGCCAGGGAAACGGGCCGAGGTTTGTGTCTGGGGGCCTATGGCTGGGAGTGACCGGCTGGCTCCTGAAAAGCTACGATAGGCAGGATGGTGACCAGACCCATGGTGGCACCAGTGCCAAGTTGGGCTGGTTTGATAGTACCAAGTGGCTCCTGCAATCTGCCATCAAAAAATTGGCAGGCGAGTTTTGTTTTCCAGGGAAAAGCGCCGTTGTTTTTGTTTGGGGGCCTGTGGGTGGGAGTGGCCGGCTGGCTCCTTAGAATCCACGATACGCAGGATGGTTCCCAGACCAGAGGTGGCACCAGTGCCAAGTCGGGCTAGTTTGATGGTGCAAAGTGGCTCCTGCAATCTGCCATCCAGAAGCGGGGCAGCTTACTTTTGTTTGCCAGGGAAACGGGCCGAGTATTGTTTCTGGGGGCCTACGGCTGCGAGTGACCGGCTGGCTCCTGAAAAGCTACGATAGGCAGGATGGTGACCAGACCCATGGTGGCACCAGTGCCAAGTTGGGCTGATTTGATAGTACCAAGTGGCTCCTGCAATCTGCCATCAAAAATTTGGCAGGCGAGTTTTGTTTTCCAGGGAAAAGCGCCGTTGTTTGTGTTTGGGGGCCTGTGGCTGGGAGTGGACGGATGGCTCCTTAGAACCACGATACGCAGGATGGTTCCCAGACCAGAGGTGGCACCAGTGCCAAGTCGGGCTGGTTTGATAGTACCAAGTGGTTCCTGCAATCTGCCATCCAGAAGCGGGGCAGCTTACTTTTGTATGCCAGGGAAACGGGCCGAGGTTTTTGTCTGGGGGCCTATAGCTGGGAGTGACCGGCTGGCTCCTGAAAAGCTACGATAGGCAGGATGGTGACCAAACGCATGGTGGCACCAGTGCCAAGTTGGGCTGATTTGATAGTACCAAGTGGCTCCTGCAATCTGCCATCAAAATGTTGGCAGGCGAGTTTTGTTTTCCAGGGAAAAGCGCCGTTGTTTGTGTTTGGGGGCCTGTGGCTGGGAGTGGCCGGCTGGCTGCTTAGAATCCACGATACGCAGGATGGTTCCCAGACCAGAGGTGGCACCAGTGCCAAGTCGGGCTGGTTTGATACTACCAAGTGCGTCCTGCAATCTGCCATCCAGAAGCAGGGCAGCTTACTTTTGTTTGCCAGGGAAACGGGCCGAGGTTTTTCTCTGGGGGCCTATGGCTTGGAGTGACCGGCTAGGTCCTGAAAAGCTACGATAGGCAGGATGGTGACCAGATCCATGGTGGCACCAGTGCCAAGTTGGGCTGGTTTGATAGTACCAAGTGGCTCCTGCAATCTGCCATCAAAAAGTTGGCAGGCGAGTTTTGTTTTCCAGGGAAAAGCGCTGTGGTTTTTGTTTGGGGGCCTGTGGCTGGGAGTGGACGGATGGCTCCTTAGAATCCACGATACGCAGGATGGTTCCCAGACCAGAGGTGGCACCAGTGCCAAGTCGGGCTGGTTTGATGGTGAAAAGTGGCTCCTGCAATCTGCCATCCAGAAGCGGGATAACTTACTTTTGTTTGCCAGGGAAACGGGCCGAGGTTTGTGTCTGGGGGCCTATGGCTGGGAGTGACCGGCTGGCTCCTGAAAAGCTACGATAGGCAGGATGGTGACCAGACCCATGGTGGCACCAGTGCCAAGTTGGGCTGGTTTGATAGTACCAAGTGGCTCCTGCAATCTGCCATCAAACAATTGGCAGGCGAGTTTTGTTTTCCAGGGAAAAGCGCCGTTGTTTTTGTTTGGGGGCCTGTGGGGGGGAGTGGCCGGCTGGCTCCTTAGAATCCACGATACGCAGGATGGTTCCCAGAGCTGAGGTGGCACCAGTGCCAAGTCGGGCTAGTTTGATGGTGCAAAGTGGCTCCTGCAATCTGCCCTCCAGAAGCGGGGCAGCTTACTTTTGTTTGCCAGGGAAACGGGCCGAGTATTGTTTCTGGGGGCCTATGGCTGTGAGTGACCGGCTGGCTCCTGAAAAGCTACGATAGGCAGGATGGTGACCAGACCCATGGTGGCACCAGTGCCAAGTTGGGCTGATTTGATAGTACCAAGTGGCTCCTGCAATCTGCCATCAAAAAGTTGGCAGGCGAGTTTTGTTTTCCAGGGAAAAGCGCCGTTGTTTGTGTTTGGGGGCCTGTGGCTGGGAGTGGACGGATGGCTCCTTAGAACCACGATACGCAGGATGGTTCCCAGACCAGAGGTGGCACCAGTGCCAAGTCGGGCTGGTTTGATACTACGAAGTGGTTCCTGCAATCTGCCATCCAGAAGCGGGGCAGCTTACTTTTGTTTGCCAGGGAAACGGGCCGAGGTTTGTGTCTGGCGGCCTATGGCTGGGAGTGACCGCCTGGCTCCTGAAAAGCTACGATAGGCAGGATGGTAACCAGACCCATGGTGGCACCAGTGCCAAGTTGGGCTGGTTTGATAGTACCAAGTGGCTCCTCCAATCTGCCATCAAAAAGTTGGCAGGCGAGTTTGTTATCCAGGGAAAAGCGCCGTTGTTTGTGTTTGGGGGCCTGTGGCTGGGAGTGGCCGGCTGGCTGCTTAGAATCCACGATACGCAGGATGGTTCCCAGACCAGAGGTGGCACCAGTGCCAAGTCGGGCTGGTTTGATGGTGAAAAGTGGCTCCTGCAATCTGCCATCCAGAAGCGGGATAACTTACTTTTGTTTGCCAGGGAAACGGGCCGAGGTTTTTGTCTGGGGGCCTATGGCTGGGAGTGACCGGCTGGCTCCTGAAAAGCTATGATAGGCAGGATGGTGACCAGACCCATGGTGGCACCAGTGCCAAGTTGGGCTGATTTGATAGTACCAAGTGGCTCCTGCAATCTGCCATCAAAAAGTTGGCAGGCGAGTTTTGTTTTCCAGGGAAAAGCGCCGTTGTTTGTGTCTGGGGGCCGGTGGCTGGGAGTGGCCGGCTGGCTCCTTACAATGAACGATACGCAGGATGGTTCCCAGACCTGAGGTGGCACCAGTGCCAAGTCGGGCTAGTTTGATGGTGCAAAGTGGCTCCTGCAATCTGCCATCCAGAAGCGGGGCAGCTTACTTTTGTTTGCCAGGGAAACGTGCCGAGGTTTTTCTCTGGGGGCCTATGGCAGGGAGGGACCGGCTGGCTCCTGAAAAGCTACGATAGGCAGGATGGTGACCAGACCCATGGTGGCACCAGTGCCAAGTTGGGCTGATTTGATAGTAGCAAGTGGCTCCTGCAATCTGCCATCAAAATGTTGGCAGGCGAGTTTTGTTTTCCAGGGAAAAGCGCCGTTGTTTGTGTTTGGTGGCCTGTGGCTGGGAGTGACCGGCTGGCTCCTTAGAATCCACGATACGCAGGATGGTTCCCAGACCTGAGGTGGCACCAGTGCCAAGTTGGGCTGGTTTGATAGTACCAAGTGGCTCCTGCAATCTGCCATCCAGAAGCGGGGCAGCTTACTTTTGTTTGCCAGGGAAACGGGCCGAGGTTTTTCTCTGGGGGCCTATGGCTTGGAGTGACCGGCTAGGTCCTGAAAAGCTACGATAGGCAGGATGGTGACCAGATCCATGGTGGCACCAGTGCCAAGTTGGGCTGGTTTGATAGTACCAAGTGGCTCCTGCAATCTGCCATCAAAAAGTTGGCAGGCGAGTTTTGTTTTCCAGGGAAAAGCGCTGTGGTTTGTGTTTGGGGGCCTGTGGCTGGGAGTGGCCGGCTGGCTCCTTAGAATCCACGATACGCAGGATGGTTCCCAGACCAGAGGTGGCACCAGTGCCAAGTCGGGCTGGTTTGATGGTGAAAAGTGGCTCCTGCAATCTGCCATCCAGAAGCGGGATAACTTACTTTTGTTTGCCAGGGAAACGGGCCAGGGTTTTTGTCTGGGGGCCTATGGCTGGGAGTGACCGGCTGGCTCCTGAAAAGCTACGATAGGCAGGATGGTGACCAGACCCATGGTGGCACCAGTGTCAAGTTGGGCTGGTTTGATAGTACCAAGTGGCTCCGGCAATCTGCCATCAAAATTTGGCAGGCGAGGTTTGTTTTCCAGGGAAAAGCGCCGTTGTTTTTGTTTGGGGGCCTGTGGGTGGGAGTGGCCAGATGGCTAATTAGAATCCACGATACGCAGCATGGTTCCCAGACCTGAGGTGGCACCAGTGCCAAGTCGGGCTGGTTTGATACTATCAAGTGCGTCCTGCAATCTGCCATCCAGAAGCGGGGTAGCTTACTTTTGTTTGCCAGGGAAACGGGCCGAGGTTTGTGTCTGGGGGCCTATGGCTGGGAGTGACCGGCTGGCTCCTGAAAAGCTACGATAGGCAGGATGGTGACCAGACCCATGGTGGCACCAGTGCCAAGTTGGGCTGGTTTGATAGTACCAAGTGGCTCCTGCAATCTGCCATCAAAAAATTGGCAGGCGAGTTTTGTTTTCCAGGGAAAAGCGCCGTTGTTTTTGTTTGGGGGCCTGTGGGTGGGAGTGGCCGGCTGGCTCCTTAGAATCCACGATACGCAGGATGGTTCCCAGACCAGAGGTGGCACCAGTGCCAAGTCGGGCTAGTTTGATGGTGCAAAGTGGCTCCTGCAATCTGCCATCCAGAAGCGGGGCAGCTTACTTTTGTTTGCCAGGGAAACGGGCCGAGTATTGTTTCTGGGGGCCTACGGCTGCGAGTGACCGGCTGGCTCCTGAAAAGCTACGATAGGCAGGATGGTGACCAGACCCATGGTGGCACCAGTGCCAAGTTGGGCTGATTTGATAGTACCAAGTGGCTCCTGCAATCTGCCATCAAAAATTTGGCAGGCGAGTTTTGTTTTCCAGGGAAAAGCGCTGTGGTTTGTGTTTGGGGGCCTGTGGCTGGGAGTGGACGGATGGCTCCTTAGAACCACGATACGCAGGATGGTTCCCAGACCAGAGGTGGCACCAGTGCCAAGTCGGGCTGGTTTGATACTACCAAGTGCGTCCTGCAATCTGCCATCCAGAAGCGGGGCAGCTTACTTTTGTTTGCCAGGGAAACGGGCCGAGGTTTGTGTCTGGGGGCCTATGGCTGGGAGTGACCGGCTGGCTCCTGAAAAGCTACGATAGGCAGGATGGTGACCAGACCCATGGTGGCACCAGTGCCAAGTTGGGCTGGTTTGATAGTACCAAGTGGCTCCTGCAATCTGCCATCAAAATGTTGGCAGGCGAGTTTTGTTTTCCAGGGAAAAGCGCCGTTGTTTGTGTTTGGGGGCCTGTGGCTGGGAGTGGATGGATGGCTCCTTAGAATCCACGATACACAGCATGGTTCCCAGACCAGAGGTGGCACCAGTGACAAGTCGGGCTAGTTTGATGGTGCAAAGTGGTTCCTGCAATCTGCCATCCAGAAGCGGGGCAGCTTACTTTTGTTTGCCAGGGAAACGGGCCGAGGTTTGTGTCTGGGGGCCTATGGCTGGGAGTGACCGGCTGGCTCCTGAAAAGCTACGATAGGCAGGATGGTGACCAGACCCATGGTGGCACCAGTGCCAAGTTGGGCTGATTTGATAGTACCAAGTGGCTCCTGCAATCTGCCATCAAAAAGTTGTCAGGCGAGTTTTGGTTTCCAGGGAAAAGCGCCGTTGTTTGTGTTTGGGGGCCTGTGGCTGGGAGTGGACGGCTGGCTCCTTAGAATCCACGATACGCAGGATGGTTCCCAGACCAGAGGTGGCACCAGTGCCAAGTTGGGCTGGTTTGATAGTACCAAGTGCGTCCTGCAATCTACCATCCAGAAGCGGGGCAGCTTACTTTTGTTTGCCAGGGAAACGGGCCGAGGTTTGTGTCTCAGGGCCTATGGCTGGGAGTGACCGGCTGGCTCCTGAAAAGCTACGATAGGCAGGATGGTGACCAGACCCATGGTGGCACCAGTGCCAAGTTGGGCTGGTTTGATAGTACCAAGTGGCTCCTGCAATCTGCCATCAAAAAGTTGGCAGGCGAGTTTGTTATCCAGGGAAAAGCGCTGTTGTTTGTGTTTGGGGGCCTCTGGCTGGGAGTGGCCGGCTGGCTCCTTAGAATCCATGATACGCAGGATGGTTCCCAGACCAGAGGTGGCACCAGTGCCAAGTCGGGCTGGTTTGATGGTGAAAAGTGGCTCCTGCAATCTGCCATCCAGAAGCGGGATGACTTACTTTTGTTTGCCAGGGAAACGGGCCGAGGTTTTTCTCTGGGGGCCTATGGCTGGGAGTGACCGGCTGGCTCCTGAAAAGCTACGATAGGCAGGATGGTGACCAGACCCATGGTGGCACCAGTGCCAAGTTGGGCTGGTTTGATAGTACCAAGTGGCTCCTGCAATCTGCCATCAAAATGTTGGCAGGCGAGTTTTGTTTTCCAGGGAAAAGTGCCGTTGTTTGTGTTTGGGGGCCTGTGGGTGGGAGTGACCGGCTGGCTCCTTAGAATCCACGATACGCAGGATGGTTCCCAGACCAGAGGTCGCACCAGTGCCAAGTCGGGCCAGTTTGATGGTGCAAAGTGGCTCCTGCAATCTGCCATCCAGAAGCGGGGTAGCTTACTTTTGTTTGCCAGGGAAACGGGCCGAGTTTTGTGTCTGGGGTCCTATGGCTGCGAGTGACCGGCTGGCTCCTGAAAAGCTACGATAGGCAGGATGGTGACCAGACCCATGGTGGCACCAGTGCCAAGTTGGGCTGATTTGATAGTACCAAGTGGCTCCTGCAATCTGCCATCAAAATGTTGGCAGGCGAGTTTTGTTTTCCAGGGAAAAGCGCCGTTGTTTGTGTCTGGGGGCCTGTGGCTGGGAGTGGCCGGCTGGCTCCTTTACAATGAACGATACGCAGGATGGTTCCCAGACCTGAGGTGGCACCAGTGCCAAGTCGGGCTAGTTTGATGGTGCAAAGTGGCTCCTGCAATCTGCCATCCAGAAGCGGGGTAGCTTACTTTTGTTTGCCAGGGAAACGGGCCGAGGTTTTTCTCTGGGGGCCTATGGCAGGGAGTGACCGGCTGGCTCCTGAAAAGCTACGATAGGCAGGATGGTGACCAGACCCATGGTGGCACCAGTGCCAAGTTGGGCTGATTTGATAGTAGCAAGTGGCTCCTGCAATCTGCCATCTAAATGTTGGCAGGCGAGTTTTGTTTTCCAGGGTAAAGCGCCGTTGTTTGTGTTTGGTGGCCTGTGGCTGGGAGTGACCGGCTGGCTCCTTAGAACACAGGATACGCAGGATGGTTCCCAGACCCAAGGTGGCACCAGTGCCAAGTTGGGCTGGTTTGATAGTACCAAGTGGTTCCTGCAATCTGCCATCCAGAAGCGGGGCAGCTTACTTTTGTTTGCCAGGGAAACGGGCCGAGGTTTTTCTCTGGGGGCCTATGGCTTGGAGTGACCGGCTAGGTCCTGAAAAGCTACGATAGGCAGGATGGTGACCAGATCCATGGTGGCACCAGTGCCAAGTTGGGCTGGTTTGATAGTACCAAGTGGCTCCTGCAATCTGCCATCAAAATTTTGGCAGGCGAGTTTTGGTTTCCAGGGAAAAGCGCCGTTGTTTGTGTTTGGGGGCCTGTGGCTGGGAGTGGACGGCTGGCTCCTTAGAATCCACGATACGCAGGATGGTTCCCAGACCAGAGGTGGCACCAGTGCCAAGTTGGGCTGGTTTGATAGTACCAAGTGCGTCCTGCAATCTACCATCCAGAAGCGGGGCAGCTTACTTTTGTTTGCCAGGGAAACGGGCCGAGGTTTGTGTCTCAGGGCCTATGGCTGGGAGTGACCGGCTGGCTCCTGAAAAGCTACGATAGGCAGGATGGTGACCAGACCCATGGTGGCACCAGTGCCAAGTTGGGCTGGTTTGATAGTACCAAGTGGCTCCTGCAATCTGCCATCAAAAAGTTGGCAGGCGAGTTTGTTATCCAGGGAAAAGCGCTGTTGTTTGTGTTTGGGGGCCTCTGGCTGGGAGTGGCCGGCTGGCTCCTTAGAATCCATGATACGCAGGATGGTTCCCAGACCAGAGGTGGCACCAGTGCCAAGTCGGGCTGGTTTGATGGTGAAAAGTGGCTCCTGCAATCTGCCATCCAGAAGCGGGATGACTTACTTTTGTTTGCCAGGGAAACGGGCCGAGGTTTTTCTCTGGGGGCCTATGGCTGGGAGTGACCGGCTGGCTCCTGAAAAGCTACGATAGGCAGGATGGTGACCAGACCCATGGTGGCACCAGTGCCAAGTTGGGCTGGTTTGATAGTACCAAGTGGCTCCTGCAATCTGCCATCAAAATGTTGGCAGGCGAGTTTTGTTTTCCAGGGAAAAGTGCCGTTGTTTGTGTTTGGGGGCCTGTGGGTGGGAGTGACCGGCTGGCTCCTTAGAATCCACGATACGCAGGATGGTTCCCAGACCAGAGGTCGCACCAGTGCCAAGTCGGGCCAGTTTGATGGTGCAAAGTGGCTCCTGCAATCTGCCATCCAGAAGCGGGGTAGCTTACTTTTGTTTGCCAGGGAAACGGGCCGAGTTTTGTGTCTGGGGTCCTATGGCTGCGAGTGACCGGCTGGCTCCTGAAAAGCTACGATAGGCAGGATGGTGACCAGACCCATGGTGGCACCAGTGCCAAGTTGGGCTGATTTGATAGTACCAAGTGGCTCCTGCAATCTGCCATCAAAATGTTGGCAGGCGAGTTTTGTTTTCCAGGGAAAAGCGCCGTTGTTTGTGTCTGGGGGCCTGTGGCTGGGAGTGGCCGGCTGGCTCCTTTACAATGAACGATACGCAGGATGGTTCCCAGACCTGAGGTGGCACCAGTGCCAAGTCGGGCTAGTTTGATGGTGCAAAGTGGCTCCTGCAATCTGCCATCCAGAAGCGGGGTAGCTTACTTTTGTTTGCCAGGGAAACGGGCCGAGGTTTTTCTCTGGGGGCCTATGGCAGGGAGTGACCGGCTGGCTCCTGAAAAGCTACGATAGGCAGGATGGTGACCAGACCCATGGTGGCACCAGTGCCAAGTTGGGCTGATTTGATAGTAGCAAGTGGCTCCTGCAATCTGCCATCTAAATGTTGGCAGGCGAGTTTTGTTTTCCAGGGTAAAGCGCCGTTGTTTGTGTTTGGTGGCCTGTGGCTGGGAGTGACCGGCTGGCTCCTTAGAACACAGGATACGCAGGATGGTTCCCAGACCCAAGGTGGCACCAGTGCCAAGTTGGGCTGGTTTGATAGTACCAAGTGGTTCCTGCAATCTGCCATCCAGAAGCGGGGCAGCTTACTTTTGTTTGCCAGGGAAACGGGCCGAGGTTTTTCTCTGGGGGCCTATGGCTTGGAGTGACCGGCTAGGTCCTGAAAAGCTACGATAGGCAGGATGGTGACCAGATCCATGGTGGCACCAGTGCCAAGTTGGGCTGGTTTGATAGTACCAAGTGGCTCCTGCAATCTGCCATCAAAATTTTGGCAGGCGAGTTTTGTTTTCCAGGGAAAAGCGCCGTTGTTTGTGTCTGGGGGCCTGTGGCTGGGAGTGGCCGGCTGGCTCCTTAGAATCCACGATACGCAGGATGGTTCCCAGACCAGAGGTGGCACCAGTGCCAAGTCGGGCTGGTTTGATGGTGAAAAGTGGCTCCTGCAATCTGCCATCCAGAAGCGGGATAACTTACTTTTGTTTGCCAGGGAAACGGGCCAGGGTTTTTGTCTGGGGGCCTATGGCTGGGAGTGACCGGCTGGCTCCTGAAAAGCTACGATAGGCAGGATGGTGACCAGACCCATGGTGGCACCAGTGTCAAGTTGGGCTGGTTTGATAGTACCAAGTGGCTCCGGCAATCTGCCATCAAAATTTGGCAGGCGAGGTTTGTTTTCCAGGGAAAAGCGCCGTTGTTTTTGTTTGGGGGCCTGTGGGTGGGAGTGGCCAGATGGCTAATTAGAATCCACGATACGCAGCATGGTTCCCAGACCTGAGGTGGCACCAGTGCCAAGTCGGGCTAGTTTGATACTATCAAGTGCGTCCTGCAATCTGCCATCCAGAAGCGGGGTAGCTTACTTTTGTTTGCCAGGGAAACGGGCCGAGGTTTGTGTCTGGGGGCCTATGGCTGGGAGTGACCGGCTGGCTCCTGAAAAGCTACGATAGGCAGGATGGTGACCAGACCCATGGTGGCACCAGTGCCAAGTTGGGCTGGTTTGATAGTACCAAGTGGCTCCTGCAATCTGCCATCAAAAAATTGGCAGGCGAGTTTTGTTTTCCAGGGAAAAGCGCCGTTGTTTTTGTTTGGGGGCCTGTGGGTGGGAGTGGCCGGCTGGCTCCTTAGAATCCACGATACGCAGGATGGTTCCCAGACCAGAGGTGGCACCAGTGCCAAGTCGGGCTAGTTTGATGGTGCAAAGTGGCTCCTGCAATCTGCCATCCAGAAGCGGGGCAGCTTACTTTTGTTTGCCAGGGAAACGGGCCGAGTATTGTTTCTGGGGGCCTACGGCTGCGAGTGACCGGCTGGCTCCTGAAAAGCTACGATAGGCAGGATGGTGACCAGACCCATGGTGGCACCAGTGCCAAGTTGGGCTGATTTGATAGTACCAAGTGGCTCCTGCAATCTGCCATCAAAAATTTGGCAGGCGAGTTTTGTTTTCCAGGGAAAAGCGCCGTTGTTTGTGTTTGGGGGCCTGTGGCTGGGAGTGGACGGATGGCTCCTTAGAACCACGATACGCAGGATGGTTCCCAGACCAGAGGTGGCACCAGTGCCAAGTCGGGCTGGTTTGATACTACCAAGTGCGTCCTGCAATCTGCCATCCAGAAGCGGGGCAGCTTACTTTTGTTTGCCAGGGAAACGGGCCGAGGTTTGTGTCTGGGGGCCTATGGCTGGGAGTGACCGGCTGGCTCCTGAAAAGCTACGATAGGCAGGATGGTGACCAGACCCATGGTGGCACCAGTGCCAAGTTGGGCTGGTTTGATAGTACCAAGTGGCTCCTGCAATCTGCCATCAAAATGTTGGCAGGCGAGTTTTGTTTTCCAGGGAAAAGCGCCGTTGTTTGTGTTTGGGGGCCTGTGGCTGGGAGTGGATGGATGGCTCCTTAGAATCCACGATACACAGCATGGTTCCCAGACCAGAGGTGGCACCAGTGACAAGTCGGGCTAGTTTGATGGTGCAAAGTGGTTCCTGCAATCTGCCATCCAGAAGCGGGGCAGCTTACTTTTGTTTGCCAGGGAAACGGGCCGAGGTTTGTGTCTGGGGGCCTATGGCTGGGAGTGACCGCCTGGCTCCTGAAAAGCTACGATAGGCAGGATGGTGACCAGACCCATGGTGGCACCAGTGCCAAGTTGGGCTGATTTGATAGTACCAAGTGGCTCCTGCAATCTGCCATCAAAAAGTTGTCAGGCGAGTTTTGGTTTCCAGGGAAAAGCGCCGTTGTTTGTGTTTGGGGGCCTGTGGCTGGGAGTGGACGGCTGGCTCCTTAGAATCCACGATACGCAGGATGGTTCCCAGACCAGAGGTGGCACCAGTGCCAAGTTGGGCTGGTTTGATAGTACCAAGTGCGTCCTGCAATCTACCATCCAGAAGCGGGGCAGCTTACTTTTGTTTGCCAGGGAAACGGGCCGAGGTTTGTGTCTCAGGGCCTATGGCTGGGAGTGACCGGCTGGCTCCTGAAAAGCTACGATAGGCAGGATGGTGACCAGACCCATGGTGGCACCAGTGCCAAGTTGGGCTGGTTTGATAGTACCAAGTGGCTCCTGCAATCTGCCATCAAAAAGTTGGCAGGCGAGTTTGTTATCCAGGGAAAAGCGCCGTTGTTTGTGTTTGGGGGCCTCTGGCTGGGAGTGGCCGGCTGGCTCCTTAGAATCCATGATACGCAGGATGGTTCCCAGACCAGAGGTGGCACCAGTGCCAAGTCGGGCTGGTTTGATGGTGAAAAGTGGCTCCTGCAATCTGCCATCCAGAAGCGGGATGACTTACTTTTGTTTGCCAGGGAAACGGGCCGAGGTTTTTGTCTGGGGGCCTATGGCTGGGAGTGACCGGCTGGCTCCTGAAAAGCTACGATAGGCAGGATGGTGACCAGACCCATGGTGGCACCAGTGCCAAGTTGGGCTGGTTTGATAGTACCAAGTGGCTCCTGCAATCTGCCATCAAAATGTTGGCAGGCGAGTTTTGTTTTCCAGGGAAAAGTGCCGTTGTTTGTGTTTGGGGGCCTGTGGGTGGGAGTGACCGGCTGGCTCCTTAGAATCCACGATACGCAGGATGGTTCCCAGACCAGAGGTCGCACCAGTGCCAAGTCGGGCCAGTTTGATGGTGCAAAGTGGCTCCTGCAATCTGCCATCCAGAAGCGGGGTAGCTTACTTTTGTTTGCCAGGGAAACGGGCCGAGTTTTGTGTCTGGGGTCCTATGGCTGCGAGTGACCGGCTGGCTCCTGAAAAGCTACGATAGGCAGGATGGTGACCAGACCCATGGTGGCACCAGTGCCAAGTTGGGCTGATTTGATAGTACCAAGTGGCTCCTGCAATCTGCCATCAAAATGTTGGCAGGCGAGTTTTGTTTTCCAGGGAAAAGCGCCGTTGTTTGTGTCTGGGGGCCTGTGGCTGGGAGTGGCCGGCTGGCTCCTTTACAATGAACGATACGCAGGATGGTTCCCAGACCTGAGGTGGCACCAGTGCCAAGTCAGGCTAGTTTGATGGTGCAAAGTGGCTCCTGCAATCTGCCATCCAGAAGCGGGGTAGCTTACTTTTGTTTGCCAGGGAAACGGGCCGAGGTTTTTCTCAGGGGGCCTATGGCAGGGAGTGACCGGCTGGCTCCTGAAAAGCTACGATAGGCAGGATGGTGACCAGACCCATGGTGGCACCAGTGCCAAGTTGGGCTGATTTGATAGTAGCAAGTGGCTCCTGCAATCTGCCATCTAAATGTTGGCAGGCGAGTTTTGTTTTCCAGGGTAAAGCGCCGTTGTTTGTGTTTGGTGGCCTGTGGCTGGGAGTGACCGGCTGGCTCCTTAGAATCCACGATACGCAGGATGGTTCCCAGACCCAAGGTGGCACCAGTGCCAAGTTGGGCTGGTTTGATAGTACCAAGTGGTTCCTGCAATCTGCCATCCAGAAGCGGGGCAGCTTACTTTTGTTTGCCAGGGAAACGGGCCGAGGTTTTTCTCTGCGGGCCTATGGCTTGGAGTGACCGGCTAGGTCCTGAAAAGCTACGATAGGCAGGATGGTGACCAGATCCATGGTGGCACCAGTGCCAAGTTGGGCTGGTTTGATAGTACCAAGTGGCTCCTGCAATCTGCCATCAAAATTTTGGCAGGCGAGTTTTGTTTTCCAGGGAAAAGCGCCGTTGTTTGTGTCTGGGGGCCTGTGGCTGGGAGTGGCCGGCTGGCTCCTTAGAATCCACGATACGCAGGATGGTTCCCAGACCAGAGGTGGCACCAGTGCCAAGTCGGGCTAGTTTGATGGTGAAAAGTGGCTCCTGCAATCTGCCATCCAGAAGCGGGATAACTTACTTTTGTTTGCCAGGGAAACGGGCCAAGGTTTTTGTCTGGGGGCCTATGGCTGGGAGTGACCGGCTGGCTCCTGAAAAGCTACGATAGGCAGGATGGTGACCAGACCCATGGTGGCACCAGTGCCAAGTTGGGCTGATTTGATAGTACCAAGTGGCTCCTGCAATCTGCCATCAAAAAGTTGGCAGGCGAGTTTTGTTTTCCAGGGAAAAGCGCCGTTGTTTGTGTTTGGGGGCCTGTGGCTGGGAGTGGACGGATGGCTCCTTAGAACCACGATACGCAGGATGGTTCCCAGACCAGAGGTGGCACCAGTGCCAAGTCGGGCTGGTTTGATAGTACCAAGTGTCTCCTGCAATCTGCCATCCAGAAGCGGGGCAGCTTACTTTTGTATGCCAGGGAAACGGGCCGAGGTTTTTGTCTGGGGGCCTATAGCTGGGAGTGACCGGCTGGCTCCTGAAAAGCTACGATAGGCAGGATGGTGACCAAACGCATGGTGGCACCAGTGCCAAGTTGGGCTGATTTGATAGTACCAAGTGGCTCCTGCAATCTGCCATCAAAATGTTGGCAGGCGAGTTTTGTTTTCCAGGGAAAAGCGCCGTTGTTTGTGTTTGGGGGCCTGTGGCTGGGAGTGGCCGGCTGGCTGCTTAGAATCCACGATACGCAGGATGGTTCCCAGACCAGAGGTGGCACCAGTGCCAAGTCGGGCTGGTTTGATACTACCAAGTGCGTCCTGCAATCTGCCATCCAGAAGCGGGGCAGCTTACTTTTGTTTGCCAGGGAAACGGGCCGAGGTTTGTGTCTGGGGGCCTATGGCTGGGAGTGACCGGCTGGCTCCTGAAAAGCTACGATAGGCAGGATGGTGACCAGACCCATGGTGGCACCAGTGCCAAGTTGGGCTGGTTTGATAGTACCAAGTGGCTCCTGCAATCTGCCATCTAAAAGTTGGCAGGCGAGTTTTGTTTTCCAGGGAAAAGCGCCGTTGTTTGTGTTTGGGGGCCTGTGGCTGGGAGTGGACGGATGGCTCCTTAGAATCCACGATACACAGCATGGTTCCCAGACCAGAGGTGGCACCAGTGCCAAGTCGGGCTAGTTTGATGGTGCAAAGTGGTTCCTGCAATCTGCCATCCAGAAGCGGGGCAGCTTACTTTTGTTTGCCAGGGAAACGGGCCGAGGTTTGTGTCTGGGGGCCTATGGCTGGGAGTGACCGGCTGGCTCCTGAAAAGCTACGATAGGCAGGATGTTTACCAGACCCATGGTGGCACCAGTGCCAAGTTGGGCTGATTTGATAGTACCAAGTGGCTCCTGCAATCTGCCATCTAAATGTTGGCAGGCGAGTTTTGTTTTCCAGGGAAAAGCGCCGTTGTTTGTGTTTGGGGGCCTGTGGCTGGGAGTGGACGGCTGGCTCCTTAGAATCCACGATACGCAGGATGGTTCCCAGACCAGAGGTGGCACCAGTGCCAAGTTGGGCTGGTTTGATAGTACCAAGTGCGTCCTGCAATCTGCCATCCAGAAGCGGGGCAGCTTACTTTTGTTTGCCAGGGAAACGGGCCGAGGTTTGTGTCTCAGGGCCTATGGCTTGGAGTGACCGGCTGGCTCCTGAAAAGCTACGATAGGCAGGATGGTGACCAGACCCATGGTGGCACCAGTGCCAAGTTGGGCTGGTTTGATAGTACCAAGTGGCTCCTGCAATCTGCCATCAAAAAGTTGGCAGGCGAGTTTGTTATCCAGGGAAAAGCGTCGTTGTTTGTGTTTGGAGGCCTCTGGCTGGGAGTGGCCGGCTGGCTCCTTAGAATCCATGATACGCAGGATGGTTCCCAGACCAGAGGTGGCACCAGTGCCAAGTCGGGCTGGTTTGATGGTGAAAAGTGGCTCCTGCAATCTGCCATCCAGAAGCGGGATAACTTACTTTTGTTTGCCAGGGAAACGGGCCGAGGTTTTTGTCTGGGGGCCTATGGCTGGGAGTGACCGGCTGGCTCCTGAAAAGCTACGATAGGCAGGATGGTGACCAGACCCATGGTGGCACCAGTGCCAAGTTGGGCTGGTTTGATAGTACCAAGTGGCTCCTGCAATCTGCCATCAAAAAGTTGGCAGGCGAGTTTTGTTTTCCAGGGAAAAGTGCCGTTGTTTGTGTTTGGGGGCCTGTGGGTGGGAGTGACCGGCTGGCTCCTTAGAATCCACGATACGCAGGATGGTTCCCAGACCAGAGGTGGCACCAGTGCCAAGTCGGGCTAGTTTGATGGTGCAAAGTGGCTCCTGCAATCTGCCATCCAGAAGCGGGGCAGCTTACTTTTGTTTGCCAGGGAAACGGGCCGAGTTTTGTGTCTGGGGGCCTATGGCTGCGAGTGACCGGCTGGCTCCTGAAAAGCTACGATAGGCAGGATGGTGACCAGACCCATGGTGGCACCAGTGCCAAGTTGGGCTGATTTGATAGTAGCAAGTGGCTCCTGCAATCTGCCATCAAAAAGTTGGCAGGCGAGTTTTGTTTTCCAGGGAAAAGCGCCGTTGTTTGTGTCTGGGGGCCTGTGGCTGGAGTGGCCGGCTGGCTCCTTACAATGAACGATACGCAGGATGGTTCCCAGAGCTGAGGTGGCACCAGTGCCAAGTCGGGCTAGTTTGATGGTGCAAAGTGGCTCCTGCAATCTGCCATCCAGAAGCGGGGTAGCTTACTTTTGTTTGCCAGGGAAACGGGCCGAAATATTTGTCTAGGGGCCTCTGGCTGGGGGTGGCTGGCTGGCTCCTGAAAAGCTACGATAGGCAGGATGGTGACCAGACCCATGGTGGCACCAGTGCCAAGTTGGGCTGGTTTGATAGTACCAAGTGGCTCCTGCAATCTGCCATCAAAAAGTTGTCAGGCGAGTTTTGTTTTCCAGGGAAAAGCGCCGTTGTTTGTATTTGGGGGCCTGTGGCTGGGAGTGGCCGGCTGGCTCATTTGAACCCACGATACGCAGGATGGTTCCCAGACCCAAGGTGGCACCAGTGCCAAGTCGGGCTGGTTTGATACTACCAAGTGCGTCCTGCAATCTGCCATCCAGAAGCGGGGCAGCTTAATTTTGTTTGCCAGGGAAACGGGCCGTGGGTTTTGTTTGGGCGCCTATGGCTGAGAGTGGCCGGCTGGCTCCTGAAAATCCACGCTAGGCAGCATGGTTCCCAGATGCAAGGTGGCACCAGTGCCAAGTCGGGCTGGTTTGATGGTGCAAAGTGGCTCCTGCAATCTGCCATCCAGAAGCGGGGCAGCTGATTTTTGTTTGCCAGAGAAAAATTCCGTGGATTGTTTTTGGGGGCATATTGCTGGGAGTGGCCGGCTGGCTCCTTAAAATGCTCGATACGCATGATGGTTCCCAGGTCCAAGGTGTCACCACTACCAAGTCGGCCTGCGGTTTTAGTATCAAGTTCATCCTGCAATTTGCCATCCAGAAGAGGGGCAGTTGAGTTTTGTTTGCCAGAGAAACGGGCCGAGGTTTCTGTTTGGGGACATATGGCTGAGAGTGGCCGGCTGGCCCCTGAATATCCACGATACACAGCATGGTTCCCAGATCCAAGGTGGCACCAGTGCCAAGTTGGGCTGGTTTGATAGTACCAAGTGTCTCCTGCAATCTGCCATCCAGAAGCGGGGCAGCTTACTTTTGTTTGCCAGAGAAATAGGCCTAGGTTTTTGTCTGGGGGCCTGTGGCTAGGAGTGGCCGGCTGGCTCCTAAGAATCCACGATAGGCAGGATGTTTCCCAGACCCAAGGTGGCACCAGTGCCAAGTCGGGCTGGTTTGATAGTACCAAGTGGCTCCTGCAAACTCCATCAAAAAGTTGGCAGGCGTGTTTTGTTTTCCAGGGAACAGCGCCGTTGATTTTGTTTGGGGGCCTGTGGCTGGGAGTGGCCGGCTGGCTCCTTAGAATCCACGATACGCAGGATGGTTCCCAGACCCAAGGTGGCACCAGTGCCAAGTCGGGCTGGTTTGATTACACCAAGTGGCTCCTGCAATCTGCCATCCAGAAGTGAGGCAGCTTACTTTTGTTTGCCAGGGAAAGGGCCGTGGTTTTTGTTGGGGGCCTGTGGCTGGGAGTGGCCGGCTGGCTCCTTAGAATCCACCATACGCAGGATGGTTCCCAGACCCAAGGTGGCACCAGTGCCAAGTCGGGCTGGTTTGATAGTACCAAGTGGCTCCTGCAATCTGCCATCCAGAAGCGGTGCAGTTGAGTTTTGTTTGCCAGAGAAAAGGGCCGTGGGTTGTGTTTGGGGGCATATGGCTGGGAGTGGCCGGCTGTCTCATTAAAAAGATCGATACGCAGGATGGTTCCCAGACCCAAGGTGGCACCAGTGCCAAGTCGGGCTGTTTTTATAGTACCAAGTGCGTCCTGCAATTTGCCATACAGAAGAGGGGCAGTGGAGTTTTGTTTGCCAGAGAATAGCGCCGTTGTTTGTGTTTGGGGGCTTGTGGCTGGGAGTGGCCGACTGGCGCCTTAGAATCTGTGTTACGCAGGATGGTTCCCAGACCAGAGGTGGCACCAGTGCCAAGTTGGGCTGGTTTGATAGTACCAAGTGGCTCCTGCAATCTGCCATCCAGAAGCGGGGCAGCTTACTTTTGTTTGCCAGGGAAACGGGCCGAGGTTTGTGTCTGGGGGCCTATGGCTGGGAGTGACCGGCTGGCTCCTGAAAAGCTACGATAGGCAGGATGGTGACCAGACCCATGGTGGCACCAGTGCCAAGTTGGGCTGATTTGATAGTACCAAGTGGCTCCTGCAATCTGCCATGAAAATGTTGGCAGGCGAGTTTTGTTTTCCAGGGAAAAGCGCCGTTGTTTTTATTTGGGGGCCTGTGGTTGGGAGTGGACGGCTGGCTCCTTAGAATCCACGATACGCGGCATGGTTCCCAGACCAGAGGTGGCACCAGTGCCAAGTTGGGCTGGTTTGATAGTACCAAGTGCGTCCTGCAATCTGCCATCCAGAAGCGGGGCAGCTTACTTTTGTTTGCCAGGGAAACGGGCCGAGGTTTGTGTCTGGGGGCCTATGGCTGGGAGTGACCGCCTCGCTCCTGAAAAGCTACGATAGGCAGGATGGTGACCAGACCCATGGTGGCACCAGTGCCAAGTTGGGCTGGTTTGATAGTACCAAGTGGCTCCTGCAATCTGCCATCAAAAAGTTGGCAGGCGAGTTTGTTATCCAGGGAAAAGCGCCGTTGTTTGTGTTTGGGGGCCTGTGGCTGGGAGTGGCCGGCTGGCTCCTTAGAATCCACGATACGCAGGATGGTTCCCAGACCAGAGGTGGCACCAGTGCCAAGTCGGGCTGGTTTGATGGTGAAAAGTGGCTCCTGCAATCTGCCATCCAGAAGCGGGATAACTTACTTTTGTTTGCCAGGGAAACGGGCCGAGGTTTTTGTCTGGGGGCCTATGGCTGGGAGTGACCGGCTGGCTCCTGAAAAGCTACGATAGGCAGGATGGTGACCAGACCCATGGTGGCACCAGTGCCAAGTTGGGCTGGTTTGATAGTACCAAGTGGCTCCTGCAATCTGCCATCAAAATGTTGGCAGGCGAGTTTTGTTTTCCAGGGAAAAGTGCCGTTGTTTGTGTTTGGGGGCCTGTGGGTGGGAGTGACCGGCTGGCTCCTTAGAATCCACGATACGCAGGATGGTTCCCAGACCAGAGGTCGCACCAGTGCCAAGTCGGGCCAGTTTGATGGTGCAAAGTGGCTCCTGCAATCTGCCATCCAGAAGCGGGGTAGCTTACTTTTGTTTGCCAGGGAAACGGGCCGAGGTTTGTGTCTGGGGGCCTATGGCTGCGAGTGACCGGCTGGCTCCTGAAAAGCTACGATAGGCAGGATGGTGACCAGACCCATGGTGGTACCAGTGCCAAGTTGGGCTGATTTGATAGTACCAAGTGGCTCCTGCAATCTGCCATCAAAAAGTTGGCAGGCGAGTTTTTATTTTCCAGGGAAAAGCGCCGTTGTTTGTGTCTGGGGGCCTGTGGCTGGGAGTGGCCGGCTGGCTCCTTACAATGAACGATACGCAGGATGGTTCCCAGACCTGAGGTGGCACCAGTGCCAAGTCGGGCTAGTTTGATGGTGCAAAGTGGCTCCTGCAATCTGCCATCCAGAAGCGGGGTAGCTTACTTTTGTTTGCCAGGGAAACGGGCCGAGGTTTTTCTCTGGGGGCCTATGGCAGGGAGGGACCGGCTGGCTCCTGAAAAGCTACGATAGGCAGGATGGTGACCAGACCCATGGTGGCACCAGTGCCAAGTTGGGCTGGTTTGATAGTACCAAGTGGTTCCTGCAATCTGCCATCCAGAAGCGGGATGACTTACTTTTGTTTGCCAGGGAAAAGGGCCGAGGTTTTTCTCTGGGGGCCTATGGCTTGGAGTGACCGGCTAGGTCCTGAAAAGCTACGATAGGCAGGATGGTGACCAGATCCATGGTGGCACCAGTGCCAAGTTGGGCTGGTTTGATAGTACCAAGTGGCTCCTGCAATCTGCCATCAAAAAGTTGGCAGGCGAGTTTTGTTTTCCAGGGAAAAGCGCTGTGGTTTGTGTTTGGGGGCCTGTGGCTGGGAGTGGCCGGCTGGCTCCTTAGAATCCACGATACGCAGGATGGTTCCCAGACCAGAGGTGGCACCAGTGCCAAGTCGGGCTGGTTTGATGGTGAAAAGTGGCTCCTGCAATCTGCCATCCAGAAGCGGGATAACTTACTTTTGTTTGCCAGGGAAACGGGCCAAGGTTTTTGTCTGGGGGCCTATGGCTGGGAGTGACCTGCTGGCTCCTGAAAAGCTACGATAGGCAGGATGGTGACCAGACCCATGGTGGCACCAGTGTCAAGTTGGGCTGGTTTGATAGTACCAAGTGGCTCCGGCAATCTGCCATCAAAATTTGGCAGGCGAGGTTTGTTTTCCAGGGAAAAGCGCCGTTGTTTTTGTTTGGGGGCCTGTGGGTGGGAGTGGCCAGATGGCTAATTAGAATCCACGATACGCAGCATGGTTCCCAGACCTGAGGTGGCACCAGTGCCAAGTCGGGCTGGTTTGATACTATCAAGTGCGTCCTGCAATCTGCCATCCAGAAGCGGGGTAGCTTACTTTTGTTTGCCAGGGAAACGGGCCGAGGTTTGTGTCTGGGGGCCTATGGCTGGGAGTGACCGGCTGGCTCCTGAAAAGCTACGATAGGCAGGATGGTGACCAGACCCATGGTGGCACCAGTGCCAAGTTGGGCTGGTTTGATAGTACCAAGTGGCTCCTGCAATCTGCCATCAAAAAATTGGCAGGCGAGTTTTGTTTTCCAGGGAAAAGCGCCGTTGTTTTTGTTTGGGGGCCTGTGGGTGGGAGTGACCGGCTGGCTCCTTAGAATCCACGATACGCAGGATGGTTCCCAGACCAGAGGTGGCACCAGTGCCAAGTCGGGCTAGTTTGATGGTGCAAAGTGGCTCCTGCAAACTCCATCAAAAAGTTGGCAGGCGTGTTTTGTTTTCCAGGGAACAGCGCCGTTGATTTTGTTTGGGGGCCTGTGGCTGGGAGTGGCCGGCTGGCTCCTTAGAATCCACGATACGCAGGATGGTTCCCAGACCCAAGGTGGCACCAGTGCCAAGTCGGGCTGGTTTGATTACACCAAGTGGCTCCTGCAATCTGCCATCCAGAAGTGAGGCAGCTTACTTTTGTTTGCCAGGGAAAGGGCCGTGGTTTTTGTTGGGGGCCTGTGGCTGGGAGTGGCCGGCTGGCTCCTTAGAATCCACCATACGCAGGATGGTTCCCAGACCCAAGGTGGCACCAGTGCCAAGTCGGGCTGGTTTGATAGTACCAAGTGGCTCCTGCAATCTGCCATCCAGAAGCGGTGCAGTTGAGTTTTGTTTGCCAGAGAAAAGGGCCGTGGGTTGTGTTTGGGGGCATATGGCTGGGAGTGGCCGGCTGTCTCATTAAAAAGATCGATACGCAGGATGGTTCCCAGACCCAAGGTGGCACCAGTGCCAAGTCGGGCTGTTTTTATAGTACCAAGTGCGTCCTGCAATTTGCCATACAGAAGAGGGGCAGTGGAGTTTTGTTTGCCAGAGAATAGCGCCGTTGTTTGTGTTTGGGGGCTTGTGGCTGGGAGTGGCCGACTGGCGCCTTAGAATCTGTGTTACGCAGGATGGTTCCCAGACCAGAGGTGGCACCAGTGCCAAGTTGGGCTGGTTTGATAGTACCAAGTGGCTCCTGCAATCTGCCATCCAGAAGCGGGGCAGCTTACTTTTGTTTGCCAGGGAAACGGGCCGAGGTTTGTGTCTGGGGGCCTATGGCTGGGAGTGACCGGCTGGCTCCTGAAAAGCTACGATAGGCAGGATGGTGACCAGACCCATGGTGGCACCAGTGCCAAGTTGGGCTGATTTGATAGTACCAAGTGGCTCCTGCAATCTGCCATGAAAAAGTTGGCAGGCGAGTTTTGTTTTCCAGGGAAAAGCGCCGTTGTTTTTATTTGGGGGCCTGTGGTTGGGAGTGGACGGCTGGCTCCTTAGAATCCACGATACGCGGCATGGTTCCCAGACCAGAGGTGGCACCAGTGCCAAGTTGGGCTGGTTTGATAGTACCAAGTGCGTCCTGCAATCTGCCATCCAGAAGCGGGGCAGCTTACTTTTGTTTGCCAGGGAAACGGGCCGAGGTTTGTGTCTGGGGGCCTATGGCTGGGAGTGACCGCCTCGCTCCTGAAAAGCTACGATAGGCAGGATGGTGACCAGACCCATGGTGGCACCAGTGCCAAGTTGGGCTGGTTTGATAGTACCAAGTGGCTCCTGCAATCTGCCATCAAAAAGTTGGCAGGCGAGTTTGTTATCCAGGGAAAAGCGCCGTTGTTTGTGTTTGGGGGCCTGTGGCTGGGAGTGGCCGGCTGGCTCCTTAGAATCCACGATACGCAGGATGGTTCCCAGACCAGAGGTGGCACCAGTGCCAAGTCGGGCTGGTTTGATGGTGAAAAGTGGCTCCTGCAATCTGCCATCCAGAAGCGGGATAACTTACTTTTGTTTGCCAGGGAAACGGGCCGAGGTTTTTGTCTGGGGGCCTATGGCTGGGAGTGACCGGCTGGCTCCTGAAAAGCTACGATAGGCAGGATGGTGACCAGACCCATGGTGGCACCAGTGCCAAGTTGGGCTGGTTTGATAGTACCAAGTGGCTCCTGCAATCTGCCATCAAAATGTTGGCAGGCGAGTTTTGTTTTCCAGGGAAAAGTGCCGTTGTTTGTGTTTGGGGGCCTGTGGGTGGGAGTGACCGGCTGGCTCCTTAGAATCCACGATACGCAGGATGGTTCCCAGACCAGAGGTCGCACCAGTGCCAAGTCGGGCCAGTTTGATGGTGCAAAGTGGCTCCTGCAATCTGCCATCCAGAAGCGGGGTAGCTTACTTTTGTTTGCCAGGGAAACGGGCCGAGGTTTGTGTCTGGGGGCCTATGGCTGCGAGTGACCGGCTGGCTCCTGAAAAGCTACGATAGGCAGGATGGTGACCAGACCCATGGTGGTACCAGTGCCAAGTTGGGCTGATTTGATAGTACCAAGTGGCTCCTGCAATCTGCCATCAAAAAGTTGGCAGGCGAGTTTTTATTTTCCAGGGAAAAGCGCCGTTGTTTGTGTCTGGGGGCCTGTGGCTGGGAGTGGCCGGCTGGCTCCTTACAATGAACGATACGCAGGATGGTTCCCAGACCTGAGGTGGCACCAGTGCCAAGTCGGGCTAGTTTGATGGTGCAAAGTGGCTCCTGCAATCTGCCATCCAGAAGCGGGGTAGCTTACTTTTGTTTGCCAGGGAAACGGGCCGAGGTTTTTCTCTGGGGGCCTATGGCAGGGAGGGACCGGCTGGCTCCTGAAAAGCTACGATAGGCAGGATGGTGACCAGACCCATGGTGGCACCAGTGCCAAGTTGGGCTGGTTTGATAGTACCAAGTGGTTCCTGCAATCTGCCATCCAGAAGCGGGGCAGCTTACTTTTGTTTGCCAGGGAAACGGGCCGAGGTTTTTCTCTGGGGGCCTATGGCTTGGAGTGACCGGCTAGGTCCTGAAAAGCTACGATAGGCAGGATGGTGACCAGATCCATGGTGGCACCAGTGCCAAGTTGGGCTGGTTTGATAGTACCAAGTGGCTCCTGCAATCTGCCATCAAAAAGTTGGCAGGCGAGTTTTGTTTTCCAGGGAAAAGCGCTGTGGTTTGTGTTTGGGGGCCTGTGGCTGGGAGTGGCCGGCTGGCTCCTTAGAATCCACGATACGCAGGATGGTTCCCAGACCAGAGGTGGCACCAGTGCCAAGTCGGGCTGGTTTGATGGTGAAAAGTGGCTCCTGCAATCTGCCATCCAGAAGCGGGATAACTTACTTTTGTTTGCCAGGGAAACGGGCCAAGGTTTTTGTCTGGGGGCCTATGGCTGGGAGTGACCTGCTGGCTCCTGAAAAGCTACGATAGGCAGGATGGTGACCAGACCCATGGTGGCACCAGTGTCAAGTTGGGCTGGTTTGATAGTACCAAGTGGCTCCGGCAATCTGCCATCAAAATTTGGCAGGCGAGGTTTGTTTTCCAGGGAAAAGCGCCGTTGTTTTTGTTTGGGGGCCTGTGGGTGGGAGTGGCCAGATGGCTAATTAGAATCCACGATACGCAGCATGGTTCCCAGACCTGAGGTGGCACCAGTGCCAAGTCGGGCTGGTTTGATACTATCAAGTGCGTCCTGCAATCTGCCATCCAGAAGCGGGGTAGCTTACTTTTGTTTGCCAGGGAAACGGGCCGAGGTTTGTGTCTGGGGGCCTATGGCTGGGAGTGACCGGCTGGCTCCTGAAAAGCTACGATAGGCAGGATGGTGACCAGACCCATGGTGGCACCAGTGCCAAGTTGGGCTGGTTTGATAGTACCAAGTGGCTCCTGCAATCTGCCATCAAAAAATTGGCAGGCGAGTTTTGTTTTCCAGGGAAAAGCGCCGTTGTTTTTGTTTGGGGGCCTGTGGGTGGGAGTGACCGGCTGGCTCCTTAGAATCCACGATACGCAGGATGGTTCCCAGACCAGAGGTGGCACCAGTGCCAAGTCGGGCTAGTTTGATGGTGCAAAGTGGCTCCTGCAATTTGCCATCCAGAAGCGGGGCAGCTTACTTTTGTTTGCCAGGGAAACGGGCCGAGTATTGTTTCTGGGGGCCTATGGCTGCGAGTGACCGGCTGGCTCCTGAAAAGCTACGATAGGCAGGATGGTGACCAGACCCATGGTGGCACCAGTGCCAAGTTGGGCTGATTTGATAGTACCAAGTGGCTCCTGCAATCTGCCATCAAAAAGTTGGCAGGCGAGTTTTGTTTTCCAGGGAAAAGCGCCGTTGTTTTTGTTTGGGGGCCTGTGGCTGGGAGTGGACGGATGGCTCCTTAGAACCACGATACGCAGGATGGTTCCCAGACCAGAGGTGGCACCAGTGCCAAGTCGGGCTGGTTTGATACTACCAAGTGGTTCCTGCAATCTGCCATCCAGAAGCGGGGCAGCTTACTTTTGTTTGCCAGGGAAACGGGCCGAGGTTTGTGTCTGGGGGCCTATGGCTGGGAGTGACCGCCTGGCTCCTGAAAAGCTACGATAGGCAGGATGGTGACCAGACCCATGGTGGCACCAGTGCCAAGTTGGGCTGGTTTGATAGTACCAAGTGGCTCCTGCAATCTGCCATCAAAAAGTTGGCAGGCGAGTTTGTTATCCAGGGAAAAGCGCCGTTGTTTTTGTTTGGGGGCCAGTGGCTGGGAGTGGCCGGCTGGCTCCTTAGAATCCACGATACGCAGGATGGTTCCCAGACCAGAGGTGGCACCAGTGCCAAGTCGGGCTGGTTTGATGGTGAAAAGTGGCTCCTGCAATCTGCCATCCAGAAGCGGGATAACTTACTTTTGTTTGCCAGGGAAACGGGCCGAGCTTTTTGTCTGGGGGCCTATGGCTGGGAGTGACCGGCTGGCTCCTGAAAAGCTACGATAGGCAGGATGGTGACCAGACCCATGGTGGCACCAGTGCCAAGTTGGGCTGGTTTGATAGTACCAAGTGGCTCCTGCAATCTGCCATCAAAATGTTGGCAGGCGAGTTTTGTTTTCCAGGGAAAAGTGCCGTTGTTTGTGTTTGGGGGCCTGTGGGTGGGAGTGACCGGCTGGCTCCTTAGAATCCACGATACGCAGGATGGTTCCCAGACCAGAGGTCGCACCAGTGCCAAGTCGGGCCAGTTTGATGGCGCAAAGTGGCTCCTGCAATCTGCCATCCAGAAGCGGGGTAGCTTACTTTTGTTTGCCAGGGAAACGGGCCGAGTTTTGTGTCTGGGGGCCTATGGCTGCGAGTGACCGGCTGGCTCCTGAAAAGCTACGATAGGCAGGATGGTGACCAGACCCATGGTGGCACCAGTGCCAAGTTGGGCTGGTTTGATAGTACCAAGTGGCTCCTGCAATCTGCCATCAAAAAGTTGGCAGGCGAGTTTTGTTTTCCAGGGAAAAGCGCCGTTGTTTGTGTTTGGGGGCCTGTGGCTGGGAGTGGACGGATGGCTCCTTAGAACCACGATACGCAGGATGGTTCCCAGACCAGAGGTGGCACCAGTGCCAAGTCGGGCTGGTTTGATAGTACCAAGTGCGTCCTGCAATCTGCCATCCAGAAGCGGGGCAGCTTACTTTTGTATGCCAGGGAAACGGGCCGAGGTTTTTGTCTGGGGGCCTATAGCTGGGAGTGACCGTCTGGCTCCTGAAAAGCTACGATAGGCAGGATGGTGACCAAACGCATGGTGGCACCAGTGCCAAGTTGGGCTGATTTGATAGTACCAAGTGGCTCCTGCAATCTGCCATCAAAATGTTGGCAGGCGAGTTTTGTTTTCCAGGGAAAAGCGCCGTTGTTTGTGTTTGGGGGCCTGTGGCTGGGAGTGGCCGGCTGGCTCCTTAGAATCCACGATACGCAGGATGGTTCCCAGACCAGAGGTGGCACCAGTGCCAAATCGGGCTGGTTTGATACTACCAAGTGCGTCCTGCAATCTGCCATCCAGAAGCGGGGCAGCTTACTTTTGTTTGCCAGGGAAACGGGCCGAGGTTTGTGTCTGGGGGCCTATGGCTGGGAGTGACCGGCTGGCTCCTGAAAAGCTACGATAGGCAGGATGGTGACCAGACCCATGGTGGCACCAGTGCCAAGTTGGGCTGGTTTGATAGTACCAAGTGGCTCCTGCAATCTGCCATCAAAAAGTTGGCAGGCGAGTTTTGTTTTCCAGGGAAAAGCGCCGTTGTTTGTGTTTGGGGGCCTGTGGCTGGGAGTGGCCGGCTGGCTCCTTAGAATCCACGATACGCAGGATGGTTCCCAGACCAGAGGTGGCACCAGTGCCAAGTTGGGCTGGTTTGATAGTACCAAGTGCGTCCTGCAATCTACCATCCAGAAGCGGGGCAGCTTACTTTTGTTTGCCAGGGAAACGGGCCGAGGTTTGTGTCTCAGGGCCTATGGCTGGGAGTTACCGGCTGGCTCCTGAAAACCTACGATAGGCAGGGTGGTGACCAGACCCATGGTGGCACCAGTGCCAAGTTGGGCTGATTTGATAGTACCAAGTGGCTCCTGCAATCTGCCATCAAAAAGTTGGCAGGCGAGTTTGTTATCCAGGGAAAAGCGCCGTTGTTTGTGTTTGGGGGCCTGTGGCTGGGAGTGGCCGGCTGGCTCCTTAGAATCCATGATACGCAGGATGGTTCCCAGACCAGAGGTGGCACCAGTGCCAAGTCGGGCTGGTTTGATGGTGAAAAGTGGCTCCTGCAATCTGCCATCCAGAAGCGGGATGACTTACTTTTGTTTGCCAGGGAAACGGGCCGAGGTTTTTGTCTGGGGGCCTATGGCTGGGAGTGACCGGCTGGCTCCTGAAAAGCTACGATAGGCAGGATGGTGACCAGACCCATGGTGGCACCAGTGCCAAGTTGGGCTGGTTTGATAGTACCAAGTGGCTCCTGCAATCTGCCATCAAAAAGTTGGCAGGCGAGTTTTGTTTTCCAGGGAAAAGTGCCGTTGTTTGTGTTTGGGGGCCTGTGGGTGGGAGTGACCGGCTGGCTCCTTAGAATCCACGATACGCAGGATGGTTCCCAGAGCTGAGGTGGCACCAGTGCCAAGTCGGGCTAGTTTGATGGTGCAAAGTGGCTCCTGCAATCTGCCATCCAGAAGCGGGGTAGCTTACTTTTGTTTGCCAGGGAAACGGGCCGAGGTTTTTCTCTGGGGGCCTATGGCAGGGAGGGACCGGCTGGCTCCTGAAAAGCTACGATAGGCAGGATGGTGACCAGACCCATGGTGGCACCAGTGCCAAGTTGGGCTGGTTTGATAGTACCAAGTGGTTCCTGCAATCTGCCATCCAGAAGCGGGGCAGCTTACTTTTGTTTGCCAGGGAAACGGGCCGAGGTTTTTCTCTGGGGGCCTATGGCTTGGAGTGACCGGCTAGGTCCTGAAAAGCTACGATAGGCAGGATGGTGACCAGATCCATGGTGGCACCAGTGCCAACTTGGGCTGGTTTGATAGTACCAAGTGGCTCCTGCAATCTGCCATCAAAAAGTTGGCAGGCGAGTTTTGTTTTCCAGGGAAAAGCGCTGTGGTTTGTGTTTGGGGGCCTGTGGCTGGGAGTGGCCGGCTGGCTCCTTAGAATCCACGATACGCAGGATGGTTCCCAGACCAGAGGTGGCACCAGTGCCAAGTCGGGCTGGTTTGATGGTGAAAAGTGGCTCCTGCAATCTGCCATCCAGAAGCGGGATAACTTACTTTTGTTTGCCAGGGAAACGGGCCAAGGTTTTTGTCTGGGGGCCTATGGCTGGGAGTGACCTGCTGGCTCCTGAAAAGCTACGATAGGCAGGATGGTGACCAGACCCATGGTGGCACCAGTGTCAAGTTGGGCTGGTTTGATAGTACCAAGTGGCTCCGGCAATCTGCCATCAAAATTTGGCAGGCGAGGTTTGTTTTCCAGGGAAAAGCGCCGTTGTTTTTGTTTGGGGGCCTGTGGGTGGGAGTGGCCAGATGGCTAATTAGAATCCACGATACGCAGCATGGTTCCCAGACCTGAGGTGGCACCAGTGCCAAGTCGGGCTGGTTTGATACTATCAAGTGCGTCCTGCAATCTGCCATCCAGAAGCGGGGTAGCTTACTTTTGTTTGCCAGGGAAACGGGCCGAGGTTTGTGTCTGGGGGCCTATGGCTGGGAGTGACCGGCTGGCTCCTGAAAAGCTACGATAGGCAGGATGGTGACCAGACCCATGGTGGCACCAGTGCCAAGTTGGGCTGGTTTGATAGTACCAAGTGGCTCCTGCAATCTGCCATCAAAAAATTGGCAGGCGAGTTTTGTTTTCCAGGGAAAAGCGCCGTTGTTTTTGTTTGGGGGCCTGTGGGTGGGAGTGACCGGCTGGCTCCTTAGAATCCACGATACGCAGGATGGTTCCCAGACCAGAGGTGGCACCAGTGCCAAGTCGGGCTAGTTTGATGGTGCAAAGTGGCTCCTGCAATCTGCCATCCAGAAGCGGGGCAGCTTATTTTTGTTTGCCAGGGAAACGGGCCGAGTATTGTTTCTGGGGGCCTATGGCTGCGAGTGACCGGCTGGCTCCTGAAAAGCTACGATAGGCAGGATGGTGACCAGACCCATGGTGGCACCAGTGCCAAGTTGGGCTGATTTGATAGTACCAAGTGGCTCCTGCAATCTGCCATCAAAAAGTTGGCAGGCGAGTTTTGTTTTCCAGGGAAAAGCGCCGTTGTTTTTGTTTGGGGGCCTGTGGCTGGGAGTGGACGGATGGCTCCTTAGAACCACGATACGCAGGATGGTTCCCAGACCAGAGGTGGCACCAGTGCCAAGTCGGGCTGGTTTGATACTACCAAGTGGTTCCTGCAATCTGCCATCCAGAAGCGGGGCAGCTTACTTTTGTTTGCCAGGGAAACGGGCCGAGGTTTGTGTCTGGGGGCCTATGGCTGGGAGTGACCGCCTGGCTCCTGAAAAGCTACGATAGGCAGGATGGTGACCAGACCCATGGTGGCACCAGTGCCAAGTTGGGCTGGTTTGATAGTACCAAGTGGCTCCTGCAATCTGCCATCAAAATGTTGGCAGGCGAGTTTGTTATCCAGGGAAAAGCGCCGTTGTTTGTGTTTGGGGGCCAGTGGCTGGGAGTGGCCGGCTGGCTCCTTAGAATCCACGATACGCAGGATGGTTCCCAGACCAGAGGTGGCACCAGTGCCAAGTCGGGCTGGTTTGATGGTGAAAAGTGGCTCCTGCAATCTGCCATCCAGAAGCGGGATAACTTACTTTTGTTTGCCAGGGAAACGGGCCGAGCTTTTTGTCTGGGGGCCTATGGCTGGGAGTGACCGGCTGGCTCCTGAAAAGCTACGATAGGCAGGATGGTGACCAGACCCATGGTGGCACCAGTGCCAAGTTGGGCTGGTTTGATAGTACCAAGTGGCTCCTGCAATCTGCCATCAAAATGTTGGCAGGCGAGTTTTGTTTTCCAGGGAAAAGTGCCGTTGTTTGTGTTTGGGGGCCTGTGGGTGGGAGTGACCGGCTGGCTCCTCAGAATCCACGATACGCAGGATGGTTCCCAGACCAGAGGTCGCACCAGTGCCAAGTCGGGCCAGTTTGATGGTGCAAAGTGGCTCCTGCAATCTGCCATCCAGAAGCGGGGTAGCTTACTTTTGTTTGCCAGGGAAACGGGCCGAGTTTTGTGTCTGGGGGCCTATGGCTGCGAGTGACCGGCTGGCTCCTGAAAACCTACGATAGGCAGGATGGTGACCAGACCCATGGTGGCACCAGTGCCAAGTTGGGCTGGTTTGATAGTACCAAGTGGCTCCTGCAATCTGCCATCAAAAAGTTGGCAGGCGAGTTTTGTTTTCCAGGGAAAAGCGCCGTTGTTTGTGTTTGGGGGCCTGTGGCTGGGAGTGGACGGATGGCTCCTTAGAACCACGATACGCAGGATGGTTCCCAGACCAGAGGTGGCACCAGTGCCAAGTCGGGCTGGTTTGATAGTACCAAGTGGTTCCTGCAATCTGCCATCCAGAAGCGGGGCAGCTTACTTTTGTATGCCAGGGAAACGGGCCGAGGTTTTTGTCTGGGGGCCTATAGCTGGGAGTGACCGTCTGGCTCCTGAAAAGCTACGATAGGCAGGATGGTGACCAAACGCATGGTGGCACCAGTGCCAAGTTGGGCTGATTTGATAGTACCAAGTGGCTCCTGCAATCTGCCATCAAAATGTTGGCAGGCGAGTTTTGTTTTCCAGGGAAAAGCGCCGTTGTTTGTGTTTGGGGGCCTGTGGCTGGGAGTGGCCGGCTGGCTCCTTAGAATCCACGATACGCAGGATGGTTCCCAGACCAGAGGTGGCACCAGTGCCAAATCGGGCTGGTTTGATACTACCAAGTGCGTCCTGCAATCTGCCATCCAGAAGCGGGGCAGCTTACTTTTGTTTGCCAGGGAAACGGGCCGAGGTTTGTGTCTGGGGGCCTATGGCTGGGAGTGACCGGCTGGCTCCTGAAAAGCTACGATAGGCAGGATGGTGACCAGACCCATGGTGGCACCAGTGCCAAGTTGGGCTGGTTTGATAGTACCAAGTGGCTCCTGCAATCTGCCATCAAAAAGTTGGCAGGCGAGTTTTGTTTTCCAGGGAAAAGCGCCGTTGTTTGTGTTTGGGGGCCTGTGGCTGGGAGTGGCCGGCTGGCTCCTTAGAATCCACGATACGCAGGATGGTTCCCAGACCAGAGGTGGCACCAGTGCCAAGTTGGGCTGGTTTGATAGTACCAAGTGCGTCCTGCAATCTACCATCCAGAAGCGGGGCAGCTTACTTTTGTTTGCCAGGGAAACGGGCCGAGGTTTGTGTCTCAGGGCCTATGGCTGGGAGTTACCGGCTGGCTCCTGAAAACCTACGATAGGCAGGGTGGTGACCAGACCCATGGTGGCACCAGTGCCAAGTTGGGCTGATTTGATAGTACCAAGTGGCTCCTGCAATCTGCCATCAAAAATTTGGCAGGCGAGTTTGTTATCCAGGGAAAAGCGCCGTTGTTTGTGTTTGGGGGCCTGTGGCTGGGAGTGGCCGGCTGGCTCCTTAGAATCCATGATACGCAGGATGGTTCCCAGACCAGAGGTGGCACCAGTGCCAAGTCGGGCTGGTTTGATGGTGAAAAGTGGCTCCTGCAATCTGCCATCCAGAAGCGGGATAACTTACTTTTGTTTGCCAGGGAAACGGGCCGAGGTTTTTGTCTGGGGGCCTATGGCTGGGAGTGACCGGCTGGCTCCTGAAAAGCTACGATAGGCAGGATGGTGACCAGACCCATGGTGGCACCAGTGCCAAGTTGGGCTGGTTTGATAGTACCAAGTGGCTCCTGCAATCTGCCATCAAAAAGTTGGCAGGCGAGTTTTGTTTTCCAGGGAAAAGTGCCGTTGTTTGTGTTTGGGGGCCTGTGGGTGGGAGTGACCGGCTGGCTCCTTAGAATCCACGATACGCAGGATGGTTCCCAGAGCTGAGGTGGCACCAGTGCCAAGTCGGGCTAGTTTGATGGTGCAAAGTGGCTCCTGCAATCTGCCATCCAGAAGCGGGGTAGCTTACTTTTGTTTGCCAGGGAAACGGGCCGAGTTTTCTGTCTGGGGGCCTATGGCTGCGAGTGACCGGCTGGCTCCTGAAAAGCTACGATAGGCAGGATGGTGACCAGACCCATGGTGGCACCAGTGCCAAGTTGGGCTGGTTTGATAGTACCAAGTGGCTCCTGCAATCTGCCATCAAAAAGTTGTCAGGCGAGTTTTGTTTTCCAGGGAAAAGCGCCGTTGTTTGTATTTGGGGGCCTGTGGCTGGGAGTGGCCGGCTGGCTCCTTTGAACCCACGATACGCAGGATGGTTCCCAGACCCAAGGTGGCACCAGTGCCAAGTCGGGCTGGTTTGATACTACCAAGTGCGTCCTGCAATCTGCCATCCAGAAGCGGGGCAGCTTAATTTTGTTTGCCAGGGAAACGGGCCGTGGGTTTTGTTTGGGGGCCTATGGCTGAGAGTGGCCGGCTGGCTCCTGAAAATCCACGCTAGGCAGCATGGTTCCCAGATGCAAGGTGGCACCAGTGCCAAGTCGGGCTGGTTTGATGGTGCAAAGTGGCTCCTGCAATCTGCCATCCAGAAGCGGGGCAGCTGATTTTTGTTTGCCAGAGAAAAATTCCGTGGATTGTTTTTGGGGGCATATTGCTGGGAGTGGCCGGCTGGCTCCTTAAAATGCTCGATACGCATGATGGTTCCCAGGTCCAAGGTGTCACCACTACCAAGTCGGCCTGCGGTTTTAGTATCAAGTTCATCCTGCAATTTGCCATCCAGAAGAGGGGCAGTTGAGTTTTGTTTGCCAGAGAAACGGGCCGAGGTTTCTGTTTGGGGACATATGGCTGAGAGTGGCCGGCTGGCCCCTGAATATCCACGATACACAGCATGGTTCCCAGATCCAAGGTGGCACCAGTGCCAAGTTGGGCTGGTTTGATAGTACCAAGTGTCTCCTGCAATCTGCCATCCAGAAGCGGGGCAGCTTACTTTTGTTTGCCAGAGAAATAGGCCTAGGTTTTTGTCTGGGGGCCTGTGGCTAGGAGTGGCCGGCTGGCTCCTAAGAATCCACGATACGCAGGATGTTTCCCAGACCCAAGGTGGCACCAGTGCCAAGTCGGGCTGGTTTGATAGTACCAAGTGGCTCCTGCAAACTCCATCAAAAAGTTGGCAGGCGTGTTTTGTTTTCCGGGGAACAGCGCCGTTGATTTTGTTTGGGGGCCTGTGGCTGGGAGTGGCCGGCTGGCTCCTTAGAATCCACCATACGCAGGATGGTTCCCAGACCCAAGGTGGCACCAGTGCCAAGTCGGGCTGGTTTGATAGTACCAAGTGGCTCCTGCAATCTGCCATCCAGAAGCGGTGCAGTTGAGTTTTGTTTGCCAGAAAAAAGGGCCGTGGGTTGTGTTTGGGGGCATATGGCTGGGAGTGGCCGGCTGTCTCATTAAAAAGATCGATACACAGGATGGTTCCCAGACCCAAGGTGGCACCAGTGCCAAGTCGGGCTGTTTTTATAGTACCAAGTGCGTCCTGCAATTTGCCATCCAGAAGAGGGGCAGTGGAGTTTTGTTTGCCAGAGAATAGCGCCGTTGTTTGTGTTTGGGGGCTTGTGGCTGGGAGTGGCCGACTGGCGCCTTAGAATCTGTGTTACGCAGCATGGTTCCCAGACCAGAGGTGGCACCAGTGCCAAGTTGGGCTGGTTTGATAGTACCAAGTGGCTCCTGCAATCTGCCATCCAGAAGCGGGGCAGCTTACTTTTGTTTGCCAGGGAAACGGGCCGAGGTTTGTGACTGGGGACCTATGGCTGGGAGTGACCGGCTGGCTCCTGAAAAGCTACGATAGGCAGGATGGTGACCAGACCCATGGTGGCACCAGTGCCAAGTTGGGCTGGTTTGATAGTACCAAGTGGCTCCTGCAATCTGCCATCAAAAAGTTGTCAGGCGAGTTTTGTTTTCCAGGGAAAAGCGCCGTTGTTTGTATTTGGGGGCCTGTGGCTGGGAGTGGCCGGCTGGCTCCTTTGAACCCACAATACGCAGGATGGTTCCCAGACCCAAGGTGGCACCAGTGCCAAGTCGGGCTGGTTTGATACTACCAAGTGCGTCCTGCAATCTGCCATCCAGAAGCGGGGCAGCTTAATTTTGTTTGCCAGGGAAACGGGCCGTGGGTTTTGTTTGGGGGCCTATGGCTGAGAGTGGCCGGCTGGCTCCTGAAAATCCACGCTAGGCAGCATGGTTCCCAGATGCAAGGTGGCACCAGTGCCAAGTCGGGCTGGTTTGATGGTGCAAAGTGGCTCCTGCAATCTGCCATCCAGAAGCGGGGCAGCTGATTTTTGTTTGCCAGAGAAAAATTCCGTGGATTGTTTTTGGGGGCATATTGCTGGGAGTGGCCGGCTGGCTCCTTAAAATGCTCGATACGCATGATGCTTCCCAGGTCCAAGGTGTCACCACTACCAAGTCGGCCTGCGGTTTTAGTATCAAGTTCATCCTGCAATTTGCCATCCAGAAGAGGGGCAGTTGAGTTTTGTTTGCCAGAGAAACGGGCCGAGGTTTCTGTTTGGGGACATATGGCTGAGAGTGGCCGGCTGGCCCCTGAATATCCACGATACACAGCATGGTTCCCAGATCCAAGGTGGCACCAGTGCCAAGTTGGGCTGGTTTGATAGTACCAAGTGTCTCCTGCAATCTGCCATCCAGAAGCGGGGCAGCTTACTTTTGTTTGCCAGAGAAATAGGCCTAGGTTTTTGTCTGGGGGCCTGTGGCTAGGAGTGGCCGGCTGGCTCCTAAGAATCCACGATACGCAGGATGTTTCCCAGACCCAAGGTGGCACCAGTGCCAAGTCGGGCTGGTTTGATAGTACCAAGTGGCTCCTGCAAACTCCATCAAAAAGTTGGCAGGCGTGTTTTGTTTTCCAGGGAACAGCGCCGTTGATTTTGTTTGGGGGCCTGTGGCTGGGAGTGGCCGGCCGGCTCCTTAGAATCCACGATACGCAGGATGGTTCCCAGACCCAAGGTGGCACCAGTGCCAAGTCGGGCTGGTTTGATTACACCAAGTGGCTCCTGCAATCTGCCATCCAGAAGTGAGGCAGCTAAGTTTTGTTTGCCAGAAAAAAGGGCCGTGGTTTTTGTTGGGGGCCTGTGGCTGGGAGTGGCCGGCTGGCTCCTTAGAATCCACCATACGCAGGATGGTTCCCAGACCCAAGGTGGCACCAGTGCCAAGTCGGGCTGGTTTGATAGTCCCAAGTGGCTCCTGCAAACTGCCATCCGGAAGCGGGGCAGCTGAGTTTTGTTTGCCAGGGAAATGGGCCGTTGTTTGTGTTTGGGGGCCTGTGGCTGGGAGTGTTCGGCTGGTTCCTGAATATGTACGATACGCAGGATTGTTCCCAGACCCAAGGTGGCACGAGTGCCAAGTCGGGCTGGTTTGATGGTGTAAAGTGGCTCCTGCAATCTGCCATCCAGACGCGGGGCAGCGGATTTTTGTTTCCATGAGAAATGGTCCGTGGTTTGTTTTTGGGGGTATATGGCTGGGCCTGGCCGGCTGGCTCCTTAAAAAGCTCGATATGCAGGATGGTTCCCTGACACAAGGTGGCACCAGTGCCACGTCGGGCGGTTTTCGTAGTACAAAGTGCGTCCTAAAATTTGCCATCCAGAAGAGGGGCAGTTGAGTTTTGTTTGCCAGAGAAAAGGTCCGTGGTTTGTTTTTGGGGGCATATGGCTGAGAGTGGCCGGCTGGCTCCTGAAAATCCACGCTAGGCAGCATGGTTCCCAGATGCAAGGTGGCACCAGTGCCAAGTCGGGCTGGTTTGATGGTGCAAAGTGGCTCCTGCAATCTGCCATCCAGAAGCGGGGCAGCTGATTTTTGTTTGCCAGAGAAAAATTCCGTGGATTGTTTTTGGGGGCATATTGCTGGGAGTGGCCGGCTGGCTCCTTAAAATGCTCGATACGCATGATGGTTCCCAGGTCCAAGGTGTCACCACTACCAAGTCGGCCTGCGGTTTTAGTATCAAGTTCATCCTGCAATTTGCCATCCAGAAGAGGGGCAGTTGAGTTTTGTTTGCCAGAGAAACGGGCCGAGGTTTCTGTTTGGGGACATATGGCTGAGAGTGGCCGGCTGGCCCCTGAATATCCACGATACACAGCATGGTTCCCAGATCCAAGGTGGCACCAGTGCCAAGTTGGGCTGGTTTGATAGTACCAAGTGTCTCCTGCAATCTGCCATCCAGAAGCGGGGCAGCTTACTTTTGTTTGCCAGAGAAATAGGCCTAGGTTTTTGTCTGGGGGCCTGTGGCTAGGAGTGGCCGGCTGGCTCCTAAGAATCCACGATACGCAGGATGTTTCCCAGACCCAAGGTGGCACCAGTGCCAAGTCGGGCTGGTTTGATAGTACCAAGTGGCTCCTGCAAACTCCATCAAAAAGTTGGCAGGCGTGTTTTGTTTTCCGGGGAACAGCGCCGTTGATTTTGTTTGGGGGCCTGTGGCTGGGAGTGGCCGGCTGGCTGCTTAGAATCCACGATACGCAGGATGGTTCCCAGACCAGAGGTGGCACCAGTGCCAAGTCGGGCTGGTTTGATTACACCAAGTGGCTCCTGCAATCTGCCATCCAGAAGTGAGGCAGCTAAGTTTTGTTTGCCAGAAAAAAGGGCCGTGGTTTTTGTTGGGGGCCTGTGGCTGGGAGTGGCCGGCTGGCTCCTTAGAATCCACCATACGCAGGATGGTTCCCAGACCCAAGGTGGCACCAGTGCCAAGTCGGGCTGGTTTGATAGTACCAAGTGGCTCCTGCAATCTGCCATCCAGAAGCGGTGCAGTTGAGTTTTGTTTGCCAGAGAAAAGGGCCGTGGGTTGTGTTTGGGGGCATATGGCTGGGAGTGGCCGGCTGTCTCATTAAAAAGATCGATACACAGGATGGTTCCCAGACCCAAGGTGGCACCAGTGCCAAGTCGGGCTGTTTTTATAGTACCAAGTGCGTCCTGCAATTTGCCATCCAGAAGAGGGGCAGTGGAGTTTTGTTTGCCAGAGAATAGCGCCGTTGTTTGTGTTTGGGGGCTTGTGGCTGGGAGTGGCCGACTGGCGCCTTAGAATCTGTGTTACGCAGCATGGTTCCCAGACCAGAGGTGGCACCAGTGCCAAGTTGGGCTGGTTTGATAGTACCAAGTGGCTCCTGCAATCTGCCATCCAGAAGCGGGGCAGCTTACTTTTGTTTGCCAGGGAAACGGGCCGAGGTTTGTGACTGGGGACCTATGGCTGGGAGTGACCGGCTGGCTCCTGAAAAGCTACGATAGGCAGGATGGTGACCAGACCCATGGTGGCACCAGTGCCAAGTTGGGCTGGTTTGATAGTACCAAGTGGCTCCTGCAATCTGCCATCAAAAAGTTGTCAGGCGAGTTTTGTTTTCCAGGGAAAAGCGCCGTTGTTTGTATTTGGGGGCCTGTGGCTGGGAGTGGCCGGCTGGCTCCTTTGAACCCACAATACGCAGGATGGTTCCCAGACCCAAGGTGGCACCAGTGCCAAGTCGGGCTGGTTTGATACTACCAAGTGCGTCCTGCAATCTGCCATCCAGAAGCGGGGCAGCTTAATTTTGTTTGCCAGGGAAACGGGCCGTGGGTTTTGTTTGGGGGCCTATGGCTGAGAGTGGCCGGCTGGCTCCTGAAAATCCACGCTAGGCAGCATGGTTCCCAGATGCAAGGTGGCACCAGTGCCAAGTCGGGCTGGTTTGATGGTGCAAAGTGGCTCCTGCAATCTGCCATCCAGAAGCGGGGCAGCTGATTTTTGTTTGCCAGAGAAAAATTCCGTGGATTGTTTTTGGGGGCATATTGCTGGGAGTGGCCGGCTGGCTCCTTAAAATGCTCGATACGCATGATGGTTCCCAGGTCCAAGGTGTCACCACTACCAAGTCGGCCTGCGGTTTTAGTATCAAGTTCATCCTGCAATTTGCCATCCAGAAGAGGGGCAGTTGAGTTTTGTTTGCCAGAGAAACGGGCCGAGGTTTCTGTTTGGGGACATATGGCTGAGAGTGGCCGGCTGGCCCCTGAATATCCACGATACACAGCATGGTTCCCAGATCCAAGGTGGCACCAGTGCCAAGTTGGGCTGGTTTGATAGTACCAAGTGTCTCCTGCAATCTGCCATCCAGAAGCGGGGCAGCTTACTTTTGTTTGCCAGAGAAATAGGCCTAGGTTTTTGTCTGGGGGCCTGTGGCTAGGAGTGGCCGGCTGGCTCCTAAGAATCCACGATACGCAGGATGTTTCCCAGACCCAAGGTGGCACCAGTGCCAAGTCGGGCTGGTTTGATAGTACCAAGTGGCTCCTGCAAACTCCATCAAAAAGTTGGCAGGCGTGTTTTGTTTTCCAGGGAACAGCGCCGTTGATTTTGTTTGGGGGCCTGTGGCTGGGAGTGGCCGGCCGGCTCCTTAGAATCCACGATACGCAGGATGGTTCCCAGACCCAAGGTGGCACCAGTGCCAAGTCGGGCTGGTTTGATTACACCAAGTGGCTCCTGCAATCTGCCATCCAGAAGTGAGGCAGCTAAGTTTTGTTTGCCAGAAAAAAGGGCCGTGGTTTTTGTTGGGGGCCTGTGGCTGGGAGTGGCCGGCTGGCTCCTTAGAATCCACCATACGCAGGATGGTTCCCAGACCCAAGGTGGCACCAGTGCCAAGTCGGGCTGGTTTGATAGTCCCAAGTGGCTCCTGCAAACTGCCATCCGGAAGCGGGGCAGCTGAGTTTTGTTTGCCAGGGAAATGGGCCGTTGTTTGTGTTTGGGGGCCTGTGGCTGGGAGTGTTCGGCTGGTTCCTGAATATGTACGATACGCAGGATTGTTCCCAGACCCAAGGTGGCACGAGTGCCAAGTCGGGCTGGTTTGATGGTGTAAAGTGGCTCCTGCAATCTGCCATCCAGACGCGGGGCAGCGGATTTTTGTTTCCATGAGAAATGGTCCGTGGTTTGTTTTTGGGGGTATATGGCTGGGCCTGGCCGGCTGGCTCCTTAAAAAGCTCGATATGCAGGATGGTTCCCTGACACAAGGTGGCACCAGTGCCACGTCGGGCGGTTTTCGTAGTACAAAGTGCGTCCTAAAATTTGCCATCCAGAAGAGGGGCAGTTGAGTTTTGTTTGCCAGAGAAAAGGTCCGTGGTTTGTTTTTGGGGGCATATGGCTGAGAGTGGCCGGCTGGCTCCTGAAAATCCACGCTAGGCAGCATGGTTCCCAGATGCAAGGTGGCACCAGTGCCAAGTCGGGCTGGTTTGATGGTGCAAAGTGGCTCCTGCAATCTGCCATCCAGAAGCGGGGCAGCTGATTTTTGTTTGCCAGAGAAAAATTCCGTGGATTGTTTTTGGGGGCATATTGCTGGGAGTGGCCGGCTGGCTCCTTAAAATGCTCGATACGCATGATGGTTCCCAGGTCCAAGGTGTCACCACTACCAAGTCGGCCTGCGGTTTTAGTATCAAGTTCATCCTGCAATTTGCCATCCAGAAGAGGGGCAGTTGAGTTTTGTTTGCCAGAGAAACGGGCCGAGGTTTCTGTTTGGGGACATATGGCTGAGAGTGGCCGGCTGGCCCCTGAATATCCACGATACACAGCATGGTTCCCAGATCCAAGGTGGCACCAGTGCCAAGTTGGGCTGGTTTGATAGTACCAAGTGTCTCCTGCAATCTGCCATCCAGAAGCGGGGCAGCTTACTTTTGTTTGCCAGAGAAATAGGCCTAGGTTTTTGTCTGGGGGCCTGTGGCTAGGAGTGGCCGGCTGGCTCCTAAGAATCCACGATACGCAGGATGTTTCCCAGACCCAAGGTGGCACCAGTGCCAAGTCGGGCTGGTTTGATAGTACCAAGTGGCTCCTGCAAACTCCATCAAAAAGTTGGCAGGCGTGTTTTGTTTTCCGGGGAACAGCGCCGTTGATTTTGTTTGGGGGCCTGTGGCTGGGAGTGGCCGGCTGGCTCCTTAGAATCCACGATACGCAGGATGGTTCCCAGACCCAAGGTGGCACCAGTGCCAAGTCGGGCTGGTTTGATTACACCAAGTGGCTCCTGCAATCTGCCATCCAGAAGTGAGGCAGCTAAGTTTTGTTTGCCAGAAAAAAGGGCCGTGGTTTTTGTTGGGGGCCTGTGGCTGGGAGTGGCCGGCTGGCTCCTTAGAATCCACCATACGCAGGATGGTTCCCAGACCCAAGGTGGCACCAGTGCCAAGTCGGGCTGGTTTGATAGTACCAAGTGGCTCCTGCAATCTGCCATCCAGAAGCGGTGCAGTTGAGTTTTGTTTGCCAGAGAAAAGGGCCGTGGGTTGTGTTTGGGGGCATATGGCTGGGAGTGGCCGGCTGTCTCATTAAAAAGATCGATACACAGGATGGTTCCCAGACCCAAGGTGGCACCAGTGCCAAGTCGGGCTGTTTTTATAGTACCAAGTGCGTCCTGCAATTTGCCATCCAGAAGAGGGGCAGTGGAGTTTTGTTTGCCAGAGAATAGCGCCGTTGTTTGTGTTTGGGGGCTTGTGGCTGGGAGTGGCCGACTGGCGCCTTAGAATCTGTGTTACGCAGCATGGTTCCCAGACCAGAGGTGGCACCAGTGCCAAGTTGGGCTGGTTTGATAGTACCAAGTGGCTCCTGCAATCTGCCATCCAGAAGCGGGGCAGCTTACTTTTGTTTGCCAGGGAAACGGGCCGAGGTTTGTGACTGGGGACCTATGGCTGGGAGTGACCGGCTGGCTCCTGAAAAGCTACGATAGGCAGGATGGTGACCAGACCCATGGTGGCACCAGTGCCAAGTTGGGCTGGTTTGATAGTACCAAGTGGCTCCTGCAATCTGCCATCAAAAAGTTGTCAGGCGAGTTTTGTTTTCCAGGGAAAAGCGCCGTTGTTTTTGTATTTGGGGGCCTGTGGCTGGGAGTGGCCGGCTGGCTCCTTTGAACCCACAATACGCAGGATGGTTCCCAGACCCAAGGTGGCACCAGTGCCAAGTCGGGCTGGTTTGATACTACCAAGTGCGTCCTGCAATCTGCCATCCAGAAGCGGGGCAGCTTAATTTTGTTTGCCAGGGAAACGGGCCGTGGGTTTTGTTTGGGGGCCTATGGCTGAGAGTGGCCGGCTGGCTCCTGAAAATCCACGCTAGGCAGCATGGTTCCCAGATGCAAGGTGGCACCAGTGCCAAGTCGGGCTGGTTTGATGGTGCAAAGTGGCTCCTGCAATCTGCCATCCAGAAGCGGGGCAGCTGATTTTTGTTTGCCAGAGAAAAATTCCGTGGATTGTTTTTGGGGGCATATTGCTGGGAGTGGCCGGCTGGCTCCTTAAAATGCTCGATACGCATGATGGTTCCCAGGTCCAAGGTGTCACCACTACCAAGTCGGCCTGCGGTTTTAGTATCAAGTTCATCCTGCAATTTGCCATCCAGAAGAGGGGCAGTTGAGTTTTGTTTGCCAGAGAAACGGGCCGAGGTTTCTGTTTGGGGACATATGGCTGAGAGTGGCCGGCTGGCCCCTGAATATCCACGATACACAGCATGGTTCCCAGATCCAAGGTGGCACCAGTGCCAAGTTGGGCTGGTTTGATAGTACCAAGTGTCTCCTGCAATCTGCCATCCAGAAGCGGGGCAGCTTACTTTTGTTTGCCAGAGAAATAGGCCTAGGTTTTTGTCTGGGGGCCTGTGGCTAGGAGTGGCCGGCTGGCTCCTAAGAATCCACGATACGCAGGATGTTTCCCAGACCCAAGGTGGCACCAGTGCCAAGTCGGGCTGGTTTGATAGTACCAAGTGGCTCCTGCAAACTCCATCAAAAAGTTGGCAGGCGTGTTTTGTTTTCCAGGGAACAGCGCCGTTGATTTTGTTTGGGGGCCTGTGGCTGGGAGTGGCCGGCTGGCTCCTTAGAATCCACGATACGCAGGATGGTTCCCAGACCCAAGGTGGCACCAGTGCCAAGTTGGGCTGGTTTGATTACACCAAGTGGCTCCTGCAATCTGCCATCCAGAAGTGAGGCAGCTAAGTTTTGTTTGCCAGAAAAAAGGGCCGTGGTTTTTGTTGGGGGCCTGTGGCTGGGAGTGGCCGGCTGGCTCCTTAGAATCCACCATACGCAGGATGGTTCCCAGACCCAAGGTGGCACCAGTGCCAAGTCGGGCTGGTTTGATAGTCCCAAGTGGCTCCTGCAAACTGCCATCCAGAAGCGGGGCAGCTGAGTTTTGTTTGCCAGGGAAATGGGCCGTTGTTTGTGTTTGGGGGCCTGTGGCTGGGAGTGTTCGGCTGGTTCCTGAATATGTACGATACGCAGGATTGTTCCCAGACCCAAGGTGGCACCAGTGCCATGTCGGGCTGGTTTGATGGTGCAAAGTGGCTCCTGCAATCTGCCATCCAGACGCGGGGCAGCGGATTTTTGTTTCCATGAGAAATGGTCCGTGGTTTGTTTTTGGGGGTATATGGCTGGGCCTGGCCGGCTGGCTCCTTAAAAAGCTCGATATGCAGGATGGTTCCCTGACACAAGGTGGCACCAGTGCCACGTCGGGCGGTTTTCGTAGTACAAAGTGCGTCCTAAAATTTGCCATCCAGAAGAGGGGCAGTTGAGTTTTGTTTACCAGAGAAAAGGGCCGTGGTTTGTTTTTGGGGGCATATGGCTGAGAGTGGCTGGCTGGCCCCTGAAAATCCACGATACACAGGATGGTTCCCAGATCCAAGGTGGCACCTGTGCCAAGTCGGGCTGATTTGATAGTACTAAGTAGCTCCTGCAATCTGCCATCCAGAAGCGGGACAGCTTACTTTTGTTTGCCAGGGAAACGGGCCGAGGTTTGTGTTTGGGGGCCTATGGCTGAGAGTGACCGGCTGGCTCCTGAAAAGCTACAATAGGCAGGATGGTGACCAGACCCATGGTGGCACCAGTGCCAAGTTGGGCTGGTTTGATAGTACCAAGTGGCTCCTGCAATCTGCCATCCAGAAGCAGGGCAGCTGAGTTTTGTTTTCCAGAGAAAAGGGCCTTGGTTTGTGTTTGGGGGCATATGGCTGGGTGTGGCCAGCTGGCTCCTTAAAATGCACGATATGCAACATGGCTCCCAGACCCAAGGTGGCACCAGTGCCAAGTCGGGCTGGTTTGATAGTACCAAGTGGCTCCTGCAATCTTCCATGATCACGTGGAGAAATACTTTCTGGTTTCAGCCTCATGCTCTTTCTTCTCTCCCTCAACTTCTCTATCACCTCTCATCTGGTTCACATGCGCTGTCTTCAAGGTCCACAGGCTACTTTTCACAGAATCTTCTGGCCTGATGAAGTAAGAATGATGAATAGAACAGAGCTGGGATCTATTTTCCAGTTTGGATAAAATGCATTCTGCACACAAATCCAAGGAGAACGTGCTGCCCCAATGCCCAGAAAATCTTTCACTCCTGCTAGTGTTCTACGTCAACCGCAACTTAGTCTGAAAGAAAAGCTTTTTCTCTGAGAGCATCTGAGAGGTTTGCATGAAGCACTGATATCTGACATATGCAATTTTGAATAGGAGAGGAAAAAGAAAATGGCAAGGAGTTTTTAATTTTAGTGGTTTCAATTTTAATTTCCGTGCACTTTTTCAAAACTTGTCAGCTCAAATGCCCATCAACATCTTTTAGTCATCTGTAAGTCAGTATTCATATAAAATGTGCTTCAAATCCAAAGAATTTCAAATTTGCACTCCAAGCTTCTATGCCTAGATTTATGATTTCCTACACATATTAGATGAAAGGAAGGCCTTTTTTACTGTGGGAGTGCTGGAACACTGGAACAGGTTGCCCAGAGAAGTTGTGGGTGTCCCATCCCTGAAAGTATTCAAGGTCACCTTGGACGGGGCTTGGAGCAGCAACAAAGGAGAAGCTTGATGGTAGAGAAACAAAGTTGGACTATAGAAGAAACTCGGATTGAAGTATAGGATCAAGTTTTCTCTCAGCTCTTGGGGTAAATTCAAAGTTGTACAAAATGACATTTATCTGTGCTATTCACTACTGTAACAGAAAGTTTCATGAAAACTGTACAGAAGATAGTAAATTTTAAAAGAGATAAGAATTACAGCATAAAATCCATGGGATAGGTTACAACATGAGACACTCTCTAAGAGAAAATCTCTGTGTTTCAGCACTTCATCGGGGTAAGATTTCATGAAGTGCCAAAGAAGGCGGCAAAATATCATTCGGGACATTATTTACTGGAATTCAGCCTGGCCATTAGTAGGAACTGCCTTTGAACATATCATGTAGATATACCACACACGCTTTCCCTTCACTGAAAAATTACTGTTTACAACAAATAAGCAATTGACGATCAAAATTGATTGAAAGCATCTTAAACATGTCAAGTATTTCATTGTAGATGATCTGTGATCCAAATGCTTCTTCCACCTTCGAGAGGGACAGAAGAATTCTTCCATATCATGATGGTTTAAAATTGTATCAACCAATGTTTTCTGCTGAAAAGATATCATCTATTTTTTTCTATTTTTGGAAGAAAATATTCCTAGACATACAACAGGTGAGAACTAAGTAATTTTAAAGAAACAAATGAAATGAAAATATTCTGTAAATAGAATGAAATGAAAAGCTGTGTTTTAAATAGGAGCTAAATATTAAACAGAATTTTTGTACCAGGCATTTGAATTACTGCACCAGCTCTTTTGCCCATCAAGAGAGGCATTTAGCATTTCAGTCTTTTCCAAGGTGTTCATGATCTGCTATGCTGATCTCTGTGTGTGCCTAGGTGTGTGTGGAGGGGGGGGCATATGAAGGGGAGTGTGTATGTTTGCTTTACAATTGTTGTGGCAGATTCATGCCTCAGCTCCACATTTTGTTTTAAAAAGGTCACACCGAGTGGATATGAAGTTTACTATCAACAAGAGATCGATTCCCAAATCATCCATTTGACTCTCCCTTATAAATCATGTGCTTTGTTGCATATTTTATCAAATATACTTTCAAGCCAGATGGAGGAAGGAGGATGTGGGAATCCCTCCACCATCTTGCAACTTTTATGTAAGTAGGTTTTCAAGAAAATCATCATTTCTCTTTTAAATATGTCTGGAACAGGCATGATGGTAGTGTCAACCTGTTGGAGTTTTTGTTGCTGGAAGAAGTTGTACAAAAGGATTGGTTTTTACATTGACCAGTTACTGAATCAAGCGCAGGAATACATTGGAAATTTAGCTGGGGGTTCCTTTTCCCAGCAGACTACTTCTAGAACGAGCTTGTACACTGAAGCTGACTCTTTTGCTCTCTTTTTGTTTCTTTCCTATTTTCTTGGCTTCTTTGCCACTATCTAGACAATTTTGGAACTTTGTTCCCAACTAAAATGGTTTCAATAGTCTGATTGTGATCATACATTTTTACAAGGAATTTTTAAAATCTTTCCTCGAGTCCAGAAAGTCAAGGACTTAGATCTTTTTCTTCCCTTATCAATATTGCCATGAAATTGATAAATAAAGACCAACTCTTTATTTTTGTTTTTAACCCACGTAGATAATTCCCATCCATTAATCCATTTTGTGGACCAATAGCTGCCATTCTGATGGAAGCTGTCACTTCTTAACAATAGGCATTCTGTGACTATGTTGACTGCACTTTGGGTGAAGATCCTAACTGGTCTTAGATATACATAGGGAGAAATTTGCTCAGCCAGTGTCAGTCTTAAGCATGCGTATCAGAAGATCTTTCTAGAGCTGGGAATTTTCCCATGAAAGGGATTCAGTTAGGGAAGAGACACTTGTGCCAGAGTTTTACATTCTTCTTGAACACTGCTTAAGGAACTTAGATGCCATGTCCATTTGGATCTCTGTCTGCACAGAACTTTGTCATGCCAGCGCTTTGAAATGCATCTTGAAGAGAATTCACTAGCACAGAATGAAAGAGAGTGGAAGGGGTTGGTGGGGCTAACCAGGCCCAACCCCCCTGCCTAAACCAGGATACCTAGAGCCTCTTGCCCAGGATTCTATCTGGGTGTACTTTTAATGTCTTCAAAGATCCAGGCTCCACAATCTTTCTGGGCAGTCTGTGCCGTGGTTCAGTCACCCTGACAGTAAAGAAACATTTACTGATGTTCAAAGGCAATCTCCTGTATTTCAGTGTGTGCCCACTGCCTCTTGTCTTTTCCCTCAGCATCACTGAAAAGACACTGATTCCCTCCCCTTTGCACTATTGCTTCCATATGTATGTGTGATGCCATGTAGAGGTATGTCAAAAACCTCCCTGAAGCCCAGGCAGATAATATTCCCTTCATCTACCAGTCAAGTTGATTCATCAGAGGAGTTTAAAGTGATGTTCAGCATGAAATTCCCCTGAAAAATCATGCTAACTACATTATTTGGTCATCTGTCATGTGCCTGGCAAGGATTTCCAGGAAGAGCTGCTTCATCAACTTCCTGGGGATAAAAAAGAGGCTGGCTGGTTTGTACTATGGCGAGTCCTCTTAATTGCCTTTTTTGAAGATGGGTGTCATTTGCTAACATCCACTCTTTAGCTCCTCTTCTCATCTACACCTCGGCAAAAAGCTTTTCCACTATGTCTGGCTAGGAAAAACTGTGCCAGCACAGAAAACATCTCCCATCGTGTTCTAGAAGTTGCACGGATGTCTGCCAAGTGTTTGGCAGGAAGAAAAGTTGTCCAAAACAGCTTCCAATCGAATGTTCCTGTGATTGGAAAAGTCAGGAGAGTGCAAAGGTACTGTTTTCTATCAGTTGGCAAGGTGCGCACACAATCCCAGTGTTGTACAGCTTGCTTCTTCACCTTCCCGAAGCTGCCGCTCTCGCCGGCTGCCGGAGCCCAAGAAGCGGCTTCTTCGCGCAAAGACGATTGTGCCGCTCACAGTGCTCTCCTTAGCGCGGCTTCTGCCGAAAGACGCCCGGCAGCGGCTCTTACCTCCGGAGAGCATCCTACCTTCGTCTTTCGCGTCTTATGTAGTCTACACCTCGGCAAAAAGCTTTTCCACTATGTCTGGCTAGGAAAAACTGTGCCAGCACAGAAAACATCTCCCATCGTGTTCTAGAAGTTGCACGGATGTCTGCCAAGTGTTTGGCAGGAAGAAAAGAAAAGTTGTCCAAAACAGCTTCCAATCGAATGTTCCTGTGATTGGAAAAGTCAGGAGAGTGCAAAGGTACTGTTTTCTATCAGTTGGCAAGGTGCGCACACAATCCCAGTGTTGTACAGCTTGCTTCTTCACCTTCCCGAAGCTGCCACTCTCAGGAGGTAAGAGCCGCTGCCGGGCGTCTTTCGGCAGAAGCCGCGCTAAGGGGAGCACTGTGAGCGGCACAATCGTCTTTGCGCGAAGAAGCCGCTTCTTGGGCTCCGGCAGCCGGCGAGAGCGGCAGCTTCGGGAAGGTGAAGAAGCAAGCTGTACAACACTGGGATTGTGTGCGCGCCTTGCCAACTGATAGAAAACAGTACCTTTGCACTCTCCTGACTTTTCCAATCACAGGAACATTCGATTGGAAGCTGTTTTGGACAACTTTTCTTTTCTTCCTGCCAAACACTTGGCAGACATCCGTGCAACTTCTAGAACACGATGGGAGATGTTTTCTGTGCTGGCACAGTTTTTCCTAGCCAGACATAGTGGAAAAGCTTTTTGCCGAGGTGTAGACTACATAAGACGCGAAAGACGAAGGTAGGATGCTCTCCGGAGGTAAGAGCCGCTGCCGGGCGTCTTTCAGCAGAAGCCGCGCTAAGGAGAGCACTGTGAGCGGCACAATCGTCTTTGCGCGAAGAAGCCGCTTCTTGGGCTCCGGCAGCCGGCGAGAGCGGCAGCTTCGGGAAGGTGAAGAAGCAAGCTGTACAACACTGGGATTGTGTGCGCACCTTGCCAACTGATAGAAAACAGTACCTTTGCACTCTCCTGACTCTTCCAATCACAGGAACATTCGATTGGAAGCTGTTTTGGACAACTTTTCTTTTCTTCCTCCCAAACACTTGGCAGACATATCTGCAACTTCTAGAAAACGATGGGAGATGTTTTCTGGGCTGGCACGGTTTTTCCTAGCCAGACCTAGTGGAGAAGCGTTTTGCTAAGATGTAGACTACATAAGACGCGAAAGACGAAGGTAGGATGCTCTCCGGAGTTAAGAGCCGCTGCCGGGCGTCTTTCGGCAGAAGCCGCGCTAAGGAGAGCACTGTGAGCGGCACAATCGTCTTTGCGCGAAGAAGCCGATTCTTCGGTTCCGGGAGCCGGCGAGAGCGGCAGCTTCGGGAAGGTGAAGAAGCAAGCTGTACAACACTGGGATTGTGTGCGCACCTTGCCAACTGATAGAAAACAGTACCTTTGCACTCTCCTGACTTTTCCAATCACAGGAACATTCGATTGGAAGCTGTTTTGGACAACTTTTCTTTTCTTCCTGCCAAACACTTGGCAGACATCCGTGCAACTTCTAGAACACGATGGGAGATGTTTTCTGTGCTGGCACAGTTTTTCCTAGCCAGACATAGTGGAAAAGCGTTTTGCTAAGATGTAGACTACAAAAGACGCGAAAGACGAAGGTAGGATGCTCTCCGGAGGTAAGAGCCGCTGCCGGGCGTCTTTCGGCAGAAGCCGCGCTAAGGAGAGCACTGTGAGCGGCACAATCGTCTTTGCGCGAAGAAGCCGCTTCTTGGGCTCCGGCAGCCGGCGAGAGCGGCAGCTTCGGGAAGGTGAAGAAGCAAGCTGTACAACACTGGGATTGTGTGCGCACCTTGCCAACTGATAGAAAACAGTACCTTTGCACTCTCCTGACTTTTCCAATCACAGGAACATTCGATTGGAAGCTGTTTTGGACAACTTTTCTTTTCTTCCTGCCAAACACTTGGCAGACATCCGTGCAACTTCTAGAACACGATGGGAGATGTTTTCTGTGCTGGCACAGTTTTTCCTAGCCAGACATAGTGGAAAAGCGTTTTGCCGAGGTGTAGACTACATAAGACGCGAAAGACGAAGGTAGGATGCTGTCCGGAGGTAAGAGCCGCTGCCGGGCGTCTTTCGGCAGAAGCCGCGCTAAGGAGAGCACTGTGAGCGGCACAATCGTCTTTGCGCGAAGAAGCCGCTTCTTGGGCTCCGGCAGCCGGCGAGAGCGGCAGCTTCGGGAAGGTGAAGAAGCAAGCTGTACAACACTGGGATTGTGTGCGCACCTTGCCAACTGATAGAAAACAGTACCTTTGCACTCTCCTGACTTTTCCAATCACAGGAACATTCGATTGGAAGCTGTTTTGGACAACTTTTCTTTTCTTCCTGCCAAACACTTGGCAGACATCCGTGCAACTTCTAGAACACGATGGGAGATGTTTTCTGTGCTGGCACAGTTTTTCCTAGCCAGACATAGTGGAAAAGCGTTTTGCTAAGATGTAGACTACAAAAGACGCGAAAGACGAAGGTAGGATGCTGTCCGGAGGTAAGAGCCGCTGCCGGGCGTCTTTCGGCAGAAGCCGCGCTAAGGAGAGCACTGTGAGCGGCACAATCGTCTTTGCGCGAAGAAGCCGCTTCTTGGGCTCCGGCAGCCGGCGAGAGCGGCAGCTTCGGGAAGGTGAAGAAGCAAGCTGTACAACACTGGGATTGTGTGCGCACCTTGCCAACTGATAGAAAACAGTACCTTTGCACTCTCCTGACTTTTCCAATCACAGGAACATTCGATTGGAAGCTGTTTTGGACAACTTTTCTTTTCTTCCTGCCAAACACTTGGCAGACATCCGTGCAACTTCTAGAACACGATGGGAGATGTTTTCTGTGCTGGCACAGTTTTTCCTAGCCAGACATAGTGGAAAAGCGTTTTGCTAAGATGTAGACTACAAAAGACGCGAAAGACGAAGGTAGGATGCTCTCCGGAGGTAAGAGCCGCTGCCGGGCGTCTTTCGGCAGAAGCCGCGCTAAGGAGAGCCCTGTGAGCGGCACAATCGTCTTTGCGCGAAGAAGCCGCTTCTTGGGCTCCGGCAGCCGGCGAGAGCGGCAGCTTCGGGAAGGTGAAGAAGCAAGCTGTACAACACTGGGATTGTGTGCGCACCTTGCCAACTGATAGAAAACAGTACCTTTGCACTCTCCTGACTTTTCCAATCACAGGAACATTCGATTGGAAGCTGTTTTGGACAACTTTTCTTTTCTTCCTGCCAAACACTTGGCAGACATCCGTGCAACTTCTAGAACACGATGGGAGATGTTTTCTGTGCTGGCACAGTTTTTCCTAGCCAGACATAGTGGAAAAGCTTTTTGCCGAGGTGTAGATGAGAAGAGGAGCTAAAGAGTGGATGTTAGCAAATGACACCCATCTTCAAAAAAGGCAATTAAGAGGACTCGCCATAGTACAAACCAGCCAGCCTCTTTTTTATCCCCAGGAAGTTGATGAAGCAGCTCTTCCTGGAAATCCTTGCCAGGCACATGACAGATGACCAAATAATGTAGTTAGCATGATTTTTCAGGGGAATTTCATGCTGAACATCACTTTAAACTCCTCTGATGAATCAACTTGACTGGTAGATGAAGGGAATATTATCTGCCTGGGCTTCAGGGAGGTTTTTGACATACCTCTACATGGCATCACACATACATATGGAAGCAATAGTGCAAAGGGGAGGGAATCAGTGTCTTTTCAGTGATGCTGAGGGAAAAGACAAGAGGCAGTGGGCACACACTGAAATACAGGAGATTGCCTTTGAACATCAGTAAATGTTTCTTTACTGTCAGGGTGACTGAACCACGGCACAGACTGCCCAGAAAGATTGTGGAGCCTGGATCTTTAAAGACATTAAAAGTACACCCAGATAGAATCCTGGGCAAGAGGCTCTAGGTATCCTGGTTTAGGCAGGGGGGTTGGGCCTGGTTAGCCCCACCAACCCCTTCCACTCTCTTTCATTCTGTGCTAGTGAATTCTCTTCAAGATGCATTTCAAAGCACTGGCATGACAAAGTTCTGTGCAGACAGAGATCCAAATGGACATGGCATCTAAGTTCCTTAAGCAGTGTTCAAGAAGAATGTAAAACTCTGGCACAAGTGTCTCTTCCCTAACTGAATCCCTTTCATGGGAAAATTCCCAGCTCTAGAAAGATCTTCTGATACGCATGCTTAAGACTGACACTGGCTGAGCAAATTTCTCCCTATGTATATCTAAGACCAGTTAGGATCTTCACCCAAAGTGCAGTCAACATAGTCACAGAATGCCTATTGTTAAGAAGTGACAGCTTCCATCAGAATGGCAGCTATTGGTCCACAAAATGGATTAATGGATGGGAATTATCTACGTGGGTTAAAAACAAAAATAAAGAGTTGGTCTTTATTTATCAATTTCATGGCAATATTGATAAGGGAAGAAAAAGATCTAAGTCCTTGACTTTCTGGACTCGAGGAAAGATTTTAAAAATTCCTTGTAAAAATGTATGATCACAATCAGACTATTGAAACCATTTTAGTTGGGAACAAAGTTCCAAAATTGTCTAGATAGTGGCAAAGAAGCCAAGAAAATAGGAAAGAAACAAAAAGAGAGCAAAGGAGTCAGCTTCAGTGTACAAGCTCGTTCTAGAAGTAGTCTGCTGGGAAAAGGAACCCCCAGCTAAATTTCCAATGTATTCCTGCGCTTGATTCAGTAACTGGTCAATGTAAAAACCAATCCTTTTGTACAACTTCTTCCAGCAACAAAAACTCCAACAGGTTGACACTACCATCATGCCTGTTCCAGACATATTTAAAAGAGAAATGATGATTTTCTTGAAAACCTACTTACATAAAAGTTGCAAGATGGTGGAGGGATTCCCACATCCTCCTTCCTCCATCTGGCTTGAAAGTATATTTGATAAAATATGCAACAAAGCACATGATTTATAAGGGAGAGTCAAATGGATGATTTGGGAATCGATCTCTTGTTGATAGTAAACTTCATATCCACTCGGTGTGACCTTTTTAAAACAAAATGTGGAGCTGAGGCATGAATCTGCCACAACAATTGTAAAGCAAACATACACACTCCCCTTCATATGCCCCCCCCTCCACACACACCTAGGCACACACAGAGATCAGCATAGCAGATCATGAACACCTTGGAAAAGACTGAAATGCTAAATGCCTCTCTTGATGGGCAAAAGAGCTGGTGCAGTAATTCAAATGCCTGGTACAAAAATTCTGTTTAATATTTAGCTCCTATTTAAAACACAGCTTTTCATTTCATTCTATTTACAGAATATTTTCATTTCATTTGTTTCTTTAAAATTACTTAGTTCTCACCTGTTGTATGTCTAGGAATATTTTCTTCCAAAAATAGAAAAAAATAGATGATATCTTTTCAGCAGAAAACATTGGTTGATACAATTTTAAACCATCATGATATGGAAGAATTCTTCTGTCCCTCTCGAAGGTGGAAGAAGCATTTGGATCACAGATCATCTACAATGAAATACTTGACATGTTTAAGATGCTTTCAATCAATTTTGATCGTCAATTGCTTATTTGTTGTAAACAGTAATTTTTCAGTGAAGGGAAAGCGTGTGTGGTATATCTACATGATATGTTCAAAGGCAGTTCCTACTAATGGCCAGGCTGAATTCCAGTAAATAATGTCCCGAATGATATTTTGCCGCCTTCTTTGGCACTTCATGAAATCTTACCCCGATGAAGTGCTGAAACACAGAGATTTTCTCTTAGAGAGTGTCTCATGTTGTAACCTATCCCATGGATTTTATGCTGTAATTCTTATCTCTTTTAAAATTTACTATCTTCTGTACAGTTTTCATGAAACTTTCTGTTACAGTAGTGAATAGCACAGATAAATGTCATTTTGTACAACTTTGAATTTACCCCAAGAGCTGAGAGAAAACTTGATCCTATACTTCAATCCGAGTTTCTTCTATAGTCCAACTTTGTTTCTCTACCATCAAGCTTCTCCTTTGTTGCTGCTCCAAGCCCCGTCCAAGGTGACCTTGAATACTTTCAGGGATGGGACACCCACAACTTCTCTGGGCAACCTGTTCCAGTGTTCCAGCACTCCCACAGTAAAAAAGGCCTTCCTTTCATCTAATATGTGTAGGAAATCATAAATCTAGGCATAGAAGCTTGGAGTGCAAATTTGAAATTCTTTGGATTTGAAGCACATTTTATATGAATACTGACTTACAGATGACTAAAAGATGTTGATGGGCATTTGAGCTGACAAGTTTTGAAAAAGTGCACGGAAATTAAAATTGAAACCACTAAAATTAAAAACTCCTTGCCATTTTCTTTTTCCTCTCCTATTCAAAATTGCATATGTCAGATATCAGTGCTTCATGCAAACCTCTCAGATGCTCTCAGAGAAAAAGCTTTTCTTTCAGACTAAGTTGCGGTTGACGTAGAACACTAGCAGGAGTGAAAGATTTTCTGGGCATCGGGGCAGCCCGTTCTCCTTGGATTTGTGTGCAGAATGCATTTTATCCAAACTGGAAAATAGATCCCAGCTCTGTTCTATTCATCATTCTTACTTCATCAGGCCAGAAGATTCTGTGAAAAGTAGCCTGTGGACCTTGAAGACAGCGCATGTGAACCAGATGAGAGGTGATAGAGAAGTTGAGGGAGAGAAGAAAGAGCATGAGGCTGAAACCAGAAAGTATTTCTCCACGTGATCATGGAAGATTGCAGGAGCCACTTGGTACTATCAAACCAGCCCAACTTGGCACTGGTGCCACCTTGGGTCTGGGAGCCATGTTGCATATCGTGCATTTTAAGGAGCCAGCTGGCCACACCCGGCCATATGCCCCCAAACACAAACCAAGGCCCTTTTCTCTGGCAAACAAAACTCAGCTGCCCTGCTTCTGGATGGCAGATTGCAGGAACCACTTGGTACTATCAAACCAGCCCAACTTGGCACTGGTGCCACCATGGGTCTGGTCACCATCCTGCCTATTGTAGCTTTTCAGGAGCCAGCCGGTCACTCTCAGCCATAGGTCCCAAGTCACAAACCTCGGCCCGTTTACCTGGCAAACAAAAGTAAGCTGCCCCGCTTCTGGATGGCAGATTGCAGGAGCTACTTAGTACTATCAAATCAGCCCGACTTGGCACAGGTGCCACCTTGGATCTGGGAACCATCCTGTGTATCGTGGATTTTCAGGGGCCAGCCAGCCACTCTCAGCCATATGCCCCCAAAAACAAACCACGGACCTTTTCTCTGGCAAACAAAACTCAACTGCCCCTCTTCTGGATGGCAAATTTTAGGACGCACTTTGTACTACAAAACCGCCCGACGTGGCACTGGTGCCACCTTGTGTCAGGGAACCATCCTGCATATCGAGCTTTTTAAGGAGCCAGCCGGCCAGGCCCAGCCATATACCCCCAAAAACAAACCACGGACCATTTCTCATGGAAACAAAAATCCGCTGCCCCGCGTCTGGATGGCAGATTGCAGGAGCCACTTTGCACCATCAAACCAGCCCGACTTGGCACTGGTGCCACCTTGGGTCTGGGAACAATCCTGCGTATCGTACATATTCAGGAACCAGCCGAACACTCCCAGCCAAAGGCCCCCAAACACAAACAACGGCCCATTTCCCTGGCAAACAAAACTCAGCGGCCCCGCTTCTGGATGGCAGTTTGCAGGAGCCACTTGGGACTATCAAACCAGCCCGACTTGGCACTGGTGCCACCTTGGGTCTGGGAACCATCCTGCGTATGGTGGATTCTAAGGAGCCAGCCGGCCACTCCCAGCCACAGGCCCCCAACAAAAACCACGGCCCTTTTTTCTGGCAAACAAAACTTAGCTGCCTCACTTCTGGATGGCAGATTGCAGGAGCCACTTGGTGTAATCAAACCAGCCCGACTTGGCACTGGTGCCACCTCGGGTCTGGGAACCATCCTGCGTATCGTGGATTCTAAGGAGCCAGCCGGCCACTCCCAGCCACAGGCCCCCAAACAAAATCAACGGCGCTTTTCCCTGGAAAACAAAACACGCCTGCCAACTTTTTGATGGAGTTTGCAGGAGCCACTTGGTACTATCAAACCAGCCCGACTTGGCACTGGTGCCACCTTGGGTCTGGGAAACATCCTGCGTATCGTGGATTCTTAGGAGCCAGCCGGCCACTCCTAGCCACAGGCCCCCAAACAAAAACCTAGGCCTATTTCTCTGGCAAACAAAATTAAGCTGCCCCGCTTCTGGATGGCAGATTGCAGGAGACACTTGGTACTATCAAACCAGCCCAACTTGGCACTGGTGCCACCTTGGATCTGGGAACCATGCTGTGTATCGTGGATATTCAGGGGCCAGCCGGCCACTCTCAGCCATATGTCCCCAAACAGAAACCTCGGCCCTGTTCTCTGGCAAACAAAACTCAACTGCCCCTCTTCTGGATGGCAAATTGCAGGATGAACTTGATACTAAAACCGCAGGCCGACTTGGTAGTGGTGACACCTTGGACCTGGGAACCATCAGGCGTATCGAGCATTTTAAGGAGCCAGCCGGCCACTCCCAGCAATATGCCCCTAAAAACAATCCACGGAATTTTTCTCTGGCAAACAAAAATCAGCTGCCCCGCTTCTGGATGGCAGATTGCAGGAGCCACTTTGCACCATCAAACCAGCCCGACTTGGCACTGGTGCCACCTTGCATCTGGGAACCATGCTGCCTAGCGTGGATTTTCAGGAGCCAGCCGGCCACTCTCAGCCATAGGCCCCCAAACAAAACCCACGGCCCGTTTCCCTGGCAAACAAAATTAAGCTGCCCCGCTTCTGGATGGCAGATTGCAGGACGCACTTGGTAGTATCAAACCAGCCCGACTTGGCACTGGTGCCACCTTGGGTCTGGGAACCATCCTGCGTATCGTGGGTTCAAAGGAGCCAGCCGGCCACTCCCAGCCACAGGCCCCCAAATACAAACAACGGCGCTTTTCCCTGGAAAACAAAACTCGCCTGCCAACTTTTTGATGGCAGATTGCAGGAGCCACTTGGTACTATCAAACCAGCCCAACTTGGCACTGGTGCCACCATGGGTCTGGTCACCATCCTGCCTATTGTAGCTTTCCAGGAGCCAGCCGGTCACTCCCAGCCATACGTCCCCAGTCACAAACCTCTGCCCGTTTACCTGGCAAACAAAAGTAAGCTGCCCCGCTTCTGGATGGCAGATTGCAGGAGCCACTTGGTACTATCAAACCAGCCCAACTTGGCACTGGTGCCACCTCTGGTCTGGGAACCATGCTGCGTAAGACAGATTCTAAGGCGCCAGTCGGCCACTCCCAGTCACAAGCCCCCAAACAGAAACAACGGCGCTATTCTCTGGCAAACAAAACTCCACTGCCCCTCTTCTGGATGGCAAATTGCAGGACGCACTTGGTACTATAAAAACAGCCCTACTTGGCACTGGTGCCACCTTGGGTCTGGGAACCATCCTGCGTATCGATCTTTTTAATGAGACAGCCGGCCACTCCCAGCCGTATGCCCCCAAACACAACCCACGGCCCTTTTCTCTGGCAAACAAAACTCAACTGCACCGCTTCTGGATGGCAGATTGCAGGAGCCACTTGGTACTATCAAACCAGCCCGACTTGGCACTGGTGCCACCTTGGGTCTGGGAACCATCCAGCCTATCGTGGATTTTAAGGAGCCAGCCGGCTACTCCCAGCCACAGGCCCCCAACAAAAACCACGGCCCTTTTTTCTGGCAAACAAAACTTAGCTGCCTCACTTCTGGATGGCAGATTGCAGGAGCCACTTGGTGTAATCAAACCAGCCCGACTTGGCACTGGTGCCACCTTGGGTCTGGGAACCATCCTGCGTATCGTGGATTCTAAGGAGCCAGCCGGCCACTCCCAGCCACAGGCCCCCAAACAAAATCAACGGCGCTGTTCCCTGGAAAACAAAACACGTCTGCCAACATTTTGATGGAGTTTGCAGGAGCCACTTGGTACTATCAAACCAGCCCGACTTGGCACTGGTGCCACCTTGGGTCTGGGAAACATCCTGCGTATCGTGGATTCTTAGGAGCCAGCCGGCCACTCCTAGCCACAGGCCCCCAGACAAAAACCTTGGCCTATTTCTCTGGCAAACAAAAGTAAGCTGCCCCGCTTCTGGATGGCAGATTGCAGGAGACACTTGGTACTATCAAACCAGCCCAACTTGGCACTGGTGCCACCTTGGATCTGGGAACCATGCTGTGTATCGTGGATATTCAGGGGCCACCCGGCCACTCTCAGCCATATGTCCCCAAACAGAAACCTCGGCCCGTTTCTCTGGCAAACAAAACTCAACTGCCCCTCTTCTGGATGGCAAATTGCAGGATGAACTTGATACTAAAACCGCAGGCCGACTTGGTAGTGGTGACACCTTGGGCCTGGGAACCATCATGCGTATCGAGCATTTTAAGGAGCCAGCCGGCCACTCCCAGCAATATGCCCCCAAAAACAATCCACGGAATTTTTCTCTGGCAAACAAAAATCAGCTGCCCCGCTTCTGGATGGCAGATTGCAGGAGCCACTTTGCACCATCAAACCAGCCCGACTTGGCACTGGTGCCAGCTTGCATCTGGGAACCATGCTGCCTAGCGTGGATTTTCAGGAGCCAGCCGGCCACTCTCAGCCATAGGCCCCCATACAAAACCCACGGCCCGTTTCCCTGGCAAACAAAATTAAGCTGCCCCGCTTCTGGATGGCAGATTGCAGGACGCACTTGGTAGTATCAAACCAGCCCGACTTGGCACTGGTGCCACCTTGGGTCTGGGAACCATCCTGCGTATCGTGGGTTCAAAGGAGCCAGCCGGCCACTCCCAGCCATAGGTCCCAAGTCACAAACCTCGGCCCGTTTACCTGGCAAACAAAAGTAAGCTGCCCCGCTTCTGGATGGCAGATTGCAGGAGCTACTTAGTACTATCAAATCAGCCCGACTTGGCACAGGTGCCACCTTGGATCTGGGAACCATCCTGTGTATCGTGGATTTTCAGGGGCCAGCCAGCCACTCTCAGCCATATGCCCCCAAAACCAAACCACGGACCTTTTCTCTGGCAAACAAAACTCAACTGCCCCTCTTCTGGATGGCAAATTTTAGGACGCACTTTGTACTACAAAACCGCCCGACGTGGCACTGGTGCCACCTTGTGTCAGGGAACCATCCTGCATATCGAGCTTTTTAAGGAGCCAGCCGGCCAGGCCCAGCCATATACCCCCAAAAACAAACCACGGACCATTTCTCATGGAAACAAAAATCCGCTGCCCCGCGTCTGGATGGCAGATTGCAGGAGCCACTTTGCACCATCAAACCAGCCCGACTTGGCACTGGTGCCACCTTGGGTCTGGGAACAATCCTGCGTATCGTACATATTCAGGAACCAGCCGAACACTCCCAGCCAAAGGCCCCCAAACACAAACAACGGCCCATTTCCCTGGCAAACAAAACTCAGCGGCCCCGCTTCTGGATGGCAGTTTGCAGGAGCCACTTGGGACTATCAAACCAGCCCGACTTGGCACTGGTGCCACCTTGGGTCTGGGAACCATCCTGCGTATGGTGGATTCTAAGGAGCCAGCCGGCCACTCCCAGCCACAGGCCCCCAACAAAAACCACGGCCCTTTTTTCTGGCAAACAAAACTTAGCTGCCTCACTTCTGGATGGCAGATTGCAGGAGCCACTTGGTGTAATCAAACCAGCCCGACTTGGCACTGGTGCCACCTCGGGTCTGGGAACCATCCTGCGTATCGTGGATTCTAAGGAGCCAGCCGGCCACTCCCAGCCACAGGCCCCCAAACAAAATCAACGGCGCTTTTCCCTGGAAAACAAAACACGCCTGCCAACTTTTTGATGGAGTTTGCAGGAGCCACTTGGTACTATCAAACCAGCCCGACTTGGCACTGGTGCCACCTTGGGTCTGGGAAACATCCTGCGTATCGTGGATTCTTAGGAGCCAGCCGGCCACTCCTAGCCACAGGCCCCCAAACAAAAACCTAGGCCTATTTCTCTGGCAAACAAAATTAAGCTGCCCCGCTTCTGGATGGCAGATTGCAGGAGACACTTGGTACTATCAAACCAGCCCAACTTGGCACTGGTGCCACCTTGGATCTGGGAACCATGCTGTGTATCGTGGATATTCAGGGGCCAGCCGGCCACTCTCAGCCATATGTCCCCAAACAGAAACCTCGGCCCTGTTCTCTGGCAAACAAAACTCAACTGCCCCTCTTCTGGATGGCAAATTGCAGGATGAACTTGATACTAAAACCGCAGGCCGACTTGGTAGTGGTGACACCTTGGACCTGGGAACCATCAGGCGTATCGAGCATTTTAAGGAGCCAGCCGGCCACTCCCAGCAATATGCCCCTAAAAACAATCCACGGAATTTTTCTCTGGCAAACAAAAATCAGCTGCCCCGCTTCTGGATGGCAGATTGCAGGAGCCACTTTGCACCATCAAACCAGCCCGACTTGGCACTGGTGCCACCTTGCATCTGGGAACCATGCTGCCTAGCGTGGATTTTCAGGAGCCAGCCGGCCACTCTCAGCCATAGGCCCCCAAACAAAACCCACGGCCCGTTTCCCTGGCAAACAAAATTAAGCTGCCCCGCTTCTGGATGGCAGATTGCAGGACGCACTTGGTAGTATCAAACCAGCCCGACTTGGCACTGGTGCCACCTTGGGTCTGGGAACCATCCTGCGTATCGTGGGTTCAAAGGAGCCAGCCGGCCACTCCCAGCCACAGGCCCCCAAATACAAACAACGGCGCTTTTCCCTGGAAAACAAAACTCGCCTGCCAACTTTTTGATGGCAGATTGCAGGAGCCACTTGGTACTATCAAACCAGCCCAACTTGGCACTGGTGCCACCATGGGTCTGGTCACCATCCTGCCTATTGTAGCTTTCCAGGAGCCAGCCGGTCACTCCCAGCCATACGTCCCCAGTCACAAACCTCGGCCCGTTTACCTGGCAAACAAAAGTAAGCTGCCCCGCTTCTGGATGGCAGATTGCAGGAGCCACTTGGTACTATCAAACCAGCCCAACTTGGCACTGGTGCCACCTCTGGTCTGGGAACCATGCTGCGTAAGACAGATTCTAAGGCGCCAGTCGGCCACTCCCAGTCACAAGCCCCCAAACAGAAACAACGGCGCTATTCTCTGGCAAACAAAACTCCACTGCCCCTCTTCTGGATGGCAAATTGCAGGACGCACTTGGTACTATAAAAACAGCCCTACTTGGCACTGGTGCCACCTTGGGTCTGGGAACCATCCTGCGTATCGATCTTTTTAATGAGACAGCCGGCCACTCCCAGCCGTATGCCCCCAAACACAACCCACGGCCCTTTTCTCTGGCAAACAAAACTCAACTGCACCGCTTCTGGATGGCAGATTGCAGGAGCCACTTGGTACTATCAAACCAGCCCGACTTGGCACTGGTGCCACCTTGGGTCTGGGAACCATCCAGCCTATCGTGGATTTTAAGGAGCCAGCCGGCTACTCCCAGCCACAGGCCCCCAACAAAAACCACGGCCCTTTTTTCTGGCAAACAAAACTTAGCTGCCTCACTTCTGGATGGCAGATTGCAGGAGCCACTTGGTGTAATCAAACCAGCCCGACTTGGCACTGGTGCCACCTTGGGTCTGGGAACCATCCTGCGTATCGTGGATTCTAAGGAGCCAGCCGGCCACTCCCAGCCACAGGCCCCCAAACAAAATCAACGGCGCTGTTCCCTGGAAAACAAAACACGTCTGCCAACATTTTGATGGAGTTTGCAGGAGCCACTTGGTACTATCAAACCAGCCCGACTTGGCACTGGTGCCACCTTGGGTCTGGGAAACATCCTGCGTATCGTGGATTCTTAGGAGCCAGCCGGCCACTCCTAGCCACAGGCCCCCAGACAAAAACCTTGGCCTATTTCTCTGGCAAACAAAAGTAAGCTGCCCCGCTTCTGGATGGCAGATTGCAGGAGACACTTGGTACTATCAAACCAGCCCAACTTGGCACTGGTGCCACCTTGGATCTGGGAACCATGCTGTGTATCGTGGATATTCAGGGGCCACCCGGCCACTCTCAGCCATATGTCCCCAAACAGAAACCTCGGCCCGTTTCTCTGGCAAACAAAACTCAACTGCCCCTCTTCTGGATGGCAAATTGCAGGATGAACTTGATACTAAAACCGCAGGCCGACTTGGTAGTGGTGACACCTTGGGCCTGGGAACCATCATGCGTATCGAGCATTTTAAGGAGCCAGCCGGCCACTCCCAGCAATATGCCCCCAAAAACAATCCACGGAATTTTTCTCTGGCAAACAAAAATCAGCTGCCCCGCTTCTGGATGGCAGATTGCAGGAGCCACTTTGCACCATCAAACCAGCCCGACTTGGCACTGGTGCCAGCTTGCATCTGGGAACCATGCTGCCTAGCGTGGATTTTCAGGAGCCAGCCGGCCACTCTCAGCCATAGGCCCCCATACAAAACCCACGGCCCGTTTCCCTGGCAAACAAAATTAAGCTGCCCCGCTTCTGGATGGCAGATTGCAGGACGCACTTGGTAGTATCAAACCAGCCCGACTTGGCACTGGTGCCACCTTGGGTCTGGGAACCATCCTGCGTATCGTGGGTTCAAAGGAGCCAGCCGGCCACTCCCAGCCATAGGTCCCAAGTCACAAACCTCGGCCCGTTTCACTGGCAAACAAAAGTAAGCTGCCCCGCTTCTGGATGGCAGATTGCAGGAGCCACTTGGTACTATCAAACCAGCCCAACTTGGCACTGGTGCCACCTCTGGTCTGGGAACCATGCTGCGTAACACAGATTCTAAGGCGCCAGTCGGCCACTCCCAGCCACAAGCCCCCAAACACAAACAACGGCGCTATTCTCTGGCAAACAAAACTCAACTGCCCCTCTTCTGGATGGCAAATTGCAGGACGCACTTGGTACTATCAAACCAGCCCAACTTGGCACTGGTGCCACCTTGGGTCTGGGAACCATGCTGCGTATCATGGATTTTCAGGAGCCAGCCGGCCACTCCCAGCCACAGGCCCCCAAACACAAACCACAGCATTTTTCTCTGGCAAACAAAATTCAGCTGCCCCGCTTCTGGATGGCAGATTGCAGGAGCCACTTGGGACTATTAGACCAGCACAACATGGCACTGCTGCCACCTTGGATCTGGGAACCATCCTTCCTATCGTGGATTTTGAGGGGCCAGCCGGTCACTCTCAGCCATAGGCCCCAAACACAAACCACGGCCCTTTTCCCTGGAAAACAAAACTCAACTGCCCCTCTTCCTGATGGGAGATTGCAGGAGCCACTGGGTACTATGAAACCAGCCCTACTTGGCACTGGTGCCACCTTGGGTCTGGGAACCATGCTGCGTATCATGGATTTTCAGGAGCCAGCCGGCCACTGCCAGCCACAGGCCCTGATACACAAACAACAGCCTTTTTCTCTGGCAAACAAAATTCAGCTGCCCCGCTTCTGGATGGCAGATTGCAGGAACCACTTGGTACTATCAAACCAGCCCGACTTGGCACTGGTGCCACCTTGGGTCTGGGAACCATCCTGCGTATCGTGGATTCTAAGGAGCCAGATGGCCACTCCCAGCCACAGGCCCCAAAACACACACAACGGTGCTTTTCCCTGGAAAACAAAACTCGCCTGCCAAACATTTGATGGCAGATTGCAGGAGCTACTTGGTTTTATCAAATCAGCCCAACTTGGCACTGGTGCCACCATGGGTCTGGTCACCATCCTGCCTATCGTAGCTTTTCAGGTGCCACCCAGTCACCCCCAGCCAGAGGCCCCTAGACAAATATTTCGGCCCGTTTCCCTGGCAAACAAAAGTAAGCTACCCCGCTTCTGGATGGCAGATTGCAGGAGCCACTTGGTACTATCAAACCAGCCCAACTTGGCACTGGTGCCACCTTGGGTCTGGGAACCATCCTGCGTATCCTCGGTTCAAAGGAGGCAGCCGGCCACTCCCAGCCACAGGCCTCTAAACAAGAACAACGGCGCTTTTCCCTGGAAAACAAAACTCGCCTGACAACTTTTTGATGGCAGATTGCAGGAGCCACTTGGTACTATCAAACCAGCCCAACTTGGCACTGGTGCCACCATGGGTCTGGTCACCATCCTGCCTATCGTAACTTTTCAGGAGCCAGCCGCTCACTCCCAGCCATAGGCCCCCAGACAAATATCTCGGCCCGTTTCCCTGGCAAACAAAAGTAAGCTGCCCCGCTTCTGCATGGCAGATTGCAGGAGCTATTTAGTACTATCAAACCACCCCGACTTGGCACTGGTGACACCTCTGGTGTGGGAACCATCCTGCTTATCGTGGATTTTCAGGGGCCAGCCGGCCACTCTCAACCATATGCCCCCAAACATATACCACGGCCCTTTTCTCTGGCAAACAAAACTCAACTGCCCCTCTTCTGGATGGCAAATTGCAGGACGCACTTGGTACTACGAAAACAGCCCGACTTGGCACTGATGCCACCTTGGGTCAGGGAACAATCCTGCGTATCGATCTTTTAAGGAGCCAGCCGGCCACGTCCAGCCATATACCCCCAAAAAAAAACCACGGAACTTTTCTCCAGCAAACAAAAATCCGCTGCCCCCCGTCTGGATGGCAGATTGCAGGAGCTATTTAGTATTATCAAACCAGCCCGACTTGGCACTGGTGCCACCATGAGTTTGGTAACCATCCTGCCTATCGTAGCTTTTCAGTAGCCAGCCAGTCACTCCCAGCCATAGGCCCCCAGACAAATACCTCGGCCCGTTTCTCAGGGAAATAAAATTAAGCTGTCCCGCTTCTGGATGGCAGATTGCAGGAGCCGCTTGGTACTATCAAACCAGCCCAACTTGGCACTGGCGCCACCTTGGCTCTGGGAACCATCCTGCGTATCCTGGGTTCAAAGGAGGCAGCCGGCCACTCCCAGCCACAGGCCTCCAAACACAAACAACGGCGCTTTTCCCTGGAAAACAAAACTCGCCTGCCAACTTTTTGATGGCAGATTGCAGGAGCCACTTGGTACTATCAAACCAGCCCAACTTGACACTGGTGCCACCATGGGTCTGGTCACCATCCTGCCTATCGTAGCTTTTCAGGCGCCAGCCGGTCACTCCCAGCCATAGGCCCCCAGTCACAAACCTCGGCCCGTTTCCCTGGCAAACAAAAGTAAGCTACCCCGCTTCTGGATGGCAGATTGCAGGAGCCACTTTGTACCATCAAACCAGCCCGACTTGGCACTGGTGCCACCTCTGGTCTGGTAACCATCCTGCGTATCGTGGATTCTAAGGAGCCAGCTGGCCACTCCCAGCCACAGGCCCCCAAACACAAACAACGGCGCTTTTCCCTGGAAAACAAAACTCGCCTGCCAACATTTTGATGGCAGATTGCAGGAGCCACTTGGTACTATCAAACCAGCCCAACTTGGCACTGGTGCCACCATGGGTCTGGTCACCATCCTGCCTATCGTAGCTTTTCAGGAGGCAGCCGGTCACTCCCAGCCATAGGCCCCCAGACACAAAGCTCTGCCCGTTTCCCTGGCAAACAAAAGTAAGCTACCCCGCTTCTGGATGGCAGATTGCAGGAGTCACTTTGCACCATCAAACCAGCCCGACTTGGCACTGGTGCCACCTCTGGTCTGGGACCCATCCTGCGTATCGTGGATTCTAAGGAGACAGCTGGCCACTCCCAGCCACAGGCCCCCAAACACAAACAACGGCGCTTTTCCCTGGAAAACAAAACTCGCTTGCCAACTTTTTGATGGAAGATTGCAGGAGCCACTTGGTACTATCAAATCAGCCCAACTTGGCAACAAGTGGTTCCTGCAATCTGACATCCAGAAGCGGGGCAGCTTACTTTTCTTTGCCAGGGAAACGGACCGTTGTTTGTGTTTGGAGGCGTATGTCTGGGAGTGGCCGACTGGCTCCTTAAAATCCACGATACGCAGGATGGTTCCCAGACCAGAGGTGGCACCAGTGCCAAGACGGGCTAGTTTGATGGTGCAAAGTGGCTCCTGCAATCTGCCATCCAGAAGCGGGGTAGCTTACTTTTGTTTGCCAGGGAAACGGGCCGAGCTTTTTGTCTGGGGGCCTATGGCTGCGAGTGACCGGCTGGCTCCTGAAAAGCTACGATAGGCAGGATGGTGACCAGACCCATGGTGGCACCAGTGCCAAGTTGGGCTGATTTGATAAAACCAAGTGGCTCCTGCAATCTGCCATCAAAAAGTTGGCAGGAGAGTTTTGTTTTCCAGGGAAAAGCGCCGTTGTTTGTGTTTGGGGGCCTGTGGCTGGGAGTGGCCGGCTGGCTCCTTAGAATCCACGATACGCAGCATGGTATCCAGACCCAAGGTGGCACCAGTGCCAAGTTTTGCTGGTTTGATAGTACCAAGTGGTACCTGCAATCTGCCATCCAGAAGCAGGGCAGCTTACTTTTGTTTGCCAGGGAAACGGTCCGAGGTTTTTGTCTGGGGGCCTATGGCTGGGAGTGACCGGCTGGCTCCTGAAAAGCTACGATAGGCAGGATGGTGACCAGACCCGTGCTGGCACCAGTCCCAAGTTGGGCTGATTTGATAGTACCAAGTGGCTCCTGCAATCTGCCGTCAAAATTTGGCAGGCGAGTTTTGTTTTCCAGGGAAAAGCGCCGTTGTTTGTGTTTGGGGGCCTGTGGCTGGGAGTGGCCGGCTGGCTAATTAGAATCCACGATACGCAGCATGGTTCCCAGACCCAAGGTGGCACCAGTGCCAAGTCGGGCTGGTTTGATACTACCAAGTGGTTCCTGCAATCTGCCATCCAGAAGCAGGGCAGATTACTTTTGTTTGCCAGGGAAAAGGGCCGAGCTTTGTGTCTCGGGGCCTATGGCTGGGAGTGACCGGCTGGCTCCTGAAAAGCTACGATAGGCAGGATGGTGACCAGACCCATGGTGGCACCAGTGCCAAGTTGGGCTGGTTTGATAGTACCAAGTGGCTCCTGCAATCTGCCATCAAAATGTCGGCAGGCGAGTTTTTTTTTCCAGGGAAAAGCGCCGTTGTTTGTGTTTGGGGGCCTGTGGCTGGGAGTGGCCGGCTGGCTCCTTAGAATCCACGATACGCAGGATGGTTCCCAGACCTGAGGTGGCACCAGTGCCAAGTCGGGCTGGTTTGATAGTACCAAGTGGTTCCTGCAATCTGCCATCCAGAAGCGGGGCAGCTTACTTTTGTTTGCCAGGGAAACGGGCCGAGGTTTTTGTCTGGGGGCCTATGGCTGGGAGTGAGCGGCTGGCTCCTGAAAAGCTACGTTAGGCAGAATGGTGAGCAGACCCATGGTGGCACCAGTGCCAAGTTGGGCTGGTTTGATAGTACCAAGTTGCTCCTGCAATCTGCCATCAAAAAGTTGGCAGGCGAGTTTTGTTTTCCAGGGAAAAGGGCCGTTGTTTGTGTTTGGGTGCCTATGTCTGGGAGTGGCCGGCTGGCTCCTTAGAATCCACGATACGCAGGATGGTTCCCAGACCAGAGGTGGCACCAGTGCCAAGTCGGGCTGGTTTGATAGTGCCGAGTGCGTCCTGCAATCTGCCATCCAGAAGCGGGACAGCTTGCTTTTGTTTGCCAGGGAAACGGGTCGAGCTTTGTGTCTGGGGGCCTATGGCTGGGAGTGACCGGCTAGGTCCTGAAAAGCTACGATAGGCAGGATGGTGACCAGACCCATGGTGGCACAAGTGCCAAGTTGGGCTGGTTTGATAGTACCAAGTGGCTCCTGCAATCTGCCATCAAAATGTTGGCAGGCGAGTTTTGTTTTCCAGGGAAAAGCGCCGTTGTTTGTGTTTGGGGGCCTGTGGCTGGGAGTGGCCGGCTGGCTCCTTAGAATCCACGATACGCAGCATGGTTCCCAGACCAGAGGTGGCTCCAGTTCCAAGTCGGGCTATTTGATGGTGAAAAGTGGTTCCTGCAATCTGCCATCCAGAAGCGGGGCAGCTTACTTTGGTTTGCCAGGGAAAAGGGCAGAGCATTGTGTCTGGGCGCCTATGGCTGGGAGTGACCGGCTGGCTCCTGAAAAGCTACGATAAGCAGGATGGTGACCAGACCCATGGTGGCACCAGTGCCAAGTTGGGCTGGTTTGATAGTACCAAGTGGCTCCGGCAATCTGCCATCCAGAAGCGGGATAACTTACTTTTGTTTGTCAGGGAAACGGGCCGAGGTTTGTGTCTGGGGGCCTATGGCTGGGAGTGACCGGCTGGCTCCTGAAAAGCTACGATAGGCAGGATGGTGACCAGACCCATGGTGGCACCAGTGCCAAGTTGGTCTGATTTGATAAAACCAAGTGGCTCCTGCAATCTCCCATCAAAAAGTTGGCAGGAGAGTTTTGTTTCCCAGGGAAAAGCGCCGTTGTTTGTGTTTGGGGGCCTGTGGCTGGGAGTGGCCGGCTGGCTCCTTAGAATCCACGATACGCAGCATGGTATCCAGACCGAAGGTGGCACTAGTGCCAAGTTTTGCTGGTTTGATAGTACCAAGTGGTTCCTGCAATCTGCCATCCAGAAGCAGGGCAGCTTACTTTTGTTTGCCAGGGAAACGGGCCGAGGATTTTGTCTGGGGGCCTATGGCTGGGAGTGACCGGCTGGCTCCTGAAAAGCTACGATAGGCAGGATGGTGACCAGACCCATGGTGGCACCAGTCCCAAGTTGGGCTGATTTGATAGTACCAAGTGGCTCCTGCAATCTGCCGTCAAAATTTGGCAGGCGAGTTTTGTTTTCCAGGGAAAAGCGCCGTTGTTTGTGTTTGGGGGCCTGTGGCTGGGAGTGGCCGGCTGGCTCCTTAGAATCCACGATACGCAGGATGGTTCCCAGACCTGAGGTGGCACCAGTGCCAAGTCGGGCTGGTTTGATAGTACTAAATAGCTCCTGCAATCTGCCATGCAGAAGCGGGGCAGCTTACTTTTGTTTGCCAGGGAAACGGGCCGAGGTTTGTGTCTGGGGGCCTATGGCTGGGAGTGACCGGCTGGCTCCTGAAAAGCTACGATAGGCAGGATGGTGAGCAGACCCATGGTGGCACCAGTGCCAACTTGAGCTGGTTTGATAGTACCAAGTGGCTCCTGCAATCTGCCATCAAAAAGTTGGCAGGCGAGTTTTGTTTTCCAGGGAAAAGCGCCGTTGTTTGTGTTTGGGTGCCTATGGCTGGGAGTGGCCGGCTGGCTCCTTAGAATCCACGATACGCACCATGGTTCCCAGACCAGAGGTGGCACCAGTGCCAAGTCGGGCTGGTTTGATAGTACCGAGTGCGTCCTGCAATCTGCCATCCAGAAGCGGGACAGCTTGCTTTTGTTTGCCAGGGAAACGGGTCGAGCTTTGTGTCTGGGGGCCTATGGCTGGGAGTGACCGGCTAGGTCCTGAAAAGCTACGATAGGCAGGATGGTGACCAGACCCATGGTGGCACAAGTGCCAAGTTGGGCTGGTTTGATAGTACCAAGTGGCTCCTGCAATCTGCCATCAAAAAGTTGGCAGGCGAGTTTTGTTTTCCAGGGAAAAGCGCCGTTGTTTGTGTTTGGGGGCCTTTGGCTGGGAGTGGCCGGCTGGCTCCTTAGAATCCACGATACGCAGCATGGTTCCCAGACCAGAGGTGGCACCAGTGCCAAGTCGGGCTGGTTTTATAGTACCAAGTGGTTCCTGCAATCTGCCATCCAGAAGCGGGGCAGCTTACTTTTGTTTGCCAGGGAAACGGGCCGAGGTTTTTGTCTGGGAGCCTATGGCTGGGAGTGACCGGCTGGCTCCTGAAAAGCTACGATAGGCAGGATGGTGACCAGACCCATGGTGGCACCAGTCCCAAGTTGGGCTGATTTGATAGTAGCAAGTGGCTCCTGCAATCTGCCATCAAAAAGTTGTCAGGCGAGTTTTGTTTTCCAGGGAAAAGCGCCGTTGTTTGTGTTTGGGGGCCTGTGGCTGGGAGTGGCCGGCTGGCTCCTTAGAATCCACGATACGCAGCATGGTTCCCAGACCAGAGGTGGCTCCAGTTCCAAGTCGGGCTATTTGATGGTGAAAAGTGGTTCCTGCAATCTGCCATCCAGACGCGGGGCAGCTTACTTTGGTTTGCCAGGGAAAAGGGCAGAGCATTGTGTCTGGGCGCCTATGGCTGGGAGTGACCGGCTGGCTCCTGAAAAGCTACGATAAGCAGGATGGTGACCAGACCCATGGTGGCACCAGTGCCAAGTTGGGCTGATTTGATAGTACCAAGTGGCTCCTGCAATCTGCCATCAAAAAGTTGGCCGGCGAATTTTGTTTTCCAGGGAAAAGCGCTGTGGTTTGTGTTTGGGGGCCTGTGGCTGGGAGTGGCCGGCTGGCTCCTTATAATCCACGATACGCAGCATGGTTCGCAGACCCAAGGTGGCACCAGTGCCAAGTTGGGCTGGTTTGATAGTACCAAGTGGTTCCTGCAATCTGCCATCCAGAAGCAGGGCAGCTTACTTTTGTTTGCCAGGGAAACGGTCCGAGGTTTTTGTCTGGGGGCCTATGGCTGGGAGTGACCGGCTGGCTCCTGAAAAGCTACGATAGGCAGGATGGTGACCAGACCCATGGTGGCACCAGTCCCAAGTTGGGCTGATTTGATAGTACCAAGTGGCTCCTGCAATCTGCCGTCAAAATTTGGCAGGCGAGTTTTGTTTTCCAGGGAAAAGCGCCGTTGTTTGTGTTTGGGGGCCTGTGGCTGGGAGTGGCCGGCTGGCTGCTTAGAATCCACGATACGCAGGATGGTTCCCAGACCTGAGGTGGCACCAGTGCCAAGTCGGGCTGGTTTGATAGTACTAAATAGCTCCTGCAATCTGCCATCCAGAAGCGGGGAGGCTTACTTTTGTTTGCCAGGGAAACGGGCCGAGGTTTTTGTCTGGGGGCCTATGGCTGCGAGTGACCGTCTGGCTCCTGAAAAGCTACGATAGGCAGGATGGTGAGCAGATCCATGGTGGCACCAGTGCCAAGTTGAGCTGGTTTGATAGTACCAAGTGGCTCCTGCAATCTGCCATCAAAAAGTTGGCAGGCGAGTTTTGTTTTCCAGGGAAAAGCGCCGTTGTTTGTGTTTGGGTGCCTATGGCTGGGAGTGGCCGGCTGGCTCCTTAGAATCCACGATACGCACCATAGTTCCCAGACCAGAGGTGGCACCAGTGCCAAGTCGGGCTGGTTTTATAGTACCAAGTGGTTCCTGCAATCTGCCATCCAGAAGCGGGGCAGCTTACTTTGGTTTGCCAGGGAAAAGGGCAGAGCATTGTGTCTGGGCGCCTATGGCTGGGAGTGACCGGCTGGCTCCTGAAAAGCTACGATAAGCAGGATGGTGACCAGACCCATGGTGGCACCAGTGCCAAGTTGGGCTGATTTGATAGTACCAAGTGGCTCCAGCAATCTGCCATCAAAATGTTGGCCGGCGAATTTTGTTTTCCAGGGAAAAGCGCCGTTGTTTGTGTTTGGGTGCCTATGTCTGGGAGTGGCCGGCTGGCTCCTTAGAATCCACGATACGCAGGATGGTTCCCAGACCAGAGGTGGCACCAGTGCCAAGTCGGGCTGGTTTGATAGTGCCGAGTGCGTCCTGCAATCTGCCATCCAGAAGCGGGACAGCTTGCTTTTGTTTGCCAGGGAAACGGGTCGAGCTTTGTGTCTGGGGGCCTATGGCTGGGAGTGACCGGCTAGGTCCTGAAAAGCTACGATAGGCAGGATGGTGACCAGACCCATGGTGGCACAAGTGCCAAGTTGGGCTGGTTTGATAGTACCAAGTGGCTCCTGCAATCTGCCATCAAAATGTTGGCAGGCGAGTTTTGTTTTCCAGGGAAAAGCGCCGTTGTTTGTGTTTGGGGGCCTGTGGCTGGGAGTGGCCGGCTGGCTCCTTAGAATCCACGATACGCAGCATGGTTCCCAGACCAGAGGTGGCTCCAGTTCCAAGTCGGGCTATTTGATGGTGAAAAGTGGTTCCTGCAATCTGCCATCCAGAAGCGGGGCAGCTTACTTTGGTTTGCCAGGGAAAAGGGCAGAGCATTGTGTCTGGGCGCCTATGGCTGGGAGTGACCGGCTGGCTCCTGAAAAGCTACGATAAGCAGGATGGTGACCAGACCCATGGTGGCACCAGTGCCAAGTTGGGCTGGTTTGATAGTACCAAGTGGCTCCGGCAATCTGCCATCCAGAAGCGGGATAACTTACTTTTGTTTGTCAGGGAAACGGGCCGAGGTTTGTGTCTGGGGGCCTATGGCTGGGAGTGACCGGCTGGCTCCTGAAAAGCTACGATAGGCAGGATGGTGACCAGACCCATGGTGGCACCAGTGCCAAGTTGGTCTGATTTGATAAAACCAAGTGGCTCCTGCAATCTCCCATCAAAAAGTTGGCAGGAGAGTTTTGTTTCCCAGGGAAAAGCGCCGTTGTTTGTGTTTGGGGGCCTGTGGCTGGGAGTGGCCGGCTGGCTCCTTAGAATCCACGATACGCAGCATGGTATCCAGACCGAAGGTGGCACTAGTGCCAAGTTTTGCTGGTTTGATAGTACCAAGTGGTTCCTGCAATCTGCCATCCAGAAGCAGGGCAGCTTACTTTTGTTTGCCAGGGAAACGGGCCGAGGATTTTGTCTGGGGGCCTATGGCTGGGAGTGACCGGCTGGCTCCTGAAAAGCTACGATAGGCAGGATGGTGACCAGACCCATGGTGGCACCAGTCCCAAGTTGGGCTGATTTGATAGTACCAAGTGGCTCCTGCAATCTGCCGTCAAAATTTGGCAGGCGAGTTTTGTTTTCCAGGGAAAAGCGCCGTTGTTTGTGTTTGGGGGCCTGTGGCTGGGAGTGGCCGGCTGGCTCCTTAGAATCCACGATACGCAGGATGGTTCCCAGACCTGAGGTGGCACCAGTGCCAAGTCGGGCTGGTTTGATAGTACTAAATAGCTCCTGCAATCTGCCATGCAGAAGCGGGGCAGCTTACTTTTGTTTGCCAGGGAAACGGGCCGAGGTTTGTGTCTGGGGGCCTATGGCTGGGAGTGACCGGCTGGCTCCTGAAAAGCTACGATAGGCAGGATGGTGAGCAGACCCATGGTGGCACCAGTGCCAACTTGAGCTGGTTTGATAGTACCAAGTGGCTCCTGCAATCTGCCATCAAAAAGTTGGCAGGCGAGTTTTGTTTTCCAGGGAAAAGCGCCGTTGTTTGTGTTTGGGTGCCTATGGCTGGGAGTGGCCGGCTGGCTCCTTAGAATCCACGATACGCACCATGGTTCCCAGACCAGAGGTGGCACCAGTGCCAAGTCGGGCTGGTTTGATAGTACCGAGTGCGTCCTGCAATCTGCCATCCAGAAGCGGGACAGCTTGCTTTTGTTTGCCAGGGAAACGGGTCGAGCTTTGTGTCTGGGGGCCTATGGCTGGGAGTGACCGGCTAGGTCCTGAAAAGCTACGATAGGCAGGATGGTGACCAGACCCATGGTGGCACAAGTGCCAAGTTGGGCTGGTTTGATAGTACCAAGTGGCTCCTGCAATCTGCCATCAAAAAGTTGGCAGGCGAGTTTTGTTTTCCAGGGAAAAGCGCCGTTGTTTGTGTTTGGGGGCCTTTGGCTGGGAGTGGCCGGCTGGCTCCTTAGAATCCACGATACGCAGCATGGTTCCCAGACCAGAGGTGGCACCAGTGCCAAGTCGGGCTGGTTTTATAGTACCAAGTGGTTCCTGCAATCTGCCATCCAGAAGCGGGGCAGCTTACTTTTGTTTGCCAGGGAAACGGGCCGAGGATTTTGTCTGGGAGCCTATGGCTGGGAGTGACCGGCTGGCTCCTGAAAAGCTACGATAGGCAGGATGGTGACCAGACCCATGGTGGCACCAGTCCCAAGTTGGGCTGATTTGATAGTAGCAAGTGGCTCCTGCAATCTGCCATCAAAAAGTTGTCAGGCGAGTTTTGTTTTCCAGGGAAAAGCGCCGTTGTTTGTGTTTGGGGGCCTGTGGCTGGGAGTGGCCGGCTGGCTCCTTAGAATCCACGATACGCAGCATGGTTCCCAGACCAGAGGTGGCTCCAGTTCCAAGTCGGGCTATTTGATGGTGAAAAGTGGTTCCTGCAATCTGCCATCCAGACGCGGGGCAGCTTACTTTGGTTTGCCAGGGAAAAGGGCAGAGCATTGTGTCTGGGCGCCTATGGCTGGGAGTGACCGGCTGGCTCCTGAAAAGCTACGATAAGCAGGATGGTGACCAGACCCATGGTGGCACCAGTGCCAAGTTGGGCTGATTTGATAGTACCAAGTGGCTCCTGCAATCTGCCATCAAAAAGTTGGCCGGCGAATTTTGTTTTCCAGGGAAAAGCGCTGTGGTTTGTGTTTGGGGGCCTGTGGCTGGGAGTGGCCGGCTGGCTCCTTATAATCCACGATACGCAGCATGGTTCGCAGACCCAAGGTGGCACCAGTGCCAAGTTGGGCTGGTTTGATAGTACCAAGTGGTTCCTGCAATCTGCCATCCAGAAGCAGGGCAGCTTACTTTTGTTTGCCAGGGAAACGGTCCGAGGTTTTTGTCTGGGGGCCTATGGCTGGGAGTGACCGGCTGGCTCCTGAAAAGCTACGATAGGCAGGATGGTGACCAGACCCATGGTGGCACCAGTCCCAAGTTGGGCTGATTTGATAGTACCAAGTGGCTCCTGCAATCTGCCGTCAAAATTTGGCAGGCGAGTTTTGTTTTCCAGGGAAAAGCGCCGTTGTTTGTGTTTGGGGGCCTGTGGCTGGGAGTGGCCGGCTGGCTGCTTAGAATCCACGATACGCAGGATGGTTCCCAGACCTGAGGTGGCACCAGTGCCAAGTCGGGCTGGTTTGATAGTACTAAATAGCTCCTGCAATCTGCCATCCAGAAGCGGGGAGGCTTACTTTTGTTTGCCAGGGAAACGGGCCGAGGTTTTTGTCTGGGGGCCTATGGCTGCGAGTGACCGTCTGGCTCCTGAAAAGCTACGATAGGCAGGATGGTGAGCAGATCCATGGTGGCACCAGTGCCAAGTTGAGCTGGTTTGATAGTACCAAGTGGCTCCTGCAATCTGCCATCAAAAAGTTGGCAGGCGAGTTTTGTTTTCCAGGGAAAAGCGCCGTTGTTTGTGTTTGGGTGCCTATGGCTGGGAGTGGCCGGCTGGCTCCTTAGAATCCACGATACGCACCATAGTTCCCAGACCAGAGGTGGCACCAGTGCCAAGTCGGGCTGGTTTTATAGTACCAAGTGGTTCCTGCAATCTGCCATCCAGAAGCGGGGCAGCTTACTTTGGTTTGCCAGGGAAAAGGGCAGAGCATTGTGTCTGGGCGCCTATGGCTGGGAGTGACCGGCTGGCTCCTGAAAAGCTACGATAAGCAGGATGGTGACCAGACCCATGGTGGCACCAGTGCCAAGTTGGGCTGATTTGATAGTACCAAGTGGCTCCAGCAATCTGCCATCAAAATGTTGGCCGGCGAATTTTGTTTTCCAGGGAAAAGCGCCGTTGTTTGTGTTTGGGGGCCTGTGGCTGGGAGTGGCTGGCTGGCTCCTTAGAATCCACGATACGCAGGATGGTTCCCAGACCCAAGGTGGCACCAGTGCCAAGTTGGGCTCGTTTGATAGTACCAAGTGCGTCCTGCAATCTGCCATCCAGAAGCCGGGCAGCTTACTTTTGTTTGCCAGGGAAAAGGCCCGAGGTTTGTGTCTGGGGGCCTATGGCTGGGAGTGACCGACTGGCTCCTGAAAAGCTACGATAGGCAGGATGGTGACCAGACCCATGGTGGCACCAGTGCCAAGTTGGGCTGATTTGATAGTACCAAGAGGCTCCTGCAATCTGCCATCAAAAAGTTGGCAGGCGAGTTTTCTTTTCCAGGGAAAAGCGCCGTTGTTTGTGTTTGGGGGCCTGTGGCTGGGAATGGCCGGCTGGCTCCTTAGAATCCACGATACGCAAGATGGTTCCCAGACCAGAGGTGGCACCAGTGCCAAGTCGGGCTGGTTTGATAGTACCAAGTGGTTCCTGCAATCTGCCATCCAGAAGCGGGGCAGCTTACTTTTGTTTGCCAGGGAAACGGGCCGAGCTTTGTGTCTGGGGGCCTATGGCTGGGAGTGACCGGCTAGGTCCTGAAAAGCTACGATAGGCAGGATGGTGACCAGACCCATGGTGGCACCAGTGCCAAGTTGGGCTGGTTTGATAGTACCAAGTGGCTCCTGCAATCTGCCATCAAAAATTTGGCAGGCGAGTTTTGTTTTCCAGGGAAAAGCGCCGTTGTTTGTGTTTGGGGGCCTGTGGCTGGGAGTGGCCGGCTGGCTAATTAGAATCCACGATACGCAGGATGTTTCCCAGACCAGAGGTGGCACCAGTGCCAAGTCGGGCTAGTTTGATGGTGCAAAGTGGCTCCTGCAATCTGCCATCCCGAAGCAGGGCAGCTTACTTTTGTTTGCCAGGGAAAACCTCCGAGGTTTTTGTCTGGGCGCGTATGGCTGGGAGTGACCGGCTAGGTCCTGAAAAGCTACGATAGGCAGGATGGTGACCAGATCCATCCAGTGCCAGGTTGGGCTGGTTTGATAGTACCAAGTGGCTCCTGCAATCTGCCATCAAAAAGTTGGCAGGCGAGTTTTGTTTTCCAGGGAAAAGCGCCGTTGTTTGTGTTTGGGGGCCTGTGGCTGGGAGTGGCCGGCTGGCTCCTTAGAATCCACGATACGCAGGATGGTTCCCAGACCTGAGGTGGCACCAGTGCCAAGTCGGGCTGGTTTGATAGTACCAAGTGGCTCCTGCAATCTGCCATCCAGAAGCGGGGTAGCTTACTTTTGTTTGCCAGGGAAACGGGCCGAGGTTTTTGTTTGGGGCCCTATAGCTGGGAATGACCGGCTGGCTCCTGAAAAGCTACGATAGGCAGGATGGTGACCAGACCAGAGGTGGCACCAGTGCCAAGTTGGGCTGATTTGATAGTACCAAGTGGCTCCTGCAATCTGCCATCAAAAAGTTGGCAGGCGAGTTTTGTTTTCCAGGGAAAAGCGCCGTTGTTTGTTTTTGGGGGCCTGTGGCTGGGAATGGCCGGCTGGCTCCTTAGAATCCACGATACGCAAGATGGTTCCCAGACCAGAGGTGGCACCAGTGCCAAGTCGGGATGGTTTGATAGTACCAAGTGGTTCCTGCAATCTGCCATCCAGAAGCGGGGCAGCTTACTTTTGTTTGCCAGGGAAACGGGCCGAGCTTTGTGTCTGGGGGCCTATGGCTGGGAGTGACCGGCTAGGTCCTGAAAAGCTACGATAGGCAGGATGGTGACCAGACCCATGGTGGCACCAGTGCCAAGTTTGGCTGGTTTGATAGTACCAAGTGGCTCCTGCAATCTGCCATCAAATAGTTGGCAGGCGAGTTTTGTTTTCCAGGGAAAAGCGCCGTTGTTTGTGTTTGGGGCCTGTGGCTGGGAGTGGCCGGCCGGCTCCTTAGAACCCATGACACGCAGCATGGTTCCCAGACCAGAGGTGGCACCAGTGCCAAGTTGGGCTGGTTTGATAGCACCAAGTGCGTCCTGCAATCTGCCATTCAGAAGCGGGGTAGCTTACTTTTGTTTGCTAGGGAAACGGGCCGAGGTTTATGTCTCGGGACCTATGGCTGGGAGTGACCGGCTGGCTCCTGAAAAGCTACGATAGGCAGGATGGTGACCAGACCCATGGTGGCACCAGTGCCAAGTTGGGCTGGTTTGATAGTACCAAGTGGCTCCTGCAATCTGCCATCAAAAAGTTGGCAGGCGAGTTTTGTTTTCCAGGGAAAAGCGCCGTTGTTTGTGTTTGGGTGCCTATGGCTGGGAGTGGCCGGCTGGCTCCTTAGAATCCACGATACGCACCATAGTTCCCAGACCAGAGGTGGCACCAGTGCCAAGTCGGGCTGGTTTGATAGTACCAAGTGCGTCCTACAATCTGCCATCCAGAAGCGGGGCAGCTTACTTTTGTTTGCCAGGGAAACGGGCCGAGCTTTGTGTCTCAGGGCCTATGGCTGGGAGTGACCGGCTGGCTCCTGAAAAGCTACGATAGGCAGGATGGTGACCAGACCCATGGTGGCACCAGTGCCAAGTTGGGCTGATTTGATAGCAGCAAGTGGCTCCTGCAATCTGCCATCAAAAATTTGGCAGGCGAGTTTTGTTTTCCAGGGAAAAGCGCCGTTGTTTTTGTTTGGGGGCCTGTGGCTGGGAGTGGCCGGCTGGCTCCTTAGAATCCACGATACGCAGCATGGTTCCCAGACCAGAGGTGGCACCAGTGCCAAGTCGGGCTGGTTTTATAGTACCAAGTGGTTCCTGCAATCTGCCATCCAGAAGCGGGGCAGCTTACTTTGGTTTGCCAGGGAAAAGGGCAGAGCATTGTGTCTGGGCGCCTATGGCTGGGAGTGACCGGCTGGCTCCTGAAAAGCTACGATAAGCAGGATGGTGACCAGACCCATGGTGGCACCAGTGCCAAGTTGGGCTGATTTGATAGTACCAAGTGGCTCCAGCAATCTGCCATCAAAAAGTTGGCCGGCGAATTTTGTTTTCCAGGGAAAAGCGCTGTGGTTTGTGTTTGGGGGCCTGTGGCTGGGAGTGGCCGGCTGGCTCCTTATAATCCACGATACGCAGGATGGTTCCCAGACCCAAGGTGGCACCAGTGCCAAGTTGGGCTGGTTTGATAGTACCAAGTGGTTCCTGCAATCTGCCATCCAGAAGCAGGGCAGCTTACTTTTGTTTGCCAGGGAAACGGGCCGAGGTTTTTGTCTGGGGGCCTATGGCTGGGAGTGACCGGCTGGCTCCTGAAAAGCTACGATAGGCAGGATGGTGACCAGACCCATGGTGGCACCAGTCCCAAGTTGGGCTGATTTGATAGTACCAAGTGGCTCCTGCAATCTGCTGTCAAAATTTGGCAGGCGAGTTTTGATTTCCAGGGAAAAGCGCCGTTGTTTGTGTTTGGGGGCCTGTGGCTGGGAGTGGCCGGCTGGCTCCTTAGAATCCACGATACGCAGGATGGTTCCCAGACCTGAGGTGGCACCAGTGCCAAGTCGGGCTGGTTTGATAGTACTAAATAGCTCCTGCAATCTGCCATGCAGAAGCGGGGAGGCTTACTTTTGTTTGCCAGGGAAACGGGCCGAGGTTTTTGTCTGGGGGCCTATGGCTGCGAGTGACCGTCTGGCTCCTGAAAAGCTACGATAGGCAGGATGGTGAGCAGATCCATGGTGGCACCAGTGCCAAGTTGAGCTGGTTTGATAGTACCAAGTGCGTCCTGCAATCTGCCATCAAAATGTTGGCAGACGAGTTTTGTTTTCCAGGGAAAAGCGCCGTTGTTTTTGTTTGGGGGCCTGTGGCTGGGAGTGGACGGATGGCTCCTTAGAATCCACGATAGGCAGGATGGTGACCAGACCCATGGTGGCACCAGTGCCAAGTCGGGCTGGTTTGATAGTACCAAGTGGCTCCGGCAATCTGCCATCCAGAAGCGGGATAACTTACTTTTGTTTGTCAGGGAAACGGGCCGAGGTTTGTGTCTGGGGGCCTATGGCTGGGAGTGACCGGCTGGCTCCTGAAAAGCTACGATAGGCAGGATGGTGACCAGACCCATGGTGGCACCAGTGCCAAGTTGGTCTGATTTGATAAAACCAAGTGGCTCCTGCAATCTCCCATCAAAAAGTTGGCAGGAGAGTTTTGTTTCGCAGGGAAAAGCGCCGTTGTTTGTGTTTGGGGGCCTGTGGCTGGGAGTGGCCGGCTGGCTCCTTAGAATCCACGATACGCAGCATGGTATCCAGACCCAAGGTGGCACCAGTGCCAAGTTCGGCTGGTTTGATAGTACCAAGTGGCTCCTGCAATCTGCCATCAAAAAGTTGGCAGGCGAGTTTGTTATCCAGGGAAAAGCGCCGTTGTTTGTGTTTGGGGGCCTCTGGCTGGGAGTGGCCGGCTGGCTCCTTAGAATCCACGATACGCAGCATGGTTCCCAGACCAGAGGTGGCACCAGTGCCAAGTCGGGCTGGTTTGATGGTGCAAAGTGGCTCCTGCAATCTGCCATCCAGAAGCGGGGCAGCTTATTTTTGTATGCCAGGGAAACGGGCCGAGGTTTTTGTCTGGGGGCCTATGGCTTGGAGTGACCGGCTGGCTCCTGAAAAGCTACGATAGGCAGGATGGTGACCAGACCCATGGTGGCACCAGTGCCAAGTTGGGCTGGTTTGATAGTACCAAGTGGCTCCTGCAATCTGCCATCAAAATGTTGGCAGGCGAGTTTTGTTTTCCAGGGAAAAGCGCCGTTGTTTGTGTTTGGGGGCCTGTGGCTGGGAGTGGCCGGCTGGCTCCTTAGAATCCACGATACGCAGGATGGTTCCCAGACCTGAGGTGGCACCAGTGCCAAGTCGGGCTGGTTTGATAATACCTAGTGGATCCTGCAATCTGCCATCCAGAAGCGGGACAGCTTACTTTTGTTTGCCAGGGAAACGTGCCGAGCTTTGTGTCACGGGGCCTATGGCTGGGAGTGACCGTCTAGGTCCTGAAAAGCTACGATAGGCAGGATGGTGACCAGACCCATGGTGGCACCAGTGCCAAGTTGGGCTGGTTTGATAGTACCAAGTGGCTCCTGCAATCTGCCATCAAAAAGTTGGCAGGCGAGTTTTGTTTTCCAGGGAAAAGCGCCGTTGTTTGTGTTTGGAGGCCTGTGGCTGGGAGTGGCCGGCTTGCTAATTGGAATCCACGATACGCAGCATGGTTCCCAGACCAGAGGTGGCACCAGTGCCAAGTTGGGCTGGTTTGATGGTGCAAAGTGGCTCCTGCGATCTGCCATCCAGAAGCGGGGCAGCTTACTTTTGTTTGCCAGGCAAACGGGCCGAGGATTTCTCTGGGGGCCTATGGCTGGGAGTGACCGGCTGGCGCCTGAACAGCTACGATAGGCAGGATGGTGACCAGACCCATGGTGGCACCAGTGCCAAGATGGGCTGATTTGATAGTAGCAAGTGGCTCCTGCAATCTGCCATCAAAATGTTGGCAGGCGAGTTTTGTTTTCCAGGGAAAAGCGCCGTTGTTTGTGTTTGGGGGCCTGTGGCTGGGAGTGGACGGATGGCTCCTTAGAATCCACGATACGCAGCATGGTTCCCAGACCAGAGGTGGCACCAGTGCCAAGTCGGGCTGGTTTGATGGTGCAAAGTGGCTCCTGCAATCTGCCATCCAGAAGCGGGGCAGCTTACTTTTGTTTGCCAGGGAAACGGGCCGAGCTTTGTGTCTGGGCGCCTATGGCTGGGAGTGACCTGCTAGGTCCTGAAAAGCTACGATAGGCAGGATGGTGACCAGACCCATGGTGGCACCAGTGCCAAGTTGGGCTGATTTGATAGTACCAAGTGGCTCCTGCAATCTGCCATCAAAAAGTTGGCAGGCGAGTTTTGTTTTCCAGGGAAAAGCGCCGTTGTTTGTGTCTGGGGGCCTGTGGCTGGAGTGGCCGGCTGGCTCCTTAGAATGAACGATACGCAGGATGGTTCCCAGACCTGAGGTGGCACCAGTGCCAAGTCGGGCTAGTTTGATGGTGCAAAGTGGCTCCTGCAATCTGCCATCCAGAAGCGGGGTAGCTTACTTTTGTTTGCCAGGGAAACGGGCCGAGGTTTTTCTCTGGGGGCCTATGGCAGGGAGGGACCGGCTGGCTCCTGAAAAGCTACGATAGGCAGGATGGTGACCAGACCCATGGTGGCACCAGTGCCAAGTTGGGCTGATTTGATAGTACCAAGTGGCTCCTGCAATCTGCCATCAAAATGTTGGCAGGCGAGTTTTGTTTTCCAGGGAAAAGCGCCGTTGTTTGTGTTTGGGGGCCTGTGGCTGGGAGTGACCGGCTGGCTCCTTAGAATCCACGATACGCAGGATGGTTCCCAGACCCAAGGTGGCACCAGTTCCAAGTCGGGCTGGTTTGATAGTACCAAGTGGTTCCTGCAATCTGCCATCCAGAAGCGGGGCATCTTACTTTGTTTGCCAGGGAAACGGGCCGAGCTTTTTGTCTGGGCGCCTATGGCTTGGAGTGACCAGCTAGGTCCTGAAAAGCTACGATAGGCAGGATGGTGACCAGATCCATGGTGGCACCAGTGCCAAGTTGGGCTGGTTTGATAGTACCAAGTGGCTCCTGCAATCTGCCATCAAAAAGTTGGCAGGCGAGTTTTGTTTTCCAGGGAAAAGCGCCGTTGTTTTTGTTTGGGGGCCTGTGGCTGGGAGTGGACGGATGGCTCCTTAGAACCACGATACGCAGGATGGTTCCCAGACCAGAGGTGGCACCAGTGCCAAGTCGGGCTGGTTTGATAGTACCAAGTTGTTCCTGCAATCTGCCATCCAGAAGCGGGGCAGCTTACTTTTGTATGCCAGGGAAACGGGCCGAGGTTTTTGTCTGGGGCCTTATAGCTGGGAGTGACCGTCTGGCTCCTGAAAAGCTACGATAGGCAGGATGGTGACCAAACGCATGGTGGCACCAGTGCCAAGTTGGGCTGATTTGATAGTACCAAGTGGCTCCTGCAATCTGCCATCAAAAAGTTGTCAGGCGAGTTTTGTTTTCCAGGGAAAAGCGCCGTTGTTTGTGTTTGGGGGCCTGTGGCTGGGAGTGGCCGGCTGGCTGCTTAGAATCCACGATACGCAGGATGGTTCCCAGACCAGAGGTGGCACCAGTGCCAAGTCGGGCTGGTTTGATACTACCAAGTGCGTCCTGCAATCTGCCATCCAGAAGCGGGGCAGCTTACTTTTGTTTGCCAGGGAAACGGGCCGAGCTTTGTGTCTGGGGGCCTATGGCTGCGAGTGACCGGCTGGCTCCTGAAAAGCTACGATAGGCAGGATGGTGACCAGACCCATGCTGGCACCAGTGCCAAGTTGGGCTGGTTTGATAGTACCAAGTGGCTCCTGCAATCTGCCATCAAAAAGTTGGCAGGCGAGTTTTGTTTTCCAGGGAAAAGCGCCGTTGTTTGTGTTTGGGGGCCTGTGTCTGGGAGTGGACGGATGGCTCCTTAGAATCCACGATACGCAGCATGGTTCCCAGACCAGAGGTGGCACCAGTGCCAAGTCGGGCTAGTTTGATTGTGCAAAGTGGTTCCTGCAATCTGCCATCCAGAAGCGGGGTAACTTACTTTTGTTTGCCAGGGAAACGTGCCGAGGTTTGTGTCTGGGGGCCTATGGCTGGGAGTGACCGGCTGGCTCCTGAAAAGCTACGATAGGCAGGATGGTGACCAGACCCATGGTGGCACCAGTGCCAAGTTGGGCTGGTTTGATAGTACCAAGTGGCTCCTGCAATCTGCCATCAAATAGTTGGCAGGCGAGTTTTGTTTTCCAGGGAAAAGCGCCGTTGTTTCGGTTTGGGGGCCTGTGGCTGGGAGTGGCCGGCTGGCTCCTTAGAATCCACGATACGCAGGATGGTTCCCAGACCCAAGGTGGCGCCAGTGCCAAGTTGGGCTGGTTTGATAGTACCAAGTGCGTCCTGCAATCTGCCATCCAGAAGCGGGGCAGCTTACTTTTGTTTGCCAGGGAAACGGGCCGAGGTTTGTGTCTCAGGGCCTATGGCTGGGAGTGACCGGCTGGCTCCTGAAAAGCTACGATAGGCAGGATGGTGACCAGACCCATGGTGGCACCAGTGCCAAGTTGGGCTGGTTTGATAGTACCAAGTGGCTCCTGCAATCTGCCATCAAAAAGTTGGCAGGCGAGTTTGTTATCCAGGGAAAAGCGCCGTTGTTTGTGTTTGGGGGCCTGTGGCTGGGAGTGGCCGGCTGGCTCCTTAGAATCCACGATACGCAGGATGGTTCCCAGACCAGAGGTGGCACCAGTGCCAAGTCGGGCTGGTTTGATACTACCAAGTGGTTCCTGCAATCTGCCATCCAGAAGCGGGGCAGCTTACTTTTGTTTGCCAGGGAAACGGGCCGAGGTTTGTGTCTGGGGGCCTATGGCTGGGAGTGACCGCCTGGCTCCTGAAAAGCTACGATAGGCAGGATGGTGACCAGACCCATGGTGGCACCAGTGCCAAGTTGGGCTGGTTTGATAGTACCAAGTGGCTCCTGCAATCTGCCATCAAAATGTTGGCAGGCGAGTTTGTTATCCAGGGAAAAGCGCCGTTGTTTGTGTTTGGGGGCCTGTGGCTGGGAGTGGCCGGCTGGCTGCTTAGAATCCACGATACGCAGGATGGTTCCCAGACCAGAGGTGGCACCAGTGCCAAGTCGGGCTGGTTTGATACTACCAAGTGCGTCCTGCAATCTGCCATCCAGAAGCGGGGCAGCTTACTTTTGTTTGCCAGGGAAACGGGCCGAGGTTTGTGTCTGGGGGCCTATGGCTGGGAGTGACCGGCTGGCTCCTGAAAAGCTACGATAGGCAGGATGGTGACCAGACCCATGGTGGCACCAGTGCCAAGTTGGGCTGGTTTGATAGTACCAAGTGGCTCCTGCAATCTGCCATCAAAAAGTTGGCAGGCGAGTTTTGTTTTCCAGGGAAAAGCGCCGTTGTTTGTGTTTGGGGGCCTGTGGCTAGGAGTGGACGGATGGCTCCTTAGAATCCACGATACGCAGGATGGTTCCCAGACCAGAGGTGGCACCAGTGCCAAGTCGGGCTAGTTTGATGGTGCAAAGTGGTTCCTGCAATCTGCCATCTAGAAGCGGGGCAGCTTACTTTTGTTTGCCAGGGAAACGGGCCGAGGTTTGTGTCTGGGGGCCTATGGCTGGGAGTGACCGGCTGGCTCCTGAAAAGCTACGATAGGCAGGATGGTGACCAGACCCATGGTGGCACCAGTGCCAAGTTGGGCTGATTTGATAGTACCAAGTGGCTCCTGCAATCTGCCATCAAAAAGTTGGCAGGCGAGTTTTGTTTTCCAGGGAAAAGCGCCGTTGTTTGTGTCTGGGGGCCTGTGGCTGGAGTGGCCGGCTGGCTCCTTACAATGAACGATACGCAGGATGGTTCCCAGACCTGAGGTGGCACCAGTGCCAAGTCGGGCTAGTTTGATGGTGCAAAGTGGCTCCTGCAATCTGCCATCCAGAAGCGGGGTAGCTTACTTTTTTTTGCCAGGGAAACGGGCCGAGGTTTTTCTCTGGGGGCCTATGGCAGGGAGGGACCGGCTGGCTCCTGAAAAGCTACGATAGGCAGGATGGTGACCAGACCCATGGTGGCACCAGTGCCAAGTTGGGCTGATTTGATAGTAGCAAGTGGCTCCTGCAATCTGCCATCAAAATGTTGGCAGGCGAGTTTTGTTTTCCAGGGAAAAGCGCCGTTGTTTGTGTTTGGTGGCCTGTGGCTGGGAGTGACCGGCTGGCTCCTTAGAATCCACGATACGCAGGATGGTTCCCAGACCCAAGGTGGCACCAGTGCCAAGTTGGGCTGGTTTGATAGTACCAAGTGGTTCCTGCAATCTGCCATCCAGAAGCGGGGCAGCTTACTTTTGTTTGCCAGGGAAACGGGCCGAGGTTTGTGACTGGGGGCCTATGGCTTGGAGTGACCGGCTAGGTCCTGAAAAGCTACGATAGGCAGGATGGTGACCAGATCCATGGTGGCACCAGTGCCAAGTTGGGCTGGTTTGATAGTACCAAGTGGCTCCTGCAATCTGCCATCTAAATGTTGTCAGGCGAGTTTTGTTTTCCAGGGAAAAGCGCTGTGGTTTGTGTTTGGGGGCCTGTGGCTGGGAGTGGCCGGCTGGCTCCTTAGAATCCACGATACGCAGGATGGTTCCCAGACCAGAGGTGGCACCAGTGCCAAGTCGGGCTGGTTTGATGGTGAAAAGTGGCTCCTGCAATCTGCCATCCAGAAGCGGGATAACTTACTTTTGTTTGCCAGGGAAACGGGCCAAGGTTTTTGTCTGGGGGCCTATGGCTGGGAGTGACCGGCTGGCTCCTGAAAAGCTACGATAGGCAGGATGGTGACCAGACCCATGGTGGCACCAGTGTCAAGTTGGGCTGGTTTGATAGTACCAAGTGGCTCCGGCAATCTGCCATCAAAATTTGGCAGGCGAGGTTTGTTTTCCAGGGAAAAGCGCCGTTGTTTTTGTTTGGGGGCCTGTGGGTGGGAGTGGCCAGATGGCTAATTAGAATCCACGATACGCAGCATGGTTCCCAGACCTGAGGTGGCACCAGTGCCAAGTCGGGCTGGTTTGACACTATCAAGTGCGTCCTGCAATCTGCCATCCAGAAGCGGGGTAGCTTACTTTTGTTTGCCAGGGAAACGGGCCGAGGTTTGTGTCTGGGGGCCTATGGCTGGGAGTGACCGGCTGGCTCCTGAAAAGCTACGATAGGCAGGATGGTGACCAGACCCATGGTGGCACCAGTGCCAAGTTGGGCTGGTTTGATAGTACCAAGTGGCTCCTGCAATCTGCCATCAAAAAATTGGCAGGCGAGTTTTGTTTTCCAGGGAAAAGCGCCGTTGTTTGTGTTTGGGGGCCTGTGGCTGGGAGTGGCCGGCTGGCTCCTTAGAATCCACGATACGCAGGATGGTTCCCAGACCAGAGGTGGCACCAGTGCCAAGTCGGGCTGGTTTGATGGTGAAAAGTGGCTCCTGCAATCTGCCATCCAGAAGCGGGATAACTTACTTTTGTTTGCCAGGGAAACGGGCCAAGGTTTTTGTCTGGGGGCCTATGGCTGGGAGTGACCGGCTGGCTCCTGAAAAGCTACGATAGGCAGGATGGTGACCAGACCCATGGTGGCACCAGTGTCAAGTTGGGCTGGTTTGATAGTACCAAGTGGCTCCGGCAATCTGCCATCAAAATTTGGCAGGCGAGGTTTGTTTTCCAGGGAAAAGCGCCGTTGTTTTTGTTTGGGGGCCTGTGGGTGGGAGTGGCCAGATGGCTAATTAGAATCCACGATACGCAGCATGGTTCCCAGACCTGAGGTGGCACCAGTGCCAAGTCGGGCTGGTTTGATACTATCAAGTGCGTCCTGCAATCTGCCATCCAGAAGCGGGGTAGCTTACTTTTGTTTGCCAGGGAAACGGGCCGAGGTTTGTGTCTGGGGGCCTATGGCTGGGAGTGACCGGCTGGCTCCTGAAAAGCTACGATAGGCAGGATGGTGACCAGACCCATGGTGGCACCAGTGCCAAGTTGGGCTGGTTTGATAGTACCAAGTGGCTCCTGCAATCTGCCATCAAAAAACTGGCAGGCGAGTTTTGTTTTCCAGGGAAAAGCGCCGTTGTTTGTGTTTGGGGGCCTGTGGGTGGGAGTGGCCGGCTGGCTCCTTAGAATCCACGATACGCAGGATGGTTCCCAGACCAGAGGTGGCACCAGTGCCAAGTCGGGCTAGTTTGATGGTGCAAAGTGGCTCCTGCAATCTGCCATCCAGAAGCGGGGCAGCTTACTTTTGTTTGCCAGGGAAACGGGCCGAGTATTTTTTCTGGGGGCCTATGGCTGGGAGTGACCGGCTGGCTCCTGAAAAGCTACGATAGGCAGGATGGTGACCAGACCCATGGTGGCACCAGTGCCAAGTTGGGCTGATTTGATAGTACCAAGTGGCTCCTGCAATCTGCCATCAAAAAGTTGGCAGGCGAGTTTTGTTTTCCAGGGAAAAGCGCCGTTGTTTTTGTTTGGGGGCCTGTGGCTGGGAGTGGACGGATGGCTCCTTAGAACCACGATACGCAGGATGGTTCCCAGACCAGAGGTGGCACCAGTGCCAAGTCGGGCTGGTTTCATAGTACCAAGTTGTTCCTGCAATCTGCCATCCAGAAGCGGGGCAGCTTACTTTTGTATGCCAGGGAAACGGGCCGAGGTTTTTCTCTGGGGGCCTATAGCTGGGAGTGACCGTCTGGCTCCTGAAAAGCTACGATAGGCAGGATGGTGACCAAACGCATGGTGGCACCAGTGCCAAGTTGGGCTGATTTGATAGTACCAAGTGGCTCCTGCAATCTGCCATCAAAATGTTGGCAGGCGAGTTTTGTTTTCCAGGGAAAAGCGCCGTTGTTTGTGTTTGGGGGCCTGTGGCTGGGAGTGGCCGGCTGGCTGCTTAGAATCCACGATACGCAGGATGGTTCCCAGACCAGAGGTGGCACCAGTGCCAAGTCGGGCTGGTTTGATACTACCAAGTGCGTCCTGCAATCTGCCATCCAGAAGCGGGGCAGCTTACTTTTGTTTGCCAGGGAAACGGGCCGAGGTTTGTGTCTGGGGGCCTATGGCTGGGAGGGACCGGCTGGCTCCTGAAAAGCTACGATAGGCAGGATGGTGACCAGACCCATGGTGGCACCAGTGCCAAGTTGGGCTGGTTTGATAGTACCAAGTGGCTCCTGCAATCTGCCATCAAAATGTTGGCAGGCGAGTTTTGTTTTCCAGGGAAAAGCGCCGTTGTTTGTGTTTGGGGGCCTGTGGCTGGGAGTGGCCGGCTGGCTCCTTAGAATCCACGATACGCAGGATGGTTCCCAGACCAGAGGTGGCACCAGTGCCAAGTCGGGCTAGTTTGATGGTGCAAAGTGGTTCCTGCAATCTGCCATCCAGAAGCGGGGCAGCTTACTTTTGTTTGCCAGGGAAACGGGCCGAGGTTTGTGTCTCAGGGCCTATGGCTGGGAGTGACCGGCTGGCTCCTGAAAAGCTACGATAGGCAGGATGGTGACCAGACCCATGGTGGCACCAGTGCCAAGTTGGGCTGGTTTGATAGTACCAAGTGGCTCCTGCAATCTGCCATCAAAAAGTTGGCAGGCGAGTTTGTTATCCAGGGAAAAGCGCCGTTGTTTGTGTTTGGGGGCCTCTGGCTGGGAGTGGCCGGCTGGCTGCTTAGAATCCATGATACGCAGGATGGTTCCCAGACCAGAGGTGGCACCAGTGCCAAGTCGGGCTGGTTTGATGGTGAAAAGTGGCTCCTGCAATCTGCCATCCAGAAGCGGGATAACTTACTTTTGTTTGCCAGGGAAACGGGCCGAAGTTTTTGTCTGGGGGCCTATGGCTGGGAGTGACCGGCTGGCTCCTGAAAAGCTACGATAGGCAGGATGGTGACCAGACCCATGGTGGCACCAGTGCCAAGTTGGGCTGGTTTGATAGTACCAAGTGGCTCCTGCAATCTGCCATCAAAAAGTTGGCAGGCGAGTTTTGTTTTCCAGGGAAAAGTGCTGTTGTTTGTGTTTGGGGGCCTGTGGGTGGGAGTGACCGGCTGGCTCCTTAGAATCCACGATACGCAGGATGGTTCCCAGACCAGAGGTGGCACCAGTGCCAAGTCGGGCTAGTTTGATGGTGCAAAGTGGCTCCTGCAATCTGCCATCCAGAAGCGGGGTAGCTTACTTTTGTTTGCCAGGGAAACGGGCCGAGGTTTGTGTCTGGGGGCCTATGGCTGCGAGTGACCGGCTGGCTCCTGAAAAGCTACGATAGGCAGGATGGTGACCAGACCCATGGTGGCACCAGTGCCAAGTTGGGCTGATTTGATAGTAGCAAGTGGCTCCTGCAATCTGCCATCAAAAAGTTGGCAGGCGAGTTTTGTTTTCCAGGGAAAAGCGCCGTTGTTTGTGTCTGGGGGCCTGTGGCTGGAGTGGCCGGCTGGCTCCTTACAATGAACGATACGCAGGATGGTTCCCAGACCTGAGGTGGCACCAGTGCCAAGTCGGGCTAGTTTGATGGTGCAAAGTGGCTCCTGCAATCTGCCATCCAGAAGCGGGGTAGCTTACTTTTGTTTGCCAGGGAAACGGGCCGAAATATTTGTCTAGGGGCCTATGGCAGGGAGGGACCGGCTGGCTCCTGAAAAGCTACGATAGGCAGGATGGTGACCAGACCCATGGTGGCACCAGTGCCAAGTTGGGCTGGTTTGATAGTACCAAGTGGCTCCTGCAATCTGCCATCAAAATATTGGCAGGCGAGTTTTGTTTTCCAGGGAAAAGCGCCGTTGTTTTTGTTTGGGGGCCTGTGGCTGGGAGTGGCCGGCTGGCTCCTTAGAATCCACGATACGCAGCATGGTTCCCAGACCAGAGGTGGCACCAGTGCCAAGTTGGGCTGGTTTGATACTACCAAGTGCGTCCTGCAATCTGCCATCCAGAAGCGGGGCAGCTTAATTTTGTTTGCCAGGGAAACGGGCCGTGGGTTTTGTTTGGGGGCCTATGGCTGAGAGTGGCCGGCTGGCTCCTGAAAATCCACGCTAGGCAGCATGGTTCCCAGATGCAAGGTGGCACCAGTGCCAAGTCGGGCTGGTTTGATGGTGCAAAGTGGCTCCTGCAATCTGCCATCCAGAAGCGGGGCAGCTGATTTTTGTTTGCCAGAGAAAAATTCCGTGGATTGTTTTTGGGGGCATATTGCTGGGAGTGGCCGGCTGGCTCCTTAAAATGCTCGATACGCATGATGGTTCCAAGGTCCAAGGTGTCACCACTACCAAGTCGGCCTGCGGTTTTAGTATCAAGTTCATCCTGCAATTTGCCATCCAGAAGAGGGGCAGTTGAGTTTTGTTTGCCAGAGAAACGGGCCGAGGTTTCTGTTTGGGGACATATGGCTGAGAGTGGCCGGCTGGCCCCTGAATATCCACGATACACAGCATGGTTCCCAGATCCAAGGTGGCACCAGTGCCAAGTTGGGCTGGTTTGATAGTACCAAGTGTCTCCTGCAATCTGCCATCCAGAAGCGGGGCAGCTTACTTTTGTTTGCCAGAGAAATAGGCCTAGGTTTTTGTCTGGGGGCCTGTGGCTAGGAGTGGCCGGCTGGCTCCTAAGAATCCACCATACGCAGGATGTTTCCCAGACCCAAGGTGGCACCAGTGCCAAGTTGGGCTGGTTTGATAGTACCAAGTGGCTCCTGCAAACTCCATCAAAAAGTTGGCAGGCGTGTTTTGTTTTCCAGGGAACAGCGCCGTTGATTTTGTTTGGGGGCCTGTGGCTGGGAGTGGCCGGCTGGCTCCTTAGAATCCACGATACGCAGGATGGTTCCCAGACCCAAGGTGACACCAGTGCCAAGTCGGGCTGGTTTGATTACACCAAGTGGCTCCTGCAATCTGCCATCCAGAAGTGAGGCAGCTAAGTTTTGTTTGCCAGAAAAAAGGGCCGTGGTTTTTGTTGGGGGCCTGTGGCTGGGAGTGGCCGGCTGGCTGCTTAGAATCCACCATACGCAGGATGGTTCCCAGACCCAAGGTGGCGCCAGTGCCAAGTTGGGCTGGTTTGATAGTACCAAGTGCGTCCTGCAATCTGCCATCCAGAAGCGGGGCAGCTTACTTTTGTTTGCCAGGGAAACGGGCCGAGGTTTGTGTCTCAGGGCCTATGGCTGGGAGTGACCGGCTGGCTCCTGAAAAGCTACGATAGGCAGGATGGTGACCAGACCCATGGTGGCACCAGTGCCAAGTTGGGCTGGTTTGATAGTACCAAGTGGCTCCTGCAATCTGCCATCAAAAAGTTGGCAGGCGAGTTTGTTATCCAGGGAAAAGCGCCGTTGTTTGTGTTTGGGGGCCTGTGGCTGGGAGTGGCCGGCTGGCTCCTTAGAATCCACGATACGCAGGATGGTTCCCAGACCAGAGGTGGCACCAGTGCCAAGTCGGGCTGGTTTGATACTACCAAGTGGTTCCTGCAATCTGCCATCCAGAAGCGGGGCAGCTTACTTTTGTTTGCCAGGGAAACGGGCCGAGGTTTGTGTCTGGGGGCCTATGGCTGGGAGTGACCGCCTGGCTCCTGAAAAGCTACGATAGGCAGGATGGTGACCAGACCCATGGTGGCACCAGTGCCAAGTTGGGCTGGTTTGATAGTACCAAGTGGCTCCTGCAATCTGCCATCAAAATGTTGGCAGGCGAGTTTGTTATCCAGGGAAAAGCGCCGTTGTTTGTGTTTGGGGGCCTGTGGCTGGGAGTGGCCGGCTGGCTGCTTAGAATCCACGATACGCAGGATGGTTCCCAGACCAGAGGTGGCACCAGTGCCAAGTCGGGCTGGTTTGATACTACCAAGTGCGTCCTGCAATCTGCCATCCAGAAGCGGGGCAGCTTACTTTTGTTTGCCAGGGAAACGGGCCGAGGTTTGTGTCTGGGGGCCTATGGCTGGGAGTGACCGGCTGGCTCCTGAAAAGCTACGATAGGCAGGATGGTGACCAGACCCATGGTGGCACCAGTGCCAAGTTGGGCTGGTTTGATAGTACCAAGTGGCTCCTGCAATCTGCCATCAAAAAGTTGGCAGGCGAGTTTTGTTTTCCAGGGAAAAGCGCCGTTGTTTGTGTTTGGGGGCCTGTGGCTAGGAGTGGACGGATGGCTCCTTAGAATCCACGATACGCAGGATGGTTCCCAGACCAGAGGTGGCACCAGTGCCAAGTCGGGCTAGTTTGATGGTGCAAAGTGGTTCCTGCAATCTGCCATCTAGAAGCGGGGCAGCTTACTTTTGTTTGCCAGGGAAACGGGCCGAGGTTTGTGTCTGGGGGCCTATGGCTGGGAGTGACCGGCTGGCTCCTGAAAAGCTACGATAGGCAGGATGGTGACCAGACCCATGGTGGCACCAGTGCCAAGTTGGGCTGATTTGATAGTACCAAGTGGCTCCTGCAATCTGCCATCAAAAAGTTGGCAGGCGAGTTTTGTTTTCCAGGGAAAAGCGCCGTTGTTTGTGTCTGGGGGCCTGTGGCTGGAGTGGCCGGCTGGCTCCTTACAATGAACGATACGCAGGATGGTTCCCAGACCTGAGGTGGCACCAGTGCCAAGTCGGGCTAGTTTGATGGTGCAAAGTGGCTCCTGCAATCTGCCATCCAGAAGCGGGGTAGCTTACTTTTTTTTGCCAGGGAAACGGGCCGAGGTTTTTCTCTGGGGGCCTATGGCAGGGAGGGACCGGCTGGCTCCTGAAAAGCTACGATAGGCAGGATGGTGACCAGACCCATGGTGGCACCAGTGCCAAGTTGGGCTGATTTGATAGTAGCAAGTGGCTCCTGCAATCTGCCATCAAAATGTTGGCAGGCGAGTTTTGTTTTCCAGGGAAAAGCGCCGTTGTTTGTGTTTGGTGGCCTGTGGCTGGGAGTGACCGGCTGGCTCCTTAGAATCCACGATACGCAGGATGGTTCCCAGACCCAAGGTGGCACCAGTGCCAAGTCGGGCTGGTTTGACACTATCAAGTGCGTCCTGCAATCTGCCATCCAGAAGCGGGGTAGCTTACTTTTGTTTGCCAGGGAAACGGGCCGAGGTTTGTGTCTGGGGGCCTATGGCTGGGAGTGACCGGCTGGCTCCTGAAAAGCTACGATAGGCAGGATGGTGACCAGACCCATGGTGGCACCAGTGCCAAGTTGGGCTGGTTTGATAGTACCAAGTGGCTCCTGCAATCTGCCATCAAAAAATTGGCAGGCGAGTTTTGTTTTCCAGGGAAAAGCGCCGTTGTTTGTGTTTGGGGGCCTGTGGGTGGGAGTGGCCGGCTGGCTCCTTAGAATCCACGATACGCAGGATGGTTCCCAGACCAGAGGTGGCACCAGTGCCAAGTCGGGCTGGTTTGATGGTGAAAAGTGGCTCCTGCAATCTGCCATCCAGAAGCGGGATAACTTACTTTTGTTTGCCAGGGAAACGGGCCAAGGTTTTTGTCTGGGGGCCTATGGCTGGGAGTGACCGGCTGGCTCCTGAAAAGCTACGATAGGCAGGATGGTGACCAGACCCATGGTGGCACCAGTGTCAAGTTGGGCTGGTTTGATAGTACCAAGTGGCTCCGGCAATCTGCCATCAAAATTTGGCAGGCGAGGTTTGTTTTCCAGGGAAAAGCGCCGTTGTTTTTGTTTGGGGGCCTGTGGGTGGGAGTGGCCAGATGGCTAATTAGAATCCACGATACGCAGCATGGTTCCCAGACCTGAGGTGGCACCAGTGCCAAGTCGGGCTGGTTTGATACTATCAAGTGCGTCCTGCAATCTGCCATCCAGAAGCGGGGTAGCTTACTTTTGTTTGCCAGGGAAACGGGCCGAGGTTTGTGTCTGGGGGCCTATGGCTGGGAGTGACCGGCTGGCTCCTGAAAAGCTACGATAGGCAGGATGGTGACCAGACCCATGGTGGCACCAGTGCCAAGTTGGGCTGGTTTGATAGTACCAAGTGGCTCCTGCAATCTGCCATCAAAAAACTGGCAGGCGAGTTTTGTTTTCCAGGGAAAAGCGCCGTTGTTTGTGTTTGGGGGCCTGTGGGTGGGAGTGGCCGGCTGGCTCCTTAGAATCCACGATACGCAGGATGGTTCCCAGACCAGAGGTGGCACCAGTGCCAAGTCGGGCTAGTTTGATGGTGCAAAGTGGCTCCTGCAATCTGCCATCCAGAAGCGGGGTAGCTTACTTTTGTTTGCCAGGGAAACGGGCCGAGTATTTTTTCTGGGGGCCTATGGCTGGGAGTGACCGGCTGGCTCCTGAAAAGCTACGATAGGCAGGATGGTGACCAGACCCATGGTGGCACCAGTGCCAAGTTGGGCTGATTTGATAGTACCAAGTGGCTCCTGCAATCTGCCATCAAAAAGTTGGCAGGCGAGTTTTGTTTTCCAGGGAAAAGCGCCGTTGTTTTTGTTTGGGGGCCTGTGGCTGGGAGTGGACGGATGGCTCCTTAGAACCACGATACGCAGGATGGTTCCCAGACCAGAGGTGGCACCAGTGCCAAGTCGGGCTGGTTTCATAGTACCAAGTGGTTCCTGCAATCTGCCATCCAGAAGCGGGGCAGCTTACTTTTGTATGCCAGGGAAACGGGCCGAGGTTTTTCTCTGGGGGCCTATAGCTGGGAGTGACCGTCTGGCTCCTGAAAAGCTACGATAGGCAGGATGGTGACCAAACGCATGGTGGCACCAGTGCCAAGTTGGGCTGATTTGATAGTACCAAGTGGCTCCTGCAATCTGCCATCAAAATGTTGGCAGGCGAGTTTTGTTTTCCAGGGAAAAGCGCCGTTGTTTGTGTTTGGGGGCCTGTGGCTGGGAGTGGCCGGCTGGCTGCTTAGAATCCACGATACGCAGGATGGTTCCCAGACCAGAGGTGGCACCAGTGCCAAGTCGGGCTGGTTTGATACTACCAAGTGCGTCCTGCAATCTGCCATCCAGAAGCGGGGCAGCTTACTTTTGTTTGCCAGGGAAACGGGCCGAGGTTTGTGTCTGGGGGCCTATGGCTGGGAGTGACCGGCTGGCTCCTGAAAAGCTACGATAGGCAGGATGGTGACCAGACCCATGGTGGCACCAGTGCCAAGTTGGGCTGGTTTGATAGTACCAAGTGGCTCCTGCAATCTGCCATCAAAATGTTGGCAGGCGAGTTTTGTTTTCCAGGGAAAAGCGCCGTTGTTTGTGTTTGGGGGCCTGTGGGTGGGAGTGGCCGGCTGGCTCCTTAGAATCCACGATACGCAGGATGGTTCCCAGACCAGAGGTGGCACCAGTGCCAAGTCGGGCTAGTTTGATGGTGCAAAGTGGTTCCTGCAATCTGCCATCCAGAAGCGGGGCAGCTTACTTTTGTTTGCCAGGGAAACGGGCCGAGGTTTGTGTCTCAGGGCCTATGGCTGGGAGTGACCGGCTGGCTCCTGAAAAGCTACGATAGGCAGGATGGTGACCAGACCCATGGTGGCACCAGTGCCAAGTTGGGCTGGTTTGATAGTACCAAGTGGCTCCTGCAATCTGCCATCAAAAAGTTGGCAGGCGAGTTTGTTATCCAGGGAAAAGCGCCGTTGTTTGTGTTTGGGGGCCTCTGGCTGGGAGTGGCCGGCTGGCTGCTTAGAATCCATGATACGCAGGATGGTTCCCAGACCAGAGGTGGCACCAGTGCCAAGTCGGGCTGGTTTGATGGTGAAAAGTGGCTCCTGCAATCTGCCATCCAGAAGCGGGATAACTTACTTTTGTTTGCCAGGGAAACGGGCCGAAGTTTTTGTCTGGGGGCCTATGGCTGGGAGTGACCGGCTGGCTCCTGAAAAGCTACGATAGGCAGGATGGTGACCAGACCCATGGTGGCACCAGTGCCAAGTTGGGCTGGTTTGATAGTACCAAGTGGCTCCTGCAATCTGCCATCAAAAAGTTGGCAGGCGAGTTTTGTTTTCCAGGGAAAAGTGCTGTTGTTTGTGTTTGGGGGCCTGTGGGTGGGAGTGACCGGCTGGCTCCTTAGAATCCACGATACGCAGGATGGTTCCCAGACCAGAGGTGGCACCAGTGCCAAGTCGGGCTAGTTTGATGGTGCAAAGTGGCTCCTGCAATCTGCCATCCAGAAGCGGGGTAGCTTACTTTTGTTTGCCAGGGAAACGGGCCGAGGTTTGTGTCTGGGGGCCTATGGCTGCGAGTGACCGGCTGGCTCCTGAAAAGCTACGATAGGCAGGATGGTGACCAGACCCATGGTGGCACCAGTGCCAAGTTGGGCTGATTTGATAGTAGCAAGTGGCTCCTGCAATCTGCCATCAAAAAGTTGGCAGGCGAGTTTTGTTTTCCAGGGAAAAGCGCCGTTGTTTGTGTCTGGGGGCCTGTGGCTGGAGTGGCCGGCTGGCTCCTTACAATGAACGATACGCAGGATGGTTCCCAGACCTGAGGTGGCACCAGTGCCAAGTCGGGCTAGTTTGATGGTGCAAAGTGGCTCCTGCAATCTGCCATCCAGAAGCGGGGTAGCTTACTTTTGTTTGCCAGGGAAACGGGCCGAAATATTTGTCTAGGGGCCTATGGCAGGGAGGGACCGGCTGGCTCCTGAAAAGCTACGATAGGCAGGATGGTGACCAGACCCATGGTGGCACCAGTGCCAAGTTGGGCTGGTTTGATAGTACCAAGTGGCTCCTGCAATCTGCCATCAAAATATTGGCAGGCGAGTTTTGTTTTCCAGGGAAAAGCGCCGTTGTTTTTGTTTGGGGGCCTGTGGCTGGGAGTGGCCGGCTGGCTCCTTAGAATCCACGATACGCAGCATGGTTCCCAGACCAGAGGTGGCACCAGTGCCAAGTTGGGCTGGTTTGATACTACCAAGTGCGTCCTGCAATCTGCCATCCAGAAGCGGGGCAGCTTAATTTTGTTTGCCAGGGAAACGGGCCGTGGGTTTTGTTTGGGGGCCTATGGCTGAGAGTGGCCGGCTGGCTCCTGAAAATCCACGCTAGGCAGCATGGTTCCCAGATGCAAGGTGGCACCAGTGCCAAGTCGGGCTGGTTTGATGGTGCAAAGTGGCTCCTGCAATCTGCCATCCAGAAGCGGGGCAGCTGATTTTTGTTTGCCAGAGAAAAATTCCGTGGATTGTTTTTGGGGGCATATTGCTGGGAGTGGCCGGCTGGCTCCTTAAAATGCTCGATACGCATGATGGTTCCAAGGTCCAAGGTGTCACCACTACCAAGTCGGCCTGCGGTTTTAGTATCAAGTTCATCCTGCAATTTGCCATCCAGAAGAGGGGCAGTTGAGTTTTGTTTGCCAGAGAAACGGGCCGAGGTTTCTGTTTGGGGACATATGGCTGAGAGTGGCCGGCTGGCCCCTGAATATCCACGATACACAGCATGGTTCCCAGATCCAAGGTGGCACCAGTGCCAAGTTGGGCTGGTTTGATAGTACCAAGTGTCTCCTGCAATCTGCCATCCAGAAGCGGGGCAGCTTACTTTTGTTTGCCAGAGAAATAGGCCTAGGTTTTTGTCTGGGGGCCTGTGGCTAGGAGTGGCCGGCTGGCTCCTAAGAATCCACCATACGCAGGATGTTTCCCAGACCCAAGGTGGCACCAGTGCCAAGTTGGGCTGGTTTGATAGTACCAAGTGGCTCCTGCAAACTCCATCAAAAAGTTGGCAGGCGTGTTTTGTTTTCCAGGGAACAGCGCCGTTGATTTTGTTTGGGGGCCTGTGGCTGGGAGTGGCCGGCTGGCTCCTTAGAATCCACGATACGCAGGATGGTTCCCAGACCCAAGGTGACACCAGTGCCAAGTCGGGCTGGTTTGATTACACCAAGTGGCTCCTGCAATCTGCCATCCAGAAGTGAGGCAGCTAAGTTTTGTTTGCCAGAAAAAAGGGCCGTGGTTTTTGTTGGGGGCCTGTGGCTGGGAGTGGCCGGCTGGCTGCTTAGAATCCACCATACGCAGGATGGTTCCCAGACCCAAGGTGGCACCAGTGCCAAGTCGGGCTGGTTTGATAGTACCAAGTGGCTCCTGCAATCTGCCATCCAGAAGCGGTGCAGTTGAGTTTTGTTTGCCAGAGAAAAGGGCCGTGGGTTGTGTTTGGGGGCATATGGCTGGGAGTGGCCGGCTGTCTCATTAAAAAGATCGATACGCAGGATGGTTCCCAGACCCAAGGTGGCACCAGTGCCAAGTCGGGCTGTTTTTATAGTACCAAGTGCGTCCTGCAATTTGCCATCCAGAAGAGGGGCAGTGGAGTTTTGTTTGCCAGAGAATAGCGCCGTTGTTTGTGTTTGGGGGCTTCTGGCTGGGAGTGGCCGACTGGCGCCTTAGAATCTGTGTTACGCAGCATGGTTCCCAGACCAGAGGTGGCACCAGTGCCAAGTTGGGCTGGTTTGATAGTACCATGTGGCTCCGGCAATCTGCCATCCAGAAGCGGGGCAGCTTACTTTTGTTTGCCAGGGAAACGGGCCGAGGTTTGTGTCTGGGGGCCTATGGCTGGGAGTGACCGGCTGGCTCCTGAAAAGCTACGATAAGCAGGATGGTGACCAGACCCATGGTGGCACCAGTGCCAAGTTGGGCTGATTTGATAGTACCAAGCGGCTCCTGCAATCTGCCATGAAAAAGTTGGCAGGCGAGTTTTGTTTTCCAGGGAAAAGCGCCGTTGTTTCTGTTTGGGGGCCTGTGGCTGGGAGTGGCCGGCTGGCTCCTTAGAATCCACGATACGCGGCATGGTTCCCAGACCAGAGGTGGCACCAGTGCCAAGTTGGGCTGGTTTGATAGTACCAAGTGCGTCCTGCAATCTGCCATCCAGAAGCGGGGCAGCTTACTTTTGTTTGCCAGGGAAACGGGCCGAGGTTTTTCTCTGGGGGCCTATGGCTTGGAGTGACCGGCTGGCTCCTGAAAAGCTACGATAGGCAGGATGGTGACCAGATCCATGGTGGCACCAGTGCCAAGTTGGGCTGGTTTGATAGTACCAAGTGGCTCCTGCAATCTGCCATCAAAAAGTTGGCAGGCGAGTTTTGTTTTCCAGGGAAAAGCGCTGTGGTTTGTGTTTGGGGGCCTGTGGCTGGGAGTGGCCGGCTGGCTCCTTAGAATCCACGATACGCAGGATGGTTCCCAGACCAGAGGTGGCACCAGTGCCAAGTCGGGCTGGTTTGATGGTGAAAAGTGGCTCCTGCAATCTGCCATCCAGAAGCGGGATAACTTACTTTTGTTTGCCAGGGAAACGGGCCAAGGTTTTTGTCTGGGGGCCTATAGCTGGAAGTGACCGGCTGGCTCCTGAAAAGCTACGATAGGCAGGATGGTGACCAGACCCATGGTGGCACCAGTGTCAAGTTGGGCTGGTTTGATAGTACCAAGTGGCTCCGGCAATCTGCCATCAAAATTTGGCAGGCGAGGTTTGTTTTCCAGGGAAAAGCGCCGTTGTTTTTGTTTGGGGGCCTGTGGGTGGGAGTGGCCAGATGGCTAATTAGAATCCACGATACGCAGCATGGTTCCCAGACCTGAGGTGGCACCAGTGCCAAGTCGGGCTGGTTTGATACTATCAAGTGCGTCCTGCAATCTGCCATCCAGAAGCGGGGTAGCTTACTTTTGTTTGCCAGGGAAACGGGCCGAGGTTTGTGTCTGGGGGCCTATGGCTGGGAGTGACCGGCTGGGCTCCTGAAAAGCTACGATAGGCAGGATGGTGACCAGACCCATGGTGGCACCAGTGCCAAGTTGGGCTGGTTTGATAGTCCCAAGTGGCTCCTGCAATCTGCCATCAAAAAATTGGCAGGCGAGTTTTGTTTTCCAGGGAAAAGCGCCGTAGTTTTTGTTTGGGGGCCTGTGGGTGGGAGTGGCCGGCTGGCTCCTTAGAATCCACGATACGCAGGATGGTTCCCAGACCAGAGGTGGCACCAGTGCCAAGTCGGGCTAGTTTGATGGTGCAAAGTGGCTCCTTCAATCTACCATCCAGAAGCGGGGCAGCTTACTTTTGTTTGCCAGGGAAACGGGCCGAGTATTGTTTCTGGGGGCCTATGGCTGCGAGTGACCGGCTGGCTCCTGAAAAGCTACGATAGGCAGGATGGTGACCAGACCCATGGTGGCACCAGTGCCAAGTTGGGCTGATTTGATAGTACCAAGTGGCTCCTGCAATCTGCCATCAAAAAGTTGGCAGGCGAGTTTTGTTTTCCAGGGAAAAGCGCCGTTGTTTGTGTTTGGGGTCCTGTGGCTGGGAGTGGACGGATGGCTCCTTAGAACCACGATACGCAGGATGGTTCCCAGACCAGAGGTGGCACCAGTGCCAAGTCGGGCTGGTTTGATAGTACCAAGTTGTTCCTGCAATCTGCCATCAAGAAGCGGGGCAGCTTACTTTTGTATGCCAGGAAAACGGGCCGAGGTTTTTGTCTGGGGGCTTATAGCTGGGAGTGACCGTCTGGCTCCTGAAAAGCTACGATAGGCAGGATGGTGACCAAACGCATGGTGGCACCAGTGCCAAGTTGGGCTGATTTGATAGTACCAAGTGGCTCCTGCAATCTGCCATCAAAAAGTTGTCAGGCGAGTTTTGTTTTCCAGGGAAAAGCGCCGTTGTTTGTGTTTGGGGGCCTGTGGCTGGGAGTGGCCGGCTGGCTGCTTAGAATCCACGATACGCAGGATGGTTCCCAGACCAGAGGTGGCACCAGTGCCAAGTCGGGCTGGTTTGATACTACCAAGTGCGTCCTGCAATCTGCCATCCAGAAGCGGGGCAGCTTACTTTTGTTTGCCAGGGAAACGGGCCGAGCTTTGTGTCTGGGGGCCTATGGCTGCGAGTGACCGGCTGGCTCCTGAAAAGCTACGATAGGCAGGATGGTGACCAGACCCATGGTGGCACCAGTGCCAAGTTGGGCTGGTTTGATAGTACCAAGTGGCTCCTGCAATCTGCCATCAAAAAGTTGGCAGGCGAGTTTTGTTTTCCAGGGAAAAGCGCCGTTGTTTTTGTTTGGGGGCCTGTGTCTGGGAGTGGACGGATGGCTCCTTAGAATCCACGATACGCAGCATGGTTCCCAGACCAGAGGTGGCACCAGTGCCAAGTCGGGCTAGTTTGATGGTGCAAAGTGGCTCCTGCAATCTGCCATCCAGAAGCGGGGTAACTTACTTTTGTTTGCCAGGGAAACGGGCCGAGGTTTGTGTCTGGGGGCCTATGGCTGGGAGTGACCGGCTGGCTCCTGAAAAGCTACGATAGGCAGGATGGTGACCAGACCCATGGTGGCACCAGTGCCAAGTTGGGCTGATTTGATAGTACCAAGTGGCTCCTGCAATCTGCCATGAAAAAGTTGGCAGGCGAGTTTTGTTTTCCAGGGAAAAGCGCCGTTGTTTCAGTTTGGGGGCCTGTGGCTGGGAGTGGCCGGCTGGCTCCTTATAATCCACGATACGCGGCATGGTTCCCAGACCAGAGGTGGCACCAGTGCCAAGTTGGGCTGGTTTGATAGTACCAAGTGCGTCCTGCAATCTGCCATCCAGAAGCGGGGCAGCTTACTTTTGTTTGCCAGGGAAACGGGCCGAGGTTTGTGTCTCAGGGCCTATGGCTGGGAGTGACCGGCTGGCTCCTGAAAAGCTACGATAGGCAGGATGGTGACCAGACCCATGGTGGCACCAGTGCCAAGTTGGGCTGGTTTGATAGTACCAAGTGGCTCCTGCAATCTACCATCAAAAAGTTGGCAGGCGAGTTTGTTATCCAGGGAAAAGCGTCGTTGTTTGTGTTTGGGGGCCTGTGGCTGGGAGTGGCCGGCTGGCTCCTTAGAATCCACGATACGCAGGATGGTTCCCAGACCAGAGGTGGCACCAGTGCCAAGTCGGGCTGGTTTGATGGTGAAAAGTGGCTCCTGCAATCTGCCATCCAGAAGCGGGATAACTTACTTTTGTTTGCCAGGGAAACGGGCCGAGGTTTTTGTCTGGGGGCCTATGGCTGGGAGTGACCGGCTGGCTCCTGAAAAGCTACGATAGGCAGGATGGTGACCAGACCCATGGTGGCACCAGTGCCAAGTTGGGCTGGTTTGATAGTACCAAGTGGCTCCTGCAATCTGCCATCAAAATGTTGGCAGGCGAGTTTTGTTTTCCAGGGAAAAGTGCCGTTGTTTGTGTTTGGGGGCCTGTGGGTGGGAGTGACCAGCTGGCTCCTTAGAATCCACGATACGCAGGATGGTTCCCAGACCAGAGGTCGCACCAGTGCCAAGTCGGGCCAGTTTGATGGTGCAAAGTGGCTCCTGCAATCTGCCATCCAGAAGCGGGGTAGCTTACTTTTGTTTGCCAGGGAAACGGGCCGAGTTTTGTGTCTGGGGGCCTATGGCTGCGAGTGACCGGCTGGCTCCTGAAAAGCTACGATAGGCAGGATGGTGACCAGACCCATGGTGGCACCAGTGCCAAGTTGGGCTGATTTGATAGTACCAAGTGGCTCCTGCAATCTGCCATCAAAATGTTGGCAGGCGAGTTTTGTTTTCCAGGGAAAAGCGCCGTTGTTTGTGTCTGGGGGCCTGTGGCTGGGAGTGGACGGATGGCTCCTTACAATGAACGATACGCAGGATGGTTCCCAGACCTGAGGTGGCACCAGTGCCAAGTCGGGCTAGTTTGATGGTGCAAAGTGGCTCCTGCAATCTGCCATCCAGAAGCGGGGTAGCTTACTTTTGTTTGCCAGGGAAACGGGCCGAGGTTTTTCTCTGGGGGCCTATGGCAGGGAGGGACCGGCTGGCTCCTGAAAAGCTACGATAGGCAGGATGGTGACCAGACCCATGGTGGCACCAGTGCCAAGTTGGGCTGATTTGATAGTAGCAAGTGGCTCCTGCAATCTGCCATCAAAAAGTTGGCAGGCGAGTTTTGTTTTCCAGGGAAAAGCGCCGTTGTTTGTGTTTGGTGGCCTGTGGCTGGGAGTGACCGGCTGGCTCCTTAGAATCCACGATACGCAGGATGGTTCCCAGACCCAAGGTGGCACCAGTGCCAAGTTGGGCTGGTTTGATAGTACCAAGTGGTTCCTGCAATCTGCCATCCAGAAGCGGGGCAGCTTACTTTTGTTTGCCAGGGAAACGGGCCGAGGTTTTTCTCTGGGGGCCTATGGCTTGGAGTGACCGGCTAGGTCCTGAAAAGCTACGATAGGCAGGATGGTGACCAGATCCATGGTGGCACCAGTGCCAAGTTGGGCTGGTTTGATAGTACCAAGTGGCTCCTGCAATCTGCCATCAAAAAGTTGGCAGGCGAGTTTTGTTTTCCAGGGAAAAGCGCTGTGGTTTGTGTTTGGGGGCCTGTGGGTGGGAGTGGCCGGCTGGCTCCTTAGAATCCACGATACGCAGGATGGTTCCCAGACCAGAGGTGGCACCAGTGCCAAGTCGGGCTGGTTTGATGGTGAAAAGTGGCTCCTGCAATCTGCCATCCAGAAGCGGGATAACTTACTTTTGTTTGCCAGGGAAACGGGCCAAGGATTTTGTCTGGGGGCCTATGGCTGGGAGTGACCGGCTGGCTCCTGAAAAGCTACGATAGGCAGGATGGTGACCAGACCCATGGTGGCACCAGTGTCAAGTTGGGCTGGTTTGATAGTACCAAGTGGCTCCGGCAATCTGCCATCAAAATTTGGCAGGCGAGGTTTGTTTTCCAGGGAAAAGCGCCGTTGTTTTTGTTTGGGGGCCTGTGGGTGGGAGTGGCCAGATGGCTAATTAGAATCCACGATACGCAGCATGGTTCCCAGACCTGAGGTGGCACCAGTGCCAAGTCGGGCTGGTTTGATACTATCAAGTGCGTCCTGCAATCTGCCATCCAGAAGCGGGGTAGCTTACTTTTGTTTGCCAGGGAAACGGGCCGAGGTTTGTGTCTGGGGGCCTATGGCTGGGAGTGACCGGCTGGCTCCTGAAAAGCTACGATAGGCAGGATGGTGACCAGACCCATGGTGGCACCAGTGCCAAGTTGGGCTGGTTTGATAGTACCAAGTGGCTCCTGCACTCTGCCATCAAAATGTTGGCAGGCGAGTTTTGTTTTCCAGGGAAAAGCGCCGTTGTTTTTGTTTGGGGGCCTGTGGCTGGGAGTGGACGGATGGCTCCTTAGAACCACGATACGCAGGATGGTTCCCAGACCAGAGGTGGCACCAGTGCCAAGTCGGGCTGGTTTGATGGTGAAAGGTGGCTTCTGCAATCTGCCATCCAGAAGCGGGATAACTTACTTTTGTTTGCCAGGGAAACGGGCCGAGGTTTTTGTCTGGGGGCCTATGGCTGGGAGTGACCGGCTGGCTCCTGAAAAGCTACGATAGGCAGGATGGTGACCAGACCCATGGTGGCACCAGTGCCAAGTTGGGCTGGTTTGATAGTACCAAGTGGCTCCTGCAATCTGCCATCAAAATGTTGGCAGGCGAGTTTTGTTTTCCAGGGAAAAGTGCCGTTGTTTGTGTTTGGGGGCCTGTGGGTGGGAGTGACCGGCTGGCTCATTAGAATCCACGATACGCAGGATGGTTCCCAGACCAGAGGTCGCACCAGTGCAAAGTCGTGCCAGTTTGATGGTTCAAAGTGGCTCCTGCAATCTGCCATCCAGAAGCGGGGTAGCTTACTTATGTTTGCCAGGGAAACGGGCCGAGTTTTGTGTCTGGGGGCCTATGGCTGCGAGTGACCGGCTGGCTCCTGAAAAGCTACGATAGGCAGGATGGTGACCAGACCCATGGTGGCACCAGTGCCAAGTTGGGCTGATTTGATAGTACCAAGTGGCTCCTGCAATCTGCCATCAAAAAGTTGGCAGGCGAGTTTTGTTTTCCAGGGAAAAGCGCCGTTGTTTGTGTCTGGGGGCCTGTGGCTGGGAGTGGCCGGCTGGCTCCTTACAATGAACGATACGCAGGATGGTTCCCAGACCTGAGGTGGCACCAGTGCCAAGTCGGGCTAGTTTGATGGTGCAAAGTGGCTCCTGCAATCTGCCATCCAGAAGCGGGGTAGCTTACTTTTGTTTGCCAGGGAAACGGGCCGAGGTTTTTCTCTGGGGGCCTATGGCAGGGAGGGACCGGCTGGCTCCTGAAAAGCTACGATAGGCAGGATGGTGACCAGACCCATGGTGGCACCAGTGCCAAGTTGGGCTGGTTTGATAGTACCAAGTGGCTCCTGCAATCTGCCATCAAAAAGTTGGCAGGCGAGTTTTGTTTTCCAGGGAAAAGCGCCGTTGTTTGTGTTTGGTGGCCTGTGGCTGGGAGTGACCGGCTGGCTCCTTAGAATCCACGATACGCAGGATGGTTCCCAGACCCAAGGTGGCACCAGTGCCAAGTTGGGCTGGTTTGATAGTACCAAGTGGTTCCTGCAATCTGCCATCCAGAAGCGGGGCAGCTTACTTTTGTTTGCCAGGGAAACGGGCCGAGGTTTTTCTCTGGGGGCCTATGGCTGGGAGTGACCGGCTAGGTCCTGAAAAGCTACGATAGGCAGGATGGTGACGAGATCCATGGTGGCACCAGTGCCAAGTTGGGCTGGTTTGATAGTACCAAGTGGCTCCTGCAATCTGCCATCAAAAAGTTGGCAGGCGAGTTTTGTTTTCCAGGGAAAAGCGCTGTGGTTTGTGTTTGGGGGCCTGTGGCTGGGAGTGGCCGGCTGGCTCCTTAGAATCCACGATACGCAGGATGGTTCCCAGACCAGAGGTGGCACCAGTGCCAAGTCGGGCTGGTTTGATGGTGAAAAGTGGCTCCTGCAATCTGCCATCCAGAAGCGGGATAACTTACTTTTGTTTGCCAGGGAAACGGGCCAAGGTTTTTGTCTGGGGGCCTATGGCTGGGAGTGACCGGCTGGCTCCTGAAAAGCTACGATAGGCAGGATGGTGACCAGACCCATGGTGGCACCAGTGTCAAGTTGGGCTGGTTTGATAGTACCAAGTGGCTCCGGCAATCTGCCATCAAAATTTGGCAGGCGAGGTTTGTTTTCCAGGGAAAAGCGCCGTTGTTTTTGTTTGGGGGCCTGTGGGTGGGAGTGGCCAGATGGCTAATTAGAATCCACGATACGCAGCATGGTTCCCAGACCTGAGGTGGCACCAGTGCCAAGTCGGGCTGGTTTGATACTATCAAGTGCGTCCTGCAATCTGCCATCCAGAAGCGGGGTAGCTTACTTTTGTTTGCCAGGGAAACGGGCCGAGGTTTGTGTCTGGGGGCCTATGGCTGGGAGTGACCGGCTGGCTCCTGAAAAGCTACGATAGGCAGGATGGTGACCAGACCCATGGTGGCACCAGTGCCAAGTTGGGCTGGTTTGATAGTACCAAGTGGCTCCTGCAATCTGCCATCAAAAAGTTGGCAGGCGAGTTTTGTTTTCCAGGGAAAAGCGCCGTTGTTTGTGTTTGGGGGCCTGTGGCTGGGAGTGGCCGGCTGGCTGCTTAGAATCCACGATACGCAGGATGGTTCCCAGACCAGAGGTGGCACCAGTGCCAAGTCGGGCTGGTTTGATACTACCAAGTGCGTCCTGCAATCTGCCATCCAGAAGCGGGGCAGCTTACTTTTGTTTGCCAGGGAAACGGGCCGAGGTTTGTGTCTGGGGGCCTATGGCTGGGAGTGACCGGCTGGCTCCTGAAAAGCTACGATAGGCAGGATGGTGACCAGACCCATGGTGGCACCAGTGCCAAGTTGGGCTGGTTTGATAGTACCAAGTGGCTCCTGCAATCTGCCATCAAAAAGTTGGCAGGCGAGTTTTGTTTTCCAGGGAAAAGCGCCGTTGTTTGTGTTTGGGGGCCTGTGGCTAGGAGTGGACGGATGGCTCCTTAGAATCCACGATACGCAGGATGGTTCCCAGACCAGAGGTGGCACCAGTGCCAAGTCGGGCTAGTTTGATGGTGCAAAGTGGTTCCTGCAATCTGCCATCCAGAAGCGGGGCAGCTTACTTTTGTTTGCCAGGGAAACGGGCCGAGGTTTGTGTCTGGGGGCCTATGGCTGGGAGTGACCGGCTGGCTCCTGAAAAGCTACGATAGGCAGGATGGTGACCAGACCCATGGTGGCACCAGTGCCAAGTTGGGCTGATTTGATAGTACCAAGTGGCTCCTGCAATCTGCCATCAAAAAGTTGGCAGGCGAGTTTTGTTTTCCAGGGAAAAGCGCCGTTGTTTGTGTTTGGGGGCCTGTGGCTGGGAGTGGCCGGCTGGCTCCTTAGAATCCACGATACGCAGGATGGTTCCCAGACCAGAGGTGGCACCAGTGCCAAGTTGGGCTGGTTTGATAGTACCAAGTGCGTCCTGCAATCTACCATCCAGAAGCGGGGCAGCTTACTTTTGTTTGCCAGGGAAACGGGCCGAGGTTTGTGTCTGGGGGCCTATGGCTGGGAGTGACCGGCTGGCTCCTGAAAAGCTACGATAGGCAGGATGGTGACCAGACCCATGGTGGCACCAGTGCCAAGTTGGGCTGGTTTGATAGTACCAAGTGGCTCCTGCAATCTGCCATCAAAAAGTTGGCAGGCGAGTTTGTTATCCAGGGAAAAGCGCCGTTGTTTGTGTTTGGGGGCCTCTGGCTGGGAGTGGCCGGCTGGCTCCTTAGAATCCATGATACGCAGGATGGTTCCCAGACCAGAGGTGGCACCAGTGCCAAGTCGGGCTGGTTTGATGGTGAAAAGTGGCTCCTGCAATCTGCCATCCAGAAGCGGGGCAGCTTACTTTTGTTTGCCAGGGAAACGGGCCGAGCTTTTTGTCTGGGGGCCTATGGCTGGGAGTGACCGGCTGGCTCCTGAAAAGCTACGATAGGCAGGATGGTGACCAGACCCATGGTGGCACCAGTGCCAAGTTGGGCTGGTTTGATAGTACCAAGTGGCTCCTGCAATCTGCCATCAAAAAGTTGGCAGGCGAGTTTTGTTTTCCAGGGAAAAGCGCCGTTGTTTGTGTCTGGGGGCCTGTGGCTGGAGTGGCCGGCTGGCTCCTTACAATGAACGATACGCAGGATGGTTCCCAGAGCTGAGGTGGCACCAGTGCCAAGTCGGGCTAGTTTGATGGTGCAAAGTGGCTCCTGCAATCTGCCATCCAGAAGCGGGGTAGCTTACTTTTGTTTGCCAGGGAAACGGGCCGAGGTTTTTCTCTGGGGGCCTATGGCTTGGAGTGACCGGCTAGGTCCTGAAAAGCTACGATAGGCAGGATGGTGACCAGATCCATGGTGGCACCAGTGCCAAGTTGGGCTGGTTTGATAGTACCAAGTGGCTCCTGCAATCTGCCATCAAAAAGTTGGCAGGCGAGTTTTGTTTTCCAGGGAAAAGCGCTGTGGTTTGTGTTTGGGGGCCTGTGGCTGGGAGTGGCCGGCTGGCTCCTTAGAATCCACGATACCCAGGATGGTTCCCAGACCAGAGGTGGCACCAGTGCCAAGTCGGGCTGGTTTGATGGTGAAAAGTGGCTCCTGCAATCTGCCATCCAGAAGCGGGATAACTTACTTTTGTTTGCCAGGGAAACGGGCCAAGGTTTTTGTCTGGGGGCCTATGGCTGGGAGTGACCGGCTGGCTCCTGAAAAGCTACGATAGGCAGGATGGTGACCAGACCCATGGTGGCACCAGTGTCAAGTTGGGCTGGTTTGATAGTACCAAGTGGCTCCGGCAATCTGCCATCAAAATTTGGCAGGCGAGGTTTGTTTTCCAGGGAAAAGCGCCGTTGTTTTTGTTTGGGGGCCTGTGGGTGGGAGTGGCCAGATGGCTAATTAGAATCCACGATACGCAGCATGGTTCCCAGACCTGAGGTGGCACCAGTGCCAAGTCGGGCTGGTTTGATACTATCAAGTGCGTCCTGCAATCTGCCATCCAGAAGCGGGGTAGCTTACTTTTGTTTGCCAGGGAAACGGGCCGAGGTTTGTGTCTGGGGGCCTATGGCTGGGAGTGACCGGCTGGCTCCTGAAAAGCTACGATAGGCAGGATGGTGACCAGACCCATGGTGGCATCAGTGCCAAGTTGGGCTGGTTTGATAGTACCAAGTGGCTCCTGCAATCTGCCATCAAAAAATTGGCAGGCGAGTTTTGTTTTCCAGGGAAAAGCGCCGTTGTTTGTGTTTGGGGGCCTGTGGGTGGGAGTGGCCGGCTGGCTCCTTAGAATCCACGATACGCAGGATGGTTCCCAGACCAGAGGTGGCACCAGTGCCAAGTCGGGCTGGTTTGATGGTGAAAAGTGGCTCCTGCAATCTGCCATCCAGAAGCGGGATAACTTACTTTTGTTTGCCAGGGAAACGGGCCAAGGTTTTTGTCTGGGGGCCTATGGCTGGGAGTGACCGGCTGGCTCCTGAAAAGCTACGATAGGCAGGATGGTGACCAGACCCATGGTGGCACCAGTGTCAAGTTGGGCTGGTTTGATAGTACCAAGTGGCTCCGGCAATCTGCCATCAAAATTTGGCAGGCGAGGTTTGTTTTCCAGGGAAAAGCGCCGTTGTTTTTGTTTGGGGGCCTGTGGGTGGGAGTGGCCAGATGGCTAATTAGAATCCACGATACGCAGCATGGTTCCCAGACCTGAGGTGGCACCAGTGCCAAGTCGGGCTGGTTTGATACTATCAAGTGCGTCCTGCAATCTGCCATCCAGAAGCGGGGTAGCTTACTTTTGTTTGCCAGGGAAACGGGCCGAGGTTTGTGTCTGGGGGCCTATGGCTGGGAGTGACCGGCTGGCTCCTGAAAAGCTACGATAGGCAGGATGGTGACCAGACCCATGGTGGCACCAGTGCCAAGTTGGGCTGGTTTGATAGTACCAAGTGGCTCCTGCAATCTGCCATCAAAAAATTGGCAGGCGAGTTTTGTTTTCCAGGGAAAAGCGCCGTTGTTTGTGTTTGGGGGCCTGTGGGTGGGAGTGGCCGGCTGGCTCCTTAGAATCCACGATACGCAGGATGGTTCCCAGACCAGAGGTGGCACCAGTGCCAAGTCGGGCTAGTTTGATGGTGCAAAGTGGTTCCTGCAATCTGCCATCCAGAAGCGGGGCAGCTTACTTTTGTTTGCCAGGGAAACGGGCCGAGTATTGTTTCTGGGGGCCTATGGCTGGGAGTGACCGGCTGGCTCCTGAAAAGCTACGATAGGCAGGATGGTGACCAGACCCATGGTGGCACCAGTGCCAAGTTGGGCTGATTTGATAGTACCAAGTGGCTCCTGCAATCTGCCATCAAAAAGTTGGCAGGCGAGTTTTGTTTTCCAGGGAAAAGCGCCGTTGTTTTTGTTTGGGGGCCTGTGGCTGGGAGTGGACGGATGGCTCCTTAGAACCACGATACGCAGGATGGTTCCCAGACCAGAGGTGGCACCAGTGCCAAGTCGGGCTGGTTTCATAGTACCAAGTGGTTCCTGCAATCTGCCATCCAGAAGCGGGGCAGCTTACTTTTGTATGCCAGGGAAACGGGCCGAGGTTTTTCTCTGGGGGCCTATAGCTGGGAGTGACCGTCTGGCTCCTGAAAAGCTACGATAGGCAGGATGGTGACCAAACGCATGGTGGCACCAGTGCGAAGTTGGGCTGATTTGATAGTACCAAGTGGCTCCTGCAATCTGCCATCAAAATGTTGGCAGGCGAGTTTTGTTTTCCAGGGAAAAGCGCCGTTGTTTGTGTTTGGGGGCCTGTGGCTGGGAGTGGCCGGCTGGCTGCTTAGAATCCACGATACGCAGGATGGTTCCCAGACCAGAGGTGGCACCAGTGCCAAGTCGGGCTGGTTTGATACTACCAAGTGCGTCCTGCAATCTGCCATCCAGAAGCGGGGCAGCTTACTTTTGTTTGCCAGGGAAACGGGCCGAGGTTTGTGTCTGGGGGCCTATGGCTGGGAGTGACCGGCTGGCTCCTGAAAAGCTACGATAGGCAGGATGGTTACCAGACCCATGGTGGCACCAGTGCCAAGTTGGGCTGGTTTGATAGTACCAAGTGGCTCCTGCAATCTGCCATCAAAAAGTTGGCAGGCGAGTTTTGTTTTCCAGGGAGAAGCGCCGTTGTTTGTGTTTGGGGGCCTGTGGCTGGGAGTGGACGGATGGCTCCTTAGAATCCACGATACGCAGGATGGTTCCCAGACCAGAGGTGGCACCAGTGCCAAGTCGGGCTAGTTTGATGGTGCAAAATGGTTCCTGCAATCTGCCATCCAGAAGCGGGGCAGCTTACTTTTGTTTGCCAGGGAAACGGGCCGAGGTTTGTGTCTGGGGGCCTATGGCTGGGAGTGACCGGCTGGCTCCTGAAAAGCTACGATAGGCAGGATGGTGACCAGACCCATGGTGGCACCAGTGCCAAGTTGGGCTGATTTGATAGTACCAAGTGGCTCCTGCAATCTGCCATCAAAAACTTGTCAGGCGAGTTTTGTTTTCCAGGGAAAAGCGCCGTTGTTTGTGTTTGGGGGCCTGTGGCTGGGAGTGGCCGGCTGGCTCCTTAGAATCCACGATACGCAGGATGGTTCCCAGACCAGAGGTGGCACCAGTGCCAAGTTGGGCTGGTTTGATAGTACCAAGTGCGTCCTGCAATCTACCATCCAGAAGCGGGGCAGCTTACTTTTGTTTGCCAGGGAAACGGGCCGAGGTTTGTGTCTCAGGGCCTATGGCTGGGAGTGACCGGCTGGCTCCTGAAAAGCTACGATAGGCAGGATGGTGACCAGACCCATGGTGGCACCAGTGCCAAGTTGGGCTGGTTTGATAGTACCAAGTGGCTCCTGCAATCTGCCATCAAAAAGTTGGCAGGCGAGTTTGTTATCCAGGGAAAAGCGCCGTTGTTTGTGTTTGGGGGCCTCTGGCTGGGAGTGGCCGGCTGGCTCCTTAGAATCCATGATACGCAGGATGGTTCCCAGACCAGAGGTGGCACCAGTGCCAAGTCGGGCTGGTTTGATGGTGAAAAGTGGCTCCTGCAATCTGCCATCCAGAAGCGGGATAACTTACTTTTGTTTGCCAGGGAAACGGGCCGAGGTTTTTGTCTGGGGGCCTATGGCTGGGAGTGACCGGCTGGCTCCTGAAAAGCTACGATAGGCAGGATGGTGACCAGACCCATGGTGGCACCAGTGCCAAGTTGGGCTGGTTTGATAGTACCAAGTGGCTCCTGCAATCTGCCATCAAAAAGTTGGCAGGCGAGTTTTGTTTTCCAGGGAAAAGCGCCGTTGTTTGTGTCTGGGGGCCTGTGGCTGGAGTGGCCGGCTGGCTCCTTACAATGAACGATACGCAGGATGGTTCCCAGAGCTGAGGTGGCACCAGTGCCAAGTCGGGCTAGTTTGATGGTGCAAAGTGGCTCCTGCAATCTGCCATCCAGAAGCGGGGTAGCTTACTTTTGTTTGCCAGGGAAACGGGCCGAGGTTTTTCTCTGGGGGCCTATGGCAGGGAGGGACCGGCTGGCTCCTGAAAAGCTACGATAGGCAGGATGGTGACCAGACCCATGGTGGCACCAGTGTCAAGTTGGGCTGGTTTGATAGTACCAAGTGGCTCCGGCAATCTGCCATCAAAATTTGGCAGGCGAGGTTTGTTTTCCAGGGAAAAGCGCCGTTGTTTTTGTTTGGGGGCCTGTGGGTGGGAGTGGCCAGATGGCTAATTAGAATCCACGATACGCAGCATGGTTCCCAGACCTGAGGTGGCACCAGTGCCAAGTCGGGCTGGTTTGATACTATCAAGTGCGTCCTGCAATCTGCCATCCAGAAGCGGGGTAGCTTACTTTTGTTTGCCAGGGAAACGGGCCGAGGTTTGTGTCTGGGGGCCTATGGCTGGGAGTGACCGGCTGGCTCCTGAAAAGCTACGATAGGCAGGATGGTGACCAGACCCATGGTGGCACCAGTGCCAAGTTGGGCTGGTTTGATAGTACCAAGTGGCTCCTGCAATCTGCCATCAAAAAATTGGCAGGCGAGTTTTGTTTTCCAGGGAAAAGCGCCGTTGTTTGTGTTTGGGGGCCTGTGGGTGGGAGTGGCCGGCTGGCTCCTTAGAATCCACGATACGCAGGATGGTTCCCAGACCAGAGGTGGCACCAGTGCCAAGTCGGGCTAGTTTGATGGTGCAAAGTGGCTCCTGCAATCTGCCATCCAGAAGCGGGGCAGCTTACTTTTGTTTGCCAGGGAAACGGGCCGAGTATTGTTTCTGGGGGCCTATGGCTGCGAGTGACCGGCTGGCTCCTGAAAAGCTACGATAGGCAGGATGGTGACCAGACCCATGGTGGCACCAGTGCCAAGTTGGGCTGATTTGATAGTACCAAGTGGCTCCTGCAATCTGCCATCAAAAAGTTGGCAGGCGAGTTTTGTTTTCCAGGGAAAAGCGCCGTTGTTTGTGTTTGGGGGCCTGTGGCTGGGAGTGGACGGATGGCTCCTTAGAACCACGATACGCAGGATGGTTCCCAGACCAGAGGTGGCACCAGTGCCAAGTCGGGCTGGTTTGATAGTACCAAGTGGTTCCTGCAATCTGCCATCCAGAAGCGGGGCAGCTTACTTTTGTATGCCAGTCAAACGGGCCGAGGTTTTTGTCTGGGGGCCTATAGCTGGGAGTGACCGTCTGGCTCCTGAAAAGCTACGATAGGCAGGATGGTGACCAAACGCATGGTGGCACCAGTGCCAAGTTGGGCTGATTTGATAGTACCAAGTGGCTCCTGCAATCTGCCATCAAAAAGTTGGCAGGCGTGTTTTGTTTTCCAGGGAAAAGCGCCGTTGTTTGTGTTTGGGGGCCTGTGGCTGGGAGTGGCCGGCTGGCTGCTTAGAATCCATGATACGCAGGATGGTTCCCAGACAAGAGGTGGCACCAGTGCCAAGTCGGGCTGGTTTGATACTACCAAGTGCGTCCTGCAATCTGCCATCCAGAAGCGGGGCAGCTTACTTTTGTTTGCCAGGGAAACGGGCCGAGGTTTGTGTCTGGGGGCCTATGGCTGGGAGTGACCGGCTGGCTCCTGAAAAGCTACGATAGGCAGGATGGTGACCAGACCCATGGTGGCACCAGTGCCAAGTTGGGCTGGTTTGATAGTACCAAGTGGCTCCTGCAATCTGCCATCAAAAAGTTGGCAGGCGAGTTTTGTTTTCCAGGGAAAAGCGCCGTTGTTTGTGTTTGGGGGCCTGTGGCTAGGAGTGGACGGATGGCTCCTTAGAATCCACGATACGCAGGATGGTTCCCAGACCAGAGGTGGCACCAGTGCCAAGTCGGGCTAGTTTGATGGTGCAAAGTGGTTCCTGCAATCTGCCATCCAGAAGCGGGGCAGCTTACTTTTGTTTGCCAGGGAAACGGGCCGAGGTTTGTGTCTGGGGGCCTATGGCTGGGAGTGACCGGCTGGCTCCTGAAAAGCTACGATAGGCAGGATGGTGACCAGACCCATGTTGGCACCAGTGCCAAGTTGGGCTGATTTGATAGTACCAAGTGGCTCCTGCAATCTGCCATCAAAAAGTTGGCAGGCGAGTTTTGTTTTCCAGGGAAAAGCGCCGTTGTTTGTGTTTGGGGGCCTGTGGCTGGGATTGGCCGGCTGGCTCCTTAGAATCCACGATACGCAGGATGGTTCCCAGACCAGAGGTGGCACCAGTGCCAAGTTGGGCTGGTTTGATAGTACCAAGTGCGTCCTGCAATCTACCATCCAGAAGCGGGGCAGCTTACTTTTGTTTGCCAGGGAAACGGGCCGAGGTTTGTGTCTCAGGGCCTATGGCTGGGAGTGACCGGCTGGCTCCTGAAAAGCTACGATAGGCAGGATGGTGACCAGACCCATGGTGGCACCAGTGCCAAGTTGGGCTGGTTTGATAGTACCAAGTGGCTCCTGCAATCTGCCATCAAAAAGTTGGCAGGCGAGTTTGTTATCCAGGGAAAAGCGCCGTTGTTTGTGTTTGGGGGCCTGTGGGTGGGAGTGGCCGGCTGGCTCCTTAGAATCCATGATACGCAGTATGGTTCCCAGACCAGAGGTGGCACCAGTGCCAAGTCGGGCTGGTTTGATGGTGAAAAGTGGCTCCTGCAATCTGCCATCCAGAAGCGGGATAACTTACTTTTGTTTGCCAGGGAAACGGGCCGAGGTTTTTGTCTGGGGGCCTATGGCTGGGAGTGACCGGCTGGCTCCTGAAAAGCTACGATAGGCAGGATGGTGACCAGACCCATGGTGGCACCAGTGCCAAGTTGGGCTGGTTTGATAGTACCAAGTGGCTCCTGCAATCTGCCATCAAAAAGTTGGCAGGCGAGTTTTGTTTTCCAGGGAAAAGCGCCGTTGTTTGTGTCTGGGGGCCTGTGGCTGGAGTGGCCGGCTGGCTCCTTACAATGAACGATACGCAGGATGGTTCCCAGAGCTGAGGTGGCACCAGTGCCAAGTCGGGCTAGTTTGATGGTGCAAAGTGGCTCCTGCAATCTGCCATCCAGAAGCGGGGTAGCTTACTTTTGTTTGCCAGGGAAACGGGCCGAGGTTTTTCTCTGGGGGCCTATGGCAGGGAGGGACCGGCTGGCTCCTGAAAAGCTACGATAGGCAGGATGGTGACCAGACCCATGGTGGCACCAGTGCCAAGTTGGGCTGATTTGATAGTAGCAAGTGGCTCCTGCAATCTGCCATCAAAATGTTGGCAGGCGAGTTTTGTTTTCCAGGGAAAAGCGCCGTTGTTTTTGTTTGGTGGCCTGTGGCTGGGAGTGACCGGCTGGCTCCTTAGAATCCATGATACGCAGGATGGTTCCCAGACCAGAGGTGGCACCAGTGCCAAGTTGGGCTGGTTTGATAGTACCAAGTGGTTCCTGCAATCTGCCATCCAGAAGCGGGGCAGCTTACTTTTGTTTGCCAGGGAAACGGGCCGAGGTTTGTGTCTGGGGGCCTATGGCTGGGAGTGACCGGCTGGCTCCTGAAAAGCTACGATAGGCAGGATGGTGACCAGACCCATGGTGGCACCAGTGCCAAGTTGGGCTGGTTTGATAGTACCAAGTGGCTCCTGCAATCTGCCATCAAAAAGTTGGCAGGCGAGTTTTGTTTTCCAGGGAAAAGCGCCGTTGTTTGTGTTTGGGGGCCTGTGGCTAAGAGTGGCCGGCTGGCTCCTTAGAATCCACGATACGCAGGATGGTTCCCAGACCAGAGGTGGCACCAGTGCCAAGTCGGGCTAGTTTGATGGTGCAAAGTGGTTCCTGCAATCTGCCATCCAGAAGCGGGGCAGCTTACTTTTGTTTGCCAGGGAAACGGGCCGAGGTTTGTGTCTGGGGGCCTATGGCTGGGAGTGACCGGCTGGCTCCTGAAAAGCTACGATAGGCAGGATGGTGACCAGACCCATGGTGGCACCAGTGCCAAGTTGGGCTGATTTGATAGTACCAAGTGGCTCCTGCAATCTGCCATCAAAAAGTTGGCAGGCGAGTTTTGTTTTCCAGGGAAAAGCGCCGTTGTTTGTGTTTGGGGGCCTGTGGCTGGGAGTGGCCGGCTGGCTCCTTAGAATCCACGATACGCAGGATGGTTCCCAGACCAGAGGTGGCACCAGTGCCAAGTTGGGCTGGTTTGATAGTACCAAGTGCGTCCTGCAATCTACCATCCAGAAGCGGGGCAGCTTACTTTTGTTTGCCAGGGAAACGGGCCGAGGTTTGTGTCTCAGGGCCTATGGCTAGGAGTGACCGGCTGGCTCCTGAAAAGCTACGATAGGCAGGATGGTGACCAGACCCATGGTGGCACCAGTGCCAAGTTGGGCTGGTTTGATAGTACCAAGTGGCTCCTGCAATCTGCCATCAAAAAGTTGGCAGGCGAGTTTGTTATCCAGGGAAAAGCGCCGTTGTTTGTGTTTGGGGGCCTCTGGCTGGGAGTGGCCGGCTGGCTCCTTAGAATCCATGATACGCAGGATGGTTCCCAGACCAGAGGTGGCACCAGTGACAAGTCGGGCTGGTTTGATGGTGAAAAGTGGCTCCTGCAATCTGCCATCCAGAAGCGGGGCAGCTTACTTTTGTTTGCCAGGGAAACGGGCCGAGGTTTTTGTCTGGGGGCCTATGGCTGGGAGTGACCGGCTGGCTCCTGAAAAGCTACGATAGGCAGGATGGTGACCAGACCCATGGTGGCACCAGTGCCAAGTTGGGCTGGTTTGATAGTACCAAGTGGCTCCTGCAATCTGCCATCAAAAAGTTGGCAGGCGAGTTTTGTTTTCCAGGGAAAAGCGCCGTTGTTTGTGTCTGGGGGCCTGTGGCTGGAGTGGCCGGCTGGCTCCTTACAATGAACGATACGCAGGATGGTTCCCAGACCAGAGGTGGCACCAGTGCCAAGTCGGGCTAGTTTGATGGTGCAAAGTGGCTCCTGCAATCTGCCATCCAGAAGCGGGGTAGCTTACTTTTGTTTGCCAGGGAAACGGGCCGAGGTTTTTCTCTGGGGGCCTATGGCAGGGAGGGACCGGCTGGCTCCTGAAAAGCTACGATAGGCAGGATGGTGACCAGACCCATGGTGGCACCAGTGCCAAGTTGGGCTGATTTGATAGTAGCAAGTGGCTCCTGCAATCTGCCATCAAAATGTTGGCAGGCGAGTTTTGTTTTCCAGGGAAAAGCGCCGTTGTTTGTGTTTGGTGGCCTGTGGCTGGGAGTGACCGGCTGGCTCCTTAGAATCCACGATACGCAGGATGGTTCCCAGACCCAAGGTGGCACCAGTGCCAAGTTGGGCTGGTTTGATAGTACCAAGTGGTTCCTGCAATCTGCCATCCAGAAGCGGGGCAGCTTACTTTTGTTTGCCAGGGAAACGGGCCGAGGTTTTTCTCTGGGGGCCTATGGCTTGGAGTGACCGGCTAGGTCCTGAAAAGCTACGATAGGCAGGATGGTGACCAGATCCATGGTGGCACCAGTGCCAAGTTGGGCTGGTTTGATAGTACCAAGTGGCTCCTGCAATCTGCCATCAAAAAGTTGGCAGGCGAGTTTTGTTTTCCAGGGAAAAGCGCTGTGGTTTGTGTTTGGGGGCCTGTGGCTGGGAGTGGCCGGCTGGCTCCTTAGAATCCACGATACGCAGGATGGTTCCCAGACCAGAGGTGGCACCAGTGCCAAGTCGGGCTGGTTTGATGGTGAAAAGTGGCTCCTGCAATCTGCCATCCAGAAGCGGGATAACTTACTTTTGTTTGCCAGGGAAACGGGCCAAGGTTTTTGTCTGGGGGCCTATGGCTGGGAGTGACCGACTGGCTCCTGAAAAGCTACGATAGGCAGGATGGTGACCAGACCCATGGTGGCACCAGTGTCAAGTTGGGCTGGTTTGATAGTACCAAGTGGCTCCGGCAATCTGCCATCAAAATTTGGCAGGCGAGGTTTGTTTTCCAGGGAAAAGCGCCGTTGTTTTTGTTTGGGGGCCTGTGGGTGGGAGTGGCCAGATGGCTAATTAGAATCCACGATACGCAGCATGGTTCCCAGACCTGAGGTGGCACCAGTGCCAAGTCGGGCTGGTTTGATACTATCAAGTGCGTCCTGCAATCTGCCATCCAGAAGCGGGGTAGCTTACTTTTGTTTGCCAGGGAAACGGGCCGAGGTTTGTGTCTGGGGGCCTATGGCTGGGAGTGACCGGCTGGCTCCTGAAAAGCTACGATAGGCAGGATGGTGACCAGACCCATGGTGGCACCAGTGCCAAGTTGGGCTGGTTTGATAGTACCAAGTGGCTCCTGCAATCTGCCATCAAAAAATTGGCAGGCGAGTTTTGTTTTCCAGGGAAAAGCGCCGTTGTTTGTGTTTGGGGGCCTGTGGGTGGGAGTGGCCGGCTGGCTCCTTAGAATCCACGATACGCAGGATGGTTCCCAGACCAGAGGTGGCACCAGTGCCAAGTCGGGCTGGTTTGATGGTGCAAAGTGGCTCCTGCAATCTGCCATCCAGAAGCGGGGCAGCTTACTTTTGTATGCCAGGGAAACGGGCCGAGGTTTTTCTCTGGGGGCCTATAGCTGGGAGTGACCGTCTGGCTCCTGAAAAGCTACGATAGGCAGGATGGTAACCAAACGCATGGTGGCACCAGTGCCAAGTTGGGCTGATTTGATAGTACGAAGTGGCTCCTGCAATCTGCCATCAAAATGTTGGCAGGCGAGTTTTGTTTTCCAGGGAAAAGCGCCGTTGTTTGTGTTTGGGGGCCTGTGGCTGGGAGTGGCCGGCTGGCTGCTTAGAATCCACGATACGCAGGATGGTTCCTAGACCAGAGGTGGCACCAGTGCCAAGTCGGGCTGGTTTGATACTACCAAGTGCGTCCTGCAATCTGCCATCCAGAAGCGGGGCAGCTTACTTTTGTTTGCCAGGGAAACGGGCCGAGGTTTGTGTCTGGGGGCCTATGGCTGGGAGTGACCGGCTGGCTCCTGAAAAGCTACGATAGGCAGGATGGTGACCAGACCCATGGTGGCACCAGTGCCATGTTGGGCTGGTTTGATAGTACCAAGTGGCTCCTGCAATCTGCCATCAAAAAGTTGGCAGGCGAGTTTTGTTTTCCAGGGAAAAGCGCCGTTGTTTGTGTTTGGGGGCCTGTGGCTGGGAGTGGCCGGCTGGCTCCTTAGAATCCACGATACGCAGGATGGTTCCCAGACCAGAGGTGGCACCAGTGCCAAGTCGGGCTAGTTTGATGGTGCAAAGTGGTTCCTGCAATCTGCCATCCAGAAGCGGGGCAGCTTACTTTTGTTTGCCAGGGAAACGGGCCGAGGTTTGTGTCTGGGGGCCTATGGCTGGGAGTGACCGGCTGGCTCCTGAAAAGCTACGATAGGCAGGATGGTGACCAGACCCATGGTGGCACCAGTGCCAAGTTGGGCTGATTTGATAGTACCAAGTGGCTCCTGCAATCTGCCATCAAAAAGTTGGCAGGCGAGTTTTGTTTTCCAGGGAAAAGCGCCGTTGTTTGTGTTTGGGGGCCTGTGGCTGGGAGTGGCCGGCTGGCTCCTTAGAATCCACGATACGCAGGATGGTTCCCAGACCAGAGGTGGCACCAGTGCCAAGTTGGGCTGGTTTGATAGTACCAAGTGCGTCCTGCAATCTACCATCCAGAAGCGGGGCAGCTTACTTTTGTTTGCCAGGGAAACGGGCCGAGGTTTGTGTCTCAGGGCCTATGGCTGGGAGTGACCGGCTGGCTCCTGAAAAGCTACGATAGGCAGGATGGTGACCAGACCCATGGTGGCACCAGTGCCAAGTTGGGCTGGTTTGATAGTACCAAGTGGCTCCTGCAATCTGCCATCAAAAAGTTGGCAGGCGAGTTTGTTATCCAGGGAAAAGCGCCGTTGTTTGTGTTTGGGGGCCTCTGGCTGGGAGTGGCCGGCTGGCTCCTTAGAATCCATGATACGCAGGATGGTTCCCAGACCAGAGGTGGCACCAGTGCCAAGTCGGGCTGGTTTGACGGTGAAAAGTGGCTCCTGCAATCTGCCATCCAGAAGCGGGATAACTTACTTTTGTTTGCCAGGGAAACGGGCCGAGGTTTTTGTCTGGGGGCCTATGGCTGGGAGTGACCGGCTGGCTCCTGAAAAGCTACGATAGGCAGGATGGTGACCAGACCCATGGTGGCACCAGTGCCAAGTTGGGCTGGTTTGATAGTACCAAGTGGCTCCTGCAATCTGCCATCAAAAAGTTGGCAGGCGAGTTTTGTTTTCCAGGGAAAAGTGCCGTTGTTTGTGTTTGGGGGCCTGTGGGTGGGAGTGACCGGCTGGCTCCTTAGAATCCACGATACGCAGGATGGTTCCCAGACCAGAGGTGGCACCAGTGCCAAGTCGGGCTAGTTTGATGGTGCAAAGTGGCTCCTGCAATCTGCCATCCAGAAGCGGGGCAGCTTACTTTTGTTTGCCAGGGAAACGGGCCGAGGTTTGTGTCTGGGGGCCTATGGCTGCGAGTGACCGGCTGGCTCCTGAAAAGCTACGATAGGCAGGATGGTGACCAGACCCATGGTGGCACCAGTGCCAAGTTGGGCTGATTTGATAGTAGCAAGTGGCTCCTGCAATCTGCCATCAAAAAGTTGGCAGGCGAGTTTTGTTTTCCAGGGAAAAGCGCCGTTGTTTGTGTCTGGGGGCCTGTGGCTGGAGTGGCCGGCTGGCTCCTTACAATGAACGATACGCAGGATGGTTCCCAGAGCTGAGGTGGCACCAGTGCCAAGTCGGGCTAGTTTGATGGTGCAAAGTGGCTCCTGCAATCTGCCATCCAGAAGCGGGGTAGCTTACTTTTGTTTGCCAGGGAAACGGGCCGAAATATTTGTCTAGGGGCCTATGGAAGGGAGGGACCGGCTGGCTCCTGAAAAGCTACGATAGGCAGGATGGTGACCAGACCCATGGTGGCACCAGTGCCAAGTTGGGCTGGTTTGATAGTACCAAGTGGCTCCTGCAATCTGCCATCAAAAAGTTGTCAGGCGAGTTTTGTTTTCCAGGGAAAAGCGCCGTTGTTTGTATTTGGGGGCCTGTGGCTGGGAGTGGCCGGCTGGCTCCTTTGAACCCACGATACGCAGGATGGTTCCCAGACCCAAGGTGGCACCAGTGCCAAGTCGGGCTGGTTTGATACTACCAAGTGCGTCCTGCAATCTGCCATCCAGAAGCGGGGCAGCTTAATTTTGTTTGCCAGGGAAACGGGCCGTGGGTTTTGTTTGGGGGCCTATGGCTGAGAGTGGCCGGCTGGCTCCTGAAAATCCACGCTAGGCAGCATGGTTCCCAGATGCATGGTGGCACCAGTGCCAAGTCGGGCTGGTTTGATGGTGCAAAGTGGCTCCTGCAATCTGCCATCCAGAAGCGGGGCAGCTGATTTTTGTTTGCCAGAGAAAAATTCCGTGGATTGTTTTTGGGGGCATATTGCTGGGAGTGGCCGGCTGGCTCCTTAAAATGCTCGATACGCATGATGGTTCCAAGGTCCAAGGTGTCACCACTACGAAGTCGGCCTGCGGTTTTAGTATCAAGTTCATCCTGCAATTTGCCATCCAGAAGAGGGGCAGTTGAGTTTTGTTTGCCAGAGAAACGGGCCGAGGTTTCTGTTTGGGGACATATGGCTGAGAGTGGCCGGCTGGCCCCTGAATATCCACGATACACAGCATGGTTCCCAGATCCAAGGTGGCACCAGTGCCAAGTTGGGCTGGTTTGATAGTACCAAGTGTCTCCTGCAATCTGCCATCCAGAAGCGGGGCAGCTTACTTTTGTTTGCCAGAGAAATAGGCCTAGGTTTTTGTCTGGGGGCCTGTGGCTAGGAGTGGCCGGCTGGCTCCTAAGAATCCACGATACGCAGGATGTTTCCCAGACCCAAGGTGGCACCAGTGCCAAGTCGGGCTGGTTTGATAGTACCAAGTGGCTCCTGCAAACTCCATCAAAAAGTTGGCAGGCGTGTTTTGTTTTCCAAGGAACAGCGCCGTTGATTTTGTTTGGGGGCCTGTGGCTGGGAGTGACCGGCTGGCTCCTTAGAATCCACGATACGCAGGATGGTTCCCAGACCCAAGGTGACACCAGTGCCAAGTCGGGCTGGTTTGATTACACCAAGTGGCTCCTGCAATCTGCCATCCAGAAGTGAGGCAGCTAAGTTTTGTTTGCCAGAAAAAAGGGCCGTGGTTTTTGTTGGGGGCCTGTGGCTGGGAGTGGCCGGCTGGCTCCTTAGAATCCACCATACGCAGGATGGTTCCCAGACCCAAGGTGGCACCAGTGCCAAGTCGGGCTGGTTTGATAGTACCAAGTGGCTCCTGCAATCTGCCATCCAGAAGCGGTGCAGTTGAGTTTTGTTTGCCAGAGAAAAGGGCCGTGGGTTGTGTTTGGGGGCATATGGCTGGGAGTGGCCGGCTGTCTCATTAAAAAGATCGATACGCAGGATGGTTCCCAGACCCAAGGTGGCACCAGTGCCAAGTCGGGCTGTTTTTATAGTACCAAGTGCGTCCTGCAATTTGCCATCCAGAAGAGGGGCAGTGGAGTTTTGTTTGCCAGAGAATAGCGCCGTTGTTTGTATTTGGGGGCTTGTGGCTGGGAGTGGCCGACTGGCGCCTTAGAATCTGTGTTACGCAGCATGGTTCCCAGACCCAAGGTGGCACCAGTGCCAAGTTGGGCTGGTTTGATAGTACCAAGTGGCTCCTGCAATCTGCCATCCAGAAGCGGGGCAGCTTACTTTTGTTTGCCAGGGAAACGGGCCGAGGTTTGTGACTGGGGACCTATGGCTGGGAGTGACCGGCTGGCTCCTGAAAAGCTACGATAGGCAGGATGGTGACCAGACCCATGGTGGCACCAGTGCCAAGTTGGGCTGGTTTGATAGTACCAAGTGGCTCCTGCAATCTGCCATCAAAAAGTTGTCAGGCGAGTTTTGTTTTCCAGGGAAAAGCGCCGTTGTTTGTATTTGGGGGCCTGTGGCTGGGAGTGGCCGGCTGGCTCCTTTGAACCCACAATACGCAGGATGGTTCCCAGACCCAAGGTGGCACCAGTGCCAAGTCGGGCTGGTTTGATACTACCAAGTGCGTCCTGCAATCTGCCATCCAGAAGCGGGGCAGCTTAATTTTGTTTGCCAGGGAAACGGGCCGTGGGTTTTGTTTGGGGGCCTATGGCTGAGAGTGGCTGGCTGGCTCCTGAAAATCCACGCTAGGCAGCGTGGTTCCCAGATCCAAGGTGGCACCAGTGCCAAGTCGGGCTGGTTTGATGGTGCAAAGTGGCTCCTGCAATCTGCCATCCAGAAGCGGGGCAGCTGATTTTTGTTTGCCAGAGAAAAATTCCGTGGATTGTTTTTGGGGGCATATTGCTGGGAGTGGCCGGCTGGCTCCTTAAAATGCTCGATACGCATGATGGTTCCCAGGTCCAAGGTGTCACCACTACCAAGTCGGCCTGCGGTTTTAGTATCAAGTTCATCCTGCAATTTGCCATCCAGAAGAGGGGCAGTTGAGTTTTGTTTGCCAGAGAAACGGGCCGAGGTTTCTGTTTGGGGACATATGGCTGAGAGTGGCCGGCTGGCCCCTGAATATCCATGATACACAGCATGGTTCCCAGATCCAAGGTGGCACCAGTGCCAAGTTGGGCTGGTTTGATAGTACCAAGTGTCTCCTGCAATCTGCCATCCAGAAGCGGGGCAGCTTACTTTTGTTTGCCAGAGAAATAGGCCTAGGTTTTTGTTTGGGGGCCTGTGGCTAGGAGTGGCCGGCTGGCTCCTAAGAATCCACGATACGCAGGATGTTTCCCAGACCCAAGGTGGCACCAGTGCCAAGTCGGGCTGGTTTGATAGTACCAAGTGGCTCCTGCAAACTCCATCAAAAAGTTGGCAGGCGTGTTTTGTTTTCCAGGGAACAGCGCCGTTGATTTTGTTTGGGGGCCTGTGGCTGGGAGTGGCCGGCTGGCTCCTTAGAATCCACGATACGCAGGATGGTTCCCAGACCAGAGGTGGCACCAGTGCCAAGTCGGGCTGGTTTGATTACACCAAGTGGCTCCTGCAATCTGCCATCCAGAAGTGAGGCAGCTAAGTTTTGTTTGCCAGAAAAAAGGGCCGTGGTTTTTGTTGGGGGCCTGTGGCTGGGAGTGGCCGGCTGGCTCCTTAGAATCCACCATATGCAGGATGGTTCCCAGACCCAAGGTGGCACCAGTGCCAAGTCGGGCTGGTTTGATAGTCCCAAGTGGCTCCTGCAAACTGCCATCCAGAAGCGGGGCAGCTGAGTTTTGTTTGCCAGGGAAATGGGCCTTTGTTTGTGTTTGGGGGCCTGTGGCTGGGAGTGTTCGGCTGGTTCCTGAATATGTACGATACGCAGGATTGTTCCCAGACCCAAGGTGGCACCAGTGCCAAGTCAGGCTGGTTTGATGTTGCAAAGTGGCTCCTGCAATCTGCCATCCAGACGCGGGGCAGCGGATTTTTGTTTCCATGAGAAATGGTCCGTGGTTTGTTTTTGGGGGTATATGGCTGGGCCTGGCCGGCTGGCTCCTTAAAAAGCTCGATATGCAGGATGGTTCCCTGACACAAGGTGGCACCAGTGCCACGTCGGGCGGTTTTCGTAGTACAAAGTGCGTCCTAAAATTTGCCATCCAGAAGAGGGGCAGTTGAGTTTTGTTTGCCAGAGAAAAGGTCCGTGGTTTGTTTTTGGGGGCATATGGCTGAGAGTGGCTGGCTGGCCCCTGAAAATCCACGATAGGCAGGATGGTTCCCAGATCCAAGGTGGCACCAGTGCCAAGTCGGGCTGATTTGATAGTACTAAGTAGCTCCTGCAATCTGCCATCCAGAAGCGGGGCAGCTTACTTTTGTTTGCCAGGGAAACGGGCCGAGGTTTGTGTTTGGGGGCCTATGGCTGAGAGTGACCGGCTGGCTCCTGAAAAGCTACAATAGGCAGGATGGTGACCAGACCCATGGTGGCACCAGTGCCAAGTTGGGCTGGTTTGATAGTACCAAGTTGTTCCTGCTATCTGCCATCCAGAAGCAGGGCAGCTGAGTTTTGTTTGCCAGAGAAAAGGGCCTTGGTTTGTGTTTGGGGGCATATGGCTGGGTGTGGCCAGCTGGCTCCTTAAAATGCACGATATGCAACATGGCTCCCAGACCCAAGGTGGCACCAGTGCCAAGTTGGGCTGGTTTGATAGTACCAAGTGGCTCCTGCAATCTTCCATGATCACGTGGAGAAATACTTTCTGGTTTCAGCCTCATGCTCTTTCTTCTCTCCCTCAACTTCTCTATCACCTCTCATCTGGTTCACATGCGCTGTCTTCAAGGTCCACAGGCTACTTTTCACAGAATCTTCTGGCCTGATGAAGTAAGAATGATGAATAGAACAGAGCTGGGATCTATTTTCCAGTTTGGATAAAATGCATTCTGCACACAAATCCAAGGAGAACGGGCTGCCCCGATGCCCAGAAAATCTTTCACTCCTGCTAGTGTTCTACGTCAACCGCAACTTAGTCTGAAAGAAAAGCTTTTTCTCTGAGAGCATCTGAGAGGTTTGCATGAAGCACTGATATCTGACATATGCAATTTTGAATAGGAGAGGAAAAAGAAAATGGCAAGGAGTTTTTAATTTTAGTGGTTTCAATTTTAATTTCCGTGCACTTTTTCAAAACTTGTCAGCTCAAATGCCCATCAACATCTTTTAGTCATCTGTAAGTCAGTATTCATATAAAATGTGCTTCAAATCCAAAGAATTTCAAATTTGCACTCCAAGCTTCTATGCCTAGATTTATGATTTCCTACACATATTAGATGAAAGGAAGGCCTTTTTTACTGTGGGAGTGCTGGAACACTGGAACAGGTTGCCCAGAGAAGTTGTGGGTGTCCCATCCCTGAAAGTATTCAAGGTCACCTTGGACGGGGCTTGGAGCAGCAACAAAGGAGAAGCTTGATGGTAGAGAAACAAAGTCGGACTATAGAAGAAACTCGGATTGAAGTATAGGATCAAGTTTTCTCTCAGCTCTTGGGGTAAATTCAAAGTTGTACAAAATGACATTTATCTGTGCTATTCACTACTGTAACAGAAAGTTTCATGAAAACTGTACAGAAGATAGTAAATTTTAAAAGAGATAAGAATTACAGCATAAAATCCATGGGATAGGTTACAACATGAGACACTCTCTAAGAGAAAATCTCTTTGTTTCAGCACTTCATCGGGGTAAGATTTCATGAAGTGCCAAAGAAGGCGGCAAAATATCATTCGGGACATTATTTACTGGAATTCAGCCTGGCCATTAGTAGGAACTGCCTTTGAACATATCATGTAGATATACCACACACGCTTTCCCTTCACTGAAAAATTACTGTTTACAACAAATAAGCAATTGACGATCAAAATTGATTGAAAGCATCTTAAACATGTCAAGTATTTCATTGTAGATGATCTGTGATCCAAATGCTTCTTCCACCTTCGAGAGGGACAGAAGAATTCTTCCATATCATGATGGTTTAAAATTGTATCAACCAATGTTTTCTGCTGAAAAGATATCATCTATTTTTTTCTATTTTTGGAAGAAAATATTCCTAGACATACAACAGGTGAGAACTAAGTAATTTTAAAGAAACAAATGAAATGAAAATATTCTGTAAATAGAATGAAATGAAAAGCTGTGTTTTAAATAGGAGCTAAATATTAAACAGAATTTTTGTACCAGGCATTTGAATTACTGCACCAGCTCTTTTGCCCATCAAGAGAGGCATTTAGCATTTCAGTCTTTTCCAAGGTGTTCATGATCTGCTATGCTGATCTCTGTGTGTGCCTAGGTGTGTGTGGAGGGGGGGGCATATGAAGGGGAGTGTGTATGTTTGCTTTACAATTGTTGTGGCAGATTCATGCCTCAGCTCCACATTTTGTTTTAAAAAGGTCACACCGAGTGGATATGAAGTTTACTATCAACAAGAGATCGATTCCCAAATCATCCATTTGACTCTCCCTTATAAATCATGTGCTTTGTTGCATATTTTATCAAATATACTTTCAAGCCAGATGGAGGAAGGAGGATGTGGGAATCCCTCCACCATCTTGCAACTTTTATGTAAGTAGGTTTTCAAGAAAATCATCATTTCTCTTTTAAATATGTCTGGAACAGGCATGATGGTAGTGTCAACCTGTTGGAGTTTTTGTTGCTGGAAGAAGTTGTACAAAAGGATTGGTTTTTACATTGACCAGTTACTGAATCAAGCGCAGGAATACATTGGAAATTTAGCTGGGGGTTCCTTTTCCCAGCAGACTACTTCTAGAACGAGCTTGTACACTGAAGCTGACTCTTTTGCTCTCTTTTTGTTTCTTTCCTATTTTCTTGGCTTCTTTGCCACTATCTAGACAATTTTGGAACTTTGTTCCCAACTAAAATGGTTTCAATAGTCTGATTGTGATCATACATTTTTACAAGGAATTTTTAAAATCTTTCCTCGAGTCCAGAAAGTCAAGGACTTAGATCTTTTTCTTCCCTTATCAATATTGCCATGAAATTGATAAATAAAGACCAACTCTTTATTTTTGTTTTTAACCCACGTAGATAATTCCCATCCATTAATCCATTTTGTGGACCAATAGCTGCCATTCTGATGGAAGCTGTCACTTCTTAACAATAGGCATTCTGTGACTATGTTGACTGCACTTTGGGTGAAGATCCTAACTGGTCTTAGATATACATAGGGAGAAATTTGCTCAGCCAGTGTCAGTCTTAAGCATGCGTATCAGAAGATCTTTCTAGAGCTGGGAATTTTCCCATGAAAGGGATTCAGTTAGGGAAGAGACACTTGTGCCAGAGTTTTACATTCTTCTTGAACACTGCTTAAGGAACTTAGATGCCATGTCTGTCTGCACAGATCTCTGTCTGCACAGAACTTTGTCATGCCAGCGCTTTGAAATGCATCTTGAAGAGAATTCACTAGCACAGAATGAAAGAGAGTGGAAGGGGTTGGTGGGGCTAACCAGGCCCAACCCCCCTGCCTAAACCAGGATACCTAGAGCCTCTTGCCCAGGATTCTATCTGGGTGTACTTTTAATGTCTTCAAAGATCCAGGCTCCACAATCTTTCTGGGCAGTCTGTGCCGTGGTTCAGTCACCCTGACAGTAAAGAAACATTTACTGATGTTCAAAGGCAATCTCCTGTATTTCAGTGTGTGCCCACTGCCTCTTGTCTTTTCCCTCAGCATCACTGAAAAGACACTGATTCCCTCCCCTTTGCACTATTGCTTCCATATGTATGTGTGATGCCATGTAGAGGTATGTCAAAAACCTCCCTGAAGCCCAGGCAGATAATATTCCCTTCATCTACCAGTCAAGTTGATTCATCAGAGGAGTTTAAAGTGATGTTCAGCATGAAATTCCCCTGAAAAATCATGCTAACTACATTATTTGGTCATCTGTCATGTGCCTGGCAAGGATTTCCAGGAAGAGCTGCTTCATCAACTTCCTGGGGATAAAAAAGAGGCTGGCTGGTTTGTACTATGGCGAGTCCTCTTAATTGCCTTTTTTGAAGATGGGTGTCATTTGCTAACATCCACTCTTTAGCTCCTCTTCTCATCTTCACCTCGGCAAAAAGCTTTTCCACTATGTCTGGCTAGGAAAAACTGTGCCAGCACAGAAAACATCTCCCATCGTGTTCTAGAAGTTGCACGGATGTCTGCCAAGTGTTTGGCAGGAAGAAAAGAAAAGTTGTCCAAAACAGCTTCCAATCGAATGTTCCTGTGATTGGAAAAGTCAGGAGAGTGCAAAGGTACTGTTTTCTATCAGTTGGCAAGGTGCGCACACAATCCCAGTGTTGTACAGCTTGCTTCTTCACCTTCCCGAAGCTGCCGCTCTCGCCGGCTGCCGGAGCCCAAGAAGCGGCTTCTTCGCGCAAAGACGATTGTGCCGCTCACAGTGCTCTCCTTAGCGCGGCTTCTGCCGAAAGACGCCCGGCAGCGGCTCTTACCTCCGGAGAGCATCCTACCTTCGTCTTTAGCTCCTCTTCTCATCTACACCTCGGCAAAACGCTTTTCCACTATGTCTGGCTAGGAAAAACTGTGCCAGCACAGAAAACATCTCCCATCGTGTTCTAGAAGTTGCACGGATGTCTGCCAAGTGTTTGGGAGGAAGAAAAGAAAAGTTGTCCAAAACAGCTTCCAATCGAATGTTCATGTGATTGGAAAAGTCAGGAGAGTGCAAAGGTACTGTTTTCTATCAGTTGGCAAGGTGCGCACACAATCCCAGTGTTGTACAGCTTGCTTCTTCACCTTCCCGAAGCTGCCGCTCTCGCCGGCTCCCGGAACCGAAGAAGCGGCTTCTTCGCGCAAAGACGATTGTGCCGCTCACAGTGCTCTCCTTAGCGCGGCTTCTGCCGAAAGACGCCCGGCAGCGGCTCTACCTCCTGAGAGTGGCAGCTTGGGGAAGGTGAAGAAGCAAGCTGTACAACACTGGGATTGTGTGCGCACCTTGCCAACTGATAGAAAACAGTACCTTTGCACTCTCCTGACTTTTCCAATCACAGGAACATTCGATTGGAAGCTGTTTTGGACAACTTTTCTTTTCTTCCTGCCAAACACTTGGCAGACATCCGTGCAACTTCTAGAACACGATGGGAGATGTTTTCTGTGCTGGCACAGTTTTTCCTAGCCAGACATAGTGGAGAAGCGTTTTGCTAAGATGTAGACTACAAAAGACGCGAAAGACGAAGGTAGGATGCTCTCCGGAGGTAAGAGCCGCTGCCGGGCGTCTTTCGGCAGAAGCCGCGCTAAGGAGAGCACTGTGAGCGGCACAATCGTCTTTGCGCGAAGAAGCCGCTTCTTGGGCTCCGGCAGCCGGCGAGAGCGGCAGCTTCGGGAAGGTGAAGAAGCAAGCTGTACAACACTGGGATTGTGTGCGCACCTTGCCAACTGATAGAAAACAGTACCTTTGCACTCTCCTGACTTTTCCAATCACATGAACATTCGATTGGAAGCTGTTTTGAACAACTTTTCTTTTCTTCCTGCCAAACACTTGGCAGACATCCGTGCAACTTCTAGAACACGATGGGAGATGTTTTCTGTGCTGGCACAGTTTTTCCTAGCCAGACATAGTGGAAAAGCTTTTTGCCGAGGTGTAGACTACATAAGACGCGAAAGACGAAGGTAGGATGCTCTCCGGAGGTAAGAGCCGCTGCCGGGCGTCTTTCGGCAGAAGCCGCGCTAAGGAGAGCACTGTGAGCGGCACAATCGTCTTTGCGCGAAGAAGCCGCTTCTTGGGCTCCGGCAGCCGGCGAGAGCGGCAGCTTCGGGAAGGTGAAGAAGCAAGCTGTACAACACTGGGATTGTGTGCGCACCTTGCCAACTGATAGAAAACAGTACCTTTGCACTCTCCTGACTTTTCCAATCACAGGAACATTCGATTGGAAGCTGTTTTGGACAACTTTTCTTTTCTTCCTGCCAAACACTTGGCAGACATCCGTGCAACTTCTAGAACACGATGGGAGATGTTTTCTGTGCTGGCACAGTTTTTCCTAGCCAGACATAGTGGAGAAGCGTTTTGCTAAGATGTAGACTACAAAAGACGCGAAAGACGAAGGTAGGATGCTCTCCGGAGGTAAGAGCCGCTGCCGGGCGTCTTTCGGCAGAAGCCGCGCTAAGGAGAGCACTGTGAGCGGCACAATCGTCTTTGCGCGAAGAAGCCGCTTCTTGGGCTCCGGCAGCCGGCGAGAGCGGCAGCTTCGGGAAGGTGAAGAAGCAAGCTGTACAACACTGGGATTGTGTGCGCACCTTGCCAACTGATAGAAAACAGTACCTTTGCACTCTCCTGACTTTTCCAATCACAGGAACATTCGATTGGAAGCTGTTTTGGACAACTTTTCTTTTCTTCCTGCCAAACACTTGGCAGACATCCGTGCAACTTCTAGAACACGATGGGAGATGTTTTCTGTGCTGGCACAGTTTTTCCTAGCCAGACATAGTGGAAAAGCTTTTTGCCGAGGTGTAGATGAGAAGAGGAGCTAAAGAGTGGTTGTTAGCAAATGACACCCATCTTCAAAAAAGGCAATTAAGAGGACTCGCCATAGTACAAACCAGCCAGCCTCTTTTTTATCCCCAGGAAGTTGATGAAGCAGCTCTTCCTGGAAATCCTTGCCAGGCACATGACAGATGACCAAATAATGTAGTTAGCATGATTTTTCAGGGGAATTTCATGCTGAACATCACTTTAATCTCCTCTGATGAATCAACTTGACTGGTAGATGAAGGGAATATTATCTGCCTGGGCTTCAGGGAGGTTTTTGACATACCTCTACATGGCATCACACATACATATGGAAGCAATAGTGCAAAGGGGAGGGAATCAGTGTCTTTTCAGTGATGCTGAGGGAAAAGACAAGAGGCAGTGGGCACACACTGAAATACAGGAGATTGCCTTTGAACATCAGTAAATGTTTCTTTACTGTCAGGGTGACTGAACCACAGCACAGACTGCCCAGAAAGATTGTGGAGCCTGGATCTTTGAAGACATTAAAAGTACACCCAGATAGAATCCTGGGCAAGAGGCTCTAGGTATCCTGGTTTAGGCAGGGGGGTTGGGCCTGGTTAGCCCCACCAACCCCTTCCACTCTCTTTCATTCTGTGCTAGTGAATTCTCTTCAAGATGCATTTCAAAGCACTGGCATGACAAAGTTCTGTGCAGACAGAGATCCAAATGGACATGGCATCTAAGTTCCTTAAGCAGTGTTCAAGAAGAATGTAAAACTCTGGCACAAGTGTCTCTTCCCTAACTGAATCCCTTTCATGGGAAAATTCCCAGCTCTAGAAAGATCTTCTGATACGCATGCTTAAGACTGACACTGGCTGAGCAAATTTCTCCCTATGTATATCTAAGACCAGTTAGGATCTTCACCCAAAGTGCAGTCAACATAGTCACAGAATGCCTATTGTTAAGAAGTGACAGCTTCCATCAGAATGGCAGCTATTGGTCCACAAAATGGATTAATGGATGGGAATTATCTACGTGGGTTAAAAACAAAAATAAAGAGTTGGTCTTTATTTATCAATTTCATGGCAATATTGATAAGGGAAGAAAAAGATCTAAGTCCTTGACTTTCTGGACTCGAGGAAAGATTTTAAAAATTCCTTGTAAAAATGTATGATCACAATCAGACTATTGAAACCATTTTAGTTGGGAACAAAGTTCCAAAATTGTCTAGATAGTGGCAAAGAAGCCAAGAAAATAGGAAAGAAACAAAAAGAGAGCAAAAGAGTCAGCTTCAGTGTACAAGCTCGTTCTAGAAGTAGTCTGCTGGGAAAAGGAACCCCCAGCTAAATTTCCAATGTATTCCTGCGCTTGATTCAGTAACTGGTCAATGTAAAAACCAATCCTTTTGTACAACTTCTTCCAGCAACAAAAACTCCAACAGGTTGACACTACCATCATGCCTGTTCCAGACATATTTAAAAGAGAAATGATGATTTTCTTGAAAACCTACTTACATAAAAGTTGCAAGATGGTGGAGGGATTCCCACATCCTCCTTCCTCCATCTGGCTTGAAAGTATATTTGATAAAATATGCAACAAAGCACATGATTTATAAGGGAGAGTCAAATGGATGATTTGGGAATCGATCTCTTGTTGATAGTAAACTTCATATCCACTCGGTGTGACCTTTTTAAAACAAAATGTGGAGCTGAGGCATGAATCTGCCACAACAATTGTAAAGCAAACATACACACTCCCCTTCATATGCCCCCCCCTCCACACACACCTAGGCACACACAGAGATCAGCATAGCAGATCATGAACACCTTGGAAAAGACTGAAATGCTAAATGCCTCTCTTGATGGGCAAAAGAGCTGGTGCAGTAATTCAAATGCCTGGTACAAAAATTCTGTTTAATATTTAGCTCCTATTTAAAACACAGCTTTTCATTTCATTCTATTTACAGAATATTTTCATTTCATTTGTTTCTTTAAAATTACTTAGTTCTCACCTGTTGTATGTCTAGGAATATTTTCTTCCAAAAATAGAAAAAAATAGATGATATCTTTTCAGCAGAAAACATTGGTTGATACAATTTTAAACCATCATGATATGGAAGAATTCTTCTGTCCCTCTCGAAGGTGGAAGAAGCATTTGGATCACAGATCATCTACAATGAAATACTTGACATGTTTAAGATGCTTTCAATCAATTTTGATCGTCAATTGCTTATTTGTTGTAAACAGTAATTTTTCAGTGAAGGGAAAGCGTGTGTGGTATATCTACATGATATGTTCAAAGGCAGTTCCTACTAATGGCCAGGCTGAATTCCAGTAAATAATGTCCCGAATGATATTTTGCCGCCTTCTTTGGCACTTCATGAAATCTTACCCCGATGAAGTGCTGAAACAAAGAGATTTTCTCTTAGAGAGTGTCTCATGTTGTAACCTATCCCATGGATTTTATGCTGTAATTCTTATCTCTTTTAAAATTTACTATCTTCTGTACAGTTTTCATGAAACTTTCTGTTACAGTAGTGAATAGCACAGATAAATGTCATTTTGTACAACTTTGAATTTACCCCAAGAGCTGAGAGAAAACTTGATCCTATACTTCAATCCGAGTTTCTTCTATAGTCCAACTTTGTTTCTCTACCATCAAGCTTCTCCTTTGTTGCTGCTCCAAGCCCCGTCCAAGGTGACCTTGAATACTTTCAGGGATGGGACACCCACAACTTCTCTGGGCAACCTGTTCCAGTGTTCCAGCACTCCCACAGTAAAAAAGGCCTTCCTTTCATCTAATATGTGTAGGAAATCATAAATCTAGGCATAGAAGCTTGGAGTGCAAATTTGAAATTCTTTGGATTTGAAGCACATTTTATATGAATACTGACTTACAGATGACTAAAAGATGTTGATGGGCATTTGAGCTGACAAGTTTTGAAAAAGTGCACGGAAATTAAAATTGAAACCACTAAAATTAAAAACTCCTTGCCATTTTCTTTTTCCTCTCCTATTCAAAATTGCATATGTCAGATATCAGTGCTTCATGCAAACCTCTCAGATGCTCTCAGAGAAAAAGCTTTTCTTTCAGACTAAGTTGCGGTTGACGTAGAACACTAGCAGGAGTGAAAGATTTTCTGGGCATTGGGGCAGCACGTTCTCCTTGGATTTGTGTGCAGAATGCATTTTATCCAAACTGGAAAATAGATCCCAGCTCTGTTCTATTCATCATTCTTACTTCATCAGGCCAGAAGATTCTGTGAAAAGTAGCCTGTGGACCTTGAAGACAGCGCATGTGAACCAGATGAGAGGTGATAGAGAAGTTGAGGGAGAGAAGAAAGAGCATGGGGCTGAAACCAGAAAGTATTTCTCCACGTGATCATGGAAGATTGCAGGAGCCACTTGGTACTATCAAACCAGCCCGACTTGGCACTGGTGCCACTATGGGTCTGGGAGCCATGTTGCATATCGTGCATTTTAAGGAGCCAGCTGGCCACACACAGCCATAGGCCCCCAAACACAAACCAAGCCCTTTTCTCTGGCAAACAAAACTCAGCTGCCCTGCTTCTGGATGGCAGATTGCAGGAGCCACTTGGTACTATCAAACCAGCCCAACTTGGCACTGGTGCCACCTTGGCTCTGGGAACCATCCTGCCTATTGTAGCTTTTCAGGAGCCAGCCGGTCACTCCCAGCCATAGGCCCCCAAACAGAAACCTCGGCCCGTTTCCCTGGCAAACAAAAGTAAGCTGCCCCGCTTCTGGATGGTAGATTGCAGGAGCTACTTAGTACTATCAAATCAGCCCGACTTGGCACAGGTGCCACCTTGGATCTGGGAACCATCCTGTGTATCGTGGATTTTCAGGGGCCAGCCGGCCACTCTCAGCCATATGCCCCCAAACACAAACCACGGACCTTTTCTCTGGCAAACAAAAATCAGCTGCCCCACTTCTGGATGGCAGATTGCAGGAGCCACTTGGGACTATCACACCAGCACAACATGGCACTGCTGCCACCTTGGATCTGGGAACAATCCTGCGTATCGTACATATTCAGGAACCAGCCGAACACTCCCAGCCACAGGCCCCCAAACACAAACAACGGCCCATTTCCCTGGCAAACAAAACTCAGCTGCCCCGCTTCTGGATGGCAGTTTGCAGGAGCCACTTGGGACTATCAAAGCAGCCCGACTTGGTAATGGTACCATCTTGGATCTGGGAACCATCCGGCGTATCGTGGATTTTCAGGGGCCAGCCGGTCATTCCCAGCCATATGCTCCCAAACACAAACCTCGGCCCTTTTCTCTGGCAAACAAAACTCAACTGCCCCTCTTCTGGATGGCAAATTGCAGGACGCACTTGGTACTACAAAAAGAGCCCGACTTGGCAGTGGTGCCACCTTGGCTCTGGGAACCATCCTGCGTATCGAGCATTTTAAGGAGCCAGCCGGCAATTCCCAGCCGTATGCCCCAAAAAGAAACCACGGACCTTTTCTCTGGCAAAAAAAACTCAGCTGTCCCGCTTCTGGATGGCAGATTGCAGGAGTCACTTTGAACCATACAACCAGCCTTACTTGGCACTGGTGCCACCTTGGATCTGGGAACCATCCTGCCTATCGTTGATTTTCAGGGGCCAGCCTACCACTCTCGGCCATAGGCCCCCAAACACAAACCACAGCCCTTTTCTCTAGCAAACAAAATTTAGCTGCCCCGCTTCTGGATGGCAAATTGCAGGAGCCACTGGGTACTACAAAAACAGCCCGACTTGGCACTGGTGCCACCTTGCGTCTGGCTACCATGCGGCGTATCGTGCATTTTAAGGAGCCAGGTGGCCACTCCCAGCCATATGCCCCCAAACACAACCCACGGCCCTTTTCTCTGGCAAACAAAACTCAGCTGCCCCGCTTCTGGATGGCAGAGTGCAGGAGACACTTGGTACTATCAAACCAGCCCGACTTGGCACTGGTGCCACCTTTGGTCTGGGAACCATCCTGCGTATTGTGGATTGTCAGGAGACAGCCGACCACTCTCGGCCACAGACCCCAATCAAAAACAAAGGTCCGTTTCCCTGGCAAAAAAAACTCAGCTGCCCCGCTTCTGGATGAGAGATTGCAGGAGACACTTGACACTGTCAAACGAGCCCCACTTTGTACTGGTGCCACCTTGGGTCTGGGAACCATGCTGCGTATCGTGGATTTTCAGGAGCCAGCCGGCCACTGCCAGCCACAGGCCCCCAAACAAAAACCACAGCCTTTTTCTCTGGCAAACAAAACTCAGCTGCCCCGCTTCTGGATGGCAGATTGCAGGAGCCACTTGGTACTATCAAACCAGCCCGACTTGGCATTGGTGCCACCTTGGGTCTGGGAACCATCCTGCCTATCGTGGATTTTAAGGAGCCAGCCGGCTACTCCCAGCCACAGGCCCCCAACAAAAACCACGGCCCTTTTTTCTCGCAAACAAAACTTAGCTGCCTCACTTCTGGATGGCAGATTGCAGGAGTCACTTGGTGTAATCAAACCAGCCCGACTTGGCACTGGTGCCACCTTGGGTCTGGGAACCATCCTGCGTATCGTGGATTCTAAGGAGCCAGCCGGCCACTCCCAGCCACAGGCCCCCAAACAAAATCAACGGCGCTGTTCCCTGGAAAACAAAACACGCCTGCCAACTTTTTGATGGAGTTTGCAGGAGCCACTTGGTACTATCAAACCAGCCCAACTTGGCACTGGTGCCACCATGGGTCTGGTAAACATCCTGCGTATCGTGGATTCTTAGGATCCAGCCGGCCACTCCTAGCCACAGGCCCCCAAACAAAAACCTAGGCCTATTTCTCTGGCAAACAAAAGTAAGCTGCCCCGCTTCTGGATGGCAGATTGCAGGAGACACTTGGGACTATCAAACCAGCCCAACTTGGCACTGGTGCCACCTTGGATCTGGGAACCATGCTGTGTATCGTGGATTTTCAGGGGCCAGCCGGCCACTCTCAGCCATATGCCCCCAAACAGAAACCTCGGCTAATTTCTCTGGCAAACAAAACTCAACTGCCCCTCTTCTGGATGGCAAATTGCAAGATGAACTTGATACTAAAACCGCAGGCCGACTTGGTAGTGGTGACACCTTGGGCCTGGGAACCATCATGCGTATCGAGCATTTTAAGGAGCCAGCCGGCCACTCCCAGCAATATGCCCCCAAAAACAATCCACGGAATTTTTCTCTGGCAAACAAAAATCAGCTGCCCCGCTTCTGGATGGCAGATTGCAGGAGCCACTTTGACCCATCAAACCAGCCCGACTTGGCACTGGTGCCACCTTGCATCCTGGAACCATGCTGCCTAGCGTGGATTTTCAGGGGCCAGCCGGCCACTCTCAGCTATATGCCCCCAAACAAAACCCACGGCCCGTTTCCCTGGCAAACAAAAGTAAGCTGCCCCGCTTCTGGATGGCAGATTGCAGGAACCACTTGGTAGTATCAAACCAGCCCGACTTGGCACTGGTGCCACCTTGGGTCTGGGAACCATCCTGCGTATCGTGGATTCTAAGGAGCCAGCCGGCCACTCCCAGCCACAGGCCCCCAAATACAAACAACGGCGCTTTTCCCTGGAAAACAAAACTCGCCTGCCAACTTTTGGATGGCAGATTGCAGGAGCAACTTGGTACTATCAAACCAGCCCAACTTGGCACTGGTGCCACCATGGGTCTGGTAACCATCCTGCCTATTGTAGCTTTCCAGGAGCCAGCCGGTCACTCCCAGCCATAGGCCCCCAGTCACAAACCTCGGCCCGTTTCCCTGGCAAACAAAAGTAAGCTGCCCCGCTTCTGGATGGCAGATTGCAGGAGCCACTTGGTACTATCAAACCAGCCCGACTTGGCACTGGTGCCACCTTGGGTCTGGGAACCATGCTGCGTATCGCAGATTCTAAGGCGCCAGTCGGCCACTCCCAGCCACAAGACCCCAAACACAAACAACGGCGCTTTTCTCTGGCAAACAAAACTCAACTGCCCCTCTTCTGGATGGCAAATTGCAGGACGCACTTGGTACTATCAAACCAGCACGACTTGGCACTGGTGCCACCTTGGGTCTGGGAACCATCCTGCGTATTGTGGATTGTCAGGAGCCAGCTGGACACTCTCGGCCACAGACCCCAATCAAAAACAACGGCCCGTTTCACAGGCAAACAAAACTCAGCTGCCCCGCTTCTGGATGGGAGATTGCAGGAGGCACTTGACACTGTGAAACCAGCCCCACTTGGCACTGGTGCCACCTTGGGTCTGGGAAACATCCTGCGTATCATGGATTTTCAGGAGCCAGCCGGCCACTCCCAGCCATAGGCCCCCAAACAAAAACCACAGCCTTTTTCTCTGGCAAAATAAAAATTCAGCTGCCCCGCTTCTGGATGGCAGATTGCAGGAGCCACTTGGGACTATCACACCAGCACAACATGGCACTGGTGCCACCTTGGATCTGGGAATCATCCTTCCTATCGTGGATTTTCAGGGGCCAGCCGGTCACTCTCAGCCATAGGCCCCAAACACAAACCACGGCCCTTTTCTCTGGAAAACAAAACTCAACTGCCCCTCTTCTGGATGGCAGATTGCAGGAGCCACTGGGTACTATGAAACCAGCCCTACTTGCACTGGTGCCACCTTGGGTCTGGGAACCATGCTGCGTATCATGGATTTTCAGGAGCCAGCCGTCCACTGCCAGCCACAGGCCCCGAAACACAAACAACAGCCTTTTTCTCTGGCAAACAAAATTCAGCTGCCCCGCTTCTGGATGGCAGATTGCAGGAGCCACTTTGCACCATCAAACCAGCCCGACTTGGCACTGGTGCCACCTTGGGTCTGGGAACCATCCTGCGTATCGTGGATTCTAAGGAGCCAGCTGGCCACTCCCAGCCACAGGCCCCAAAACACACACAACGGCGCTTTTCCCTGGAAAACAAAACTCGCCTGCCAACTTTTTGATGGCAGATTGCAGGAGCCACTTGGTACTATCAAACCAGCCCAACTTGCCACTGGTGCCACCATGGGTCTGGTAACCATCCTGCCTATCGTAGCTTTTCAGGAGCCTGCCGGTCACTCCCTGCCATAGGCCCCGAGACACAAAGCTCGGCCCGTTTCCCTGGCAAACAAAAGTAAGCTGCCCCGCTTCTGGATGGCAGATTGCAGGAGCCACTTGGTACTATCAAACCAGCCCGACTTGGCACTGGTACCACCTTGGGTCTGGGAACTATCCTGCCTATCGTGGATTTTAAGGAGCCAGCCGGCTACTCCCAGCCACAGGCCCCCAACAAAAACCACGGCCCTTTTTTCTGGCAAACAAAACTTAGGTGCCTCACTTATGGATGGCAGATTGCAGGAGCCACTTGGTGTAATCAAACCAGCCCGACTTGGCACTGGTGGCACCTTGGGTCTGGGAACCATCCTGCGTATCGTGGATTCTAAGGAGCCAGCCGGCCACTCCCAGCCACAGGCCCCCAAACAAAATCAACGGCGCTGTTCCCTGGAAAACAAAACACGCCTGCCAAATTTTTGATGGAGTTTGCAGGAGCCACTTGGTACTATCAAACCAGCCCAACTTGGCACTGGTGCCACCATGGGTCTGGTAAACATCCTGCGTATCGTGGATTCTTAGGAGCCAGCAGGCCACTCCTAGCCACAGGCCCCCAAACAAAAACCTAGGCCTATTTCTCTGGCAAACAAAAGTAAGCTGCCCCGCTTCTGGATGGCAGATTGCAGGAGACACTTGGGACTATCAAACCAGCCCAACTTGGCACTGGTGCCACCTTGGATCTGGGAACCATGTTGTGTATCGTGGATTTTCAGGGGCCAGCCGGCCACTCTCAGCCATATGTCCCCAAACAGAAACCTCGGCCCGTTTCTCTGGCAAACAAAACTCAACTGCCCCTCTTCTGGATGGCAAATTGCAGGATGAACTTGATACTAAAACCGCAGGCCGACTTGGTAGTGGTGACACCTTGGGCCTGGGAACCATCATGCGTATCGAGCATTTTAAGGAGCCAGCCGGCCACTCCCAGCAATATGCCCCCAAAAACAATCCACGGAATTTTTCTCTGGCAAACAAAAATCAGCTGCCCCGCTTCTGGATGGCAGATTGCAGGAGCCACTTTGACCCATCAAACCAGCCCGACTTGGCACTGGTGCCACCTTGCATCTGGGAACCATGCTGCCTATCGTTGATTTTCAGGGGCCAGCGGGCCACTCTCAGCTATATGCCCCCAAACAAAACCCACGGCCCGTTTCCCTGGCAAACAAAAGTAAGCTGCCCTGCTTCTGGATGGCAGATTGCAGGAACCACTTGGTAGTATCAAACCAGCCCGACTTGGCACTGGTGCCACCTTGGGTCTGGGAACCATCCTGCGTATCGTGGATTCTAAGGAGCCAGCCGGCCACTCCCAGCCACAGGCCCCCAAACACAAACAACGGCGCTTTTCCCTGGAAAACAAAACTCGCCTGCCAACATTTTGATGGCAGATTGCAGGAGCAACTTGGTACTATCAAACCAGCCCAACTTGGCACTGGTGCCACCATAGGTCTGGTCACCATCCTGCCTATTGTAGCTTTCCAGGAGCCAGCCGGTCACTCCCAGCCATAGGCCCCCAAACACAAACCTCGGCCCGTTTCCCTGGCAAACAAAAGTAAGCTGCCCCGCTTCTGGATGGCAGATTGCAGGAGCCACTTGGTACTATCAAACCAGCCCAACTTGGAACTGGTGCCACCTTGGGTCTGGGAACCATGCTGCGTATCGCAGATTCTAAGGCGCCAGTCGGCCACTCCCAGCCACAAGCCCCCAAACACAAACAACGGCGCTTTTCTCTGGCAAACAAAACTCAACTGCCCCTCTTCTGGATGGCAAATTGCAGGACGCACTTGGTACTATAAAAACAGCCCGACTTGGCACTGGTGCCACCTTGGGTCTGGGAACCATCCTGCGTATCGATCTTTTTAATGAGACAGCCGGCCACTCCCAGCCATATGCCCCCAAACGCAACCCACGGCCATTTCCTCTGGCAAACAAAACTCAACTGCCCCTCTTCTGGATGGCAGATTGCAGGAGCCACTTGGTACTATCAAACCAGCAAGACTTGGCACTGGTGCCACCTTGGGTCTGGGAACCATCCTGCGTATTGTGGATTGTCAGGAGCCAGCTGAACATTCTCGGCCACAGACCCCAATCAAAAACAACGGCCTGTTTCATAGGCAAACAAAACTCAGCTGCCCCGCTTCTGGATGGGAGATTGCAGGAGGCACTTGACACTGTGAAACCAGCCCCACTTGGCACTGGTGCCACCTTGGGTCTGGGAACCATGCTGCGTATCATGGATTTTCAGGAGCCAGCCGGCCACTCCCAGCCATAGGCCCCCAAACAAAAACCACAGCCTTTTTCTCTGGCAAACAAAATTCAGCTGCCCCACTTCTGGATGGCAGATTGCAGGAGCCACTTGGGACTATCACACCAGCACAACATGGCACTGCTGCCACCTTGGATCTGGGAACCATCCTTCCTATCGTGGATTTTCAGGGGCCAGCCGGTCACTCTCAGCCATAGGCCCCAAACACAAACCACGCCCCTTTTCTCTGGAAAACAAAACTCAACTGCCCCTCTTCTGGATGGCAGATTGCAGGAGCCACTGGGTACTATGAAACTAGCCCTACTTGGCACTGGTGCCACCTTGGGTCTGGGAACCATGCTGCGTATCATGGATTTTCAGGAGCCAGCCGTCCACTGTCAGCCACAGGCCCCGAAACACAAACAACAGCCTTTTTCTCTGGCAAACAAAATTCAGCTGCCCCGCTTCTGGATGGCAGATTGCAGGAACCACTTGGTACTAACAAACCAGCCCGACTTGGCACTGGTGCCACCTTGGGTCTGGGAACCATCCTGCGTATCGTGGATTCTAAGGAGCCAGCTGGCCACTCCCAGCCACAGGCCCCAAAATACACACAACGGCGCTTTTCCCTGGAAAACAAAACTCGCCTGCCAACTTTTTGATGGCAGATTGCAGGAGCCACTTGGTACTATCAAACCAGCCCAACTTGGCACTGGTGCCACCATGGGTCTGGTCACCATCCTGCCTATCGTAGCTTTTCAGGAGCCAGCCGGTCACTCCCAGCCATAGGCCCCCAGAAAAAAACCTCGGTCCGTTTCCCTGGAAAACAAAAGTAAGCTGCCCCGCTTCTGGATGGCAGATTGCAGGAGCCACTTGGTGCTATCAAACCAGCCCGACTTGGCACTGGTGCCACCTTGGGTCTGGGAACCATCCTGCGTATCCTGTGTTCTAAGGAGCCAGCCGGCCACTCCCAGCCACAGTCCCCCAAACAAAAACAACGGCGCTTTTCCCTGGAAAACAAAACTGACCTGCCAACTTTTTGATGGCAGATTGCAGGAGCCACTTGGTACTATCAAACCAGCCCAACTTGGCACTGGTGCCACCATGGGTCTGGTCACCATCCTGCCTATCGTAGCTTTTCAGGAGCCAGCCGGTCACTCCCAGCCATAGGTCCCCAGACAAATACCTCGGCCCGTTTCCCTGGCAAACAAAAGTAAGCTGCCCCGCTTCTGGATGGCAGATTGCAGGAGCCACTTGGTACAATCAAACCAGCCCAACTTGACACTGGTGCCACCTTGGCTCTGGGAACCATGCTGCGTAACCCGGATTCTAAGAGGAAAGGCAGCCACTGCCAGCCACAGGCCTCCAAACAAAATCAACGGCGCTTTTCCCTGGAAAACAAAACTCGCCTGACAACATTTAGATGGCAGATTGCAGGAGCCAGTTGGTACCATCAAACCAGCCCAACTTGGCACTGGTGCCACCTTGGGTCTGGGAACCATCCTGCCTATTGTTGCTTTTCAGGAGCCAGCCGGTCACTGCTAGCCCTAGGCCCCCAGTCATAAACCTCGGCCCGTTTCCCTGGCACACAAATGTAAGCTACCCCGCTTCAGGATGGCAGATTGCAGGAGCCACTTTTCACCATCAAACCAGCCCAACGTGGCACTGGTGCCACCTTGGGTCTGGGAACCATCCTGCGTATCGTGTGTTCTAAGGAGCCAGCCGGCCACTCCCAGCCACAGGCCCCCAAACACAAACAACGGCGCTTTTCCCTGGAAAACAAAACTGGCCTGCCAACTTTTTGATGGCAGATTGCAGGAGCCACTTGGTACTATCAAACCAGCCCAACTTGGCACTGGTGCCACCATGGGTCTGGTCACCATCCTGCCTATCGTAGCTTTTCAGGAGCCAGCCGGTCACTCCCAGCCATAGGCCCCCAGACACAAACCTCGGCCCGTTTCCCTGGCAAACAAAAGTAAGCTGCCCCGCTTCTGCATGGCAGATTGCAGGTGCTATTTAGTACTATCAAACCAGCCCGACTTGGCACTGGTGCCACCTCTGGTCTGGGAACCATCCTGCCTATCGTGGATTTTCAGGGGCCAGACGGCCACTATCAGCCATATGCCCCCAAAAACAAACCACGGCCCTTTTCTCTGGTAAACAAAACTCAACTGCCCCTCTTCTGGATGGCAAATTTTAGGACGCACTTTGTACTACGAAAACCGCCCGACTTGGCACTGGTGCCACCTTGGGTCAGGGAACCATCCTGCCTATCGTAGCTTTTCAGGAGCCAGCCGGTCACTCCCAGCCATAGGTCCCCAGACAAATACCTCGGCCCGTTTCCCTGGCAAACAAAAGTAAGCTGCCCCGCTTCTGGATGGCAGATTGCAGGAGCCACTTGGTACTATCAAACCAGCCCAACTTGACACTGGTGCAACCTTGGCTCTGGGAACCATGCTGCGTAACCCGGATTCTAAGACGACAGGCAGCCACTGCCAGCCACAGGCCTCCAAACAAAATCAACGGCGCTTTTCCCTGGAAAACAAAACTGACCTGCCAACTTTTTGATGGCAGATTGCAGGAGCCAGTTGGTACCATCAAACCAGCCCAACTTGGCACTGGTGCCACCTTGGGTCTGGGAACCATCCTGCCTATTGTTGCTTTTCAGGAGCCAGCCGGTCACTTCTAGCCCTAGGCCCCCAGTCATAAACCTCGGCCCGTTTCCCTGGCACACAAATGTAAGCTACCCCGCTTCAGGATGGCAGATTGCAGGAGCCACTTTTCACCATCAAACCAGCCCAACGTGGCACTGGTGCCACCTTGGGTCTGGGAACCATCCTGCGTATCGTGTGTTCTAAGGAGCCAGCCGGCCACTCCCACCCACAGTCCCCCAAACACAAACAACGGCGCTTTTCCCTGGAAAACAAAACTGGCCTGCCAACTTTTTGATGGCAGATTGCAGGAGCCACTTGGTACTATCAAACCAGCCCAACTTGGCACTGGTGCCACCATGGGTCTGGTAACCATCCTGCCTATCGTAGCTTTTCAGGAGCCAGGCGGTCACTCCCAGCCATAGGCCCCCAGACACAAACCTCGGCCCGTTTCCCTGGCAAACAAAAGTAAGCTGCCCCGCTTCTGCATGGCAGATTGCAGGTGCTATTTAGTACTATCAAACCAGCCCGACTTGGCACTGGTGCCACCTCTGGTCTGGGAACCATCCTGCCTATCGTGGATTTTCAGGGGCCAGACGGCCACTATCAGCCATATGCCCCCAAAAACAAACCACGGCCCTTTTCTCTGGTAAACAAAACTCAACTGCCCCTCTTCTGGATGGCAAATTTTAGGACGCACTTTGTACTACGAATACCGCCCGACTTGGCACTGGTGCCACCTTGGGTCAGGAAACCATCCTGCCTATCGTAGCTTTTTAAGGAGCCAGCAGGCCACGCCCAGCCATAGGCCCCCAGACACTAACCTCGGACCGTTTCCCTGGCAAACAAAAGTAAGCAGCCCCGCTTCTGGATGGCAGATTGCAGGATCCACTTGTTATTATCAAACCAGCCCGACTTGGTACTGGTGCCACCTCTGGTCTGGGAACCATCCTGGGTATCGTGGATCCTAAGGAGCCAGCCGGCCACTCCCAGCCACAGGCCCCCAAACAAAAACAACGGCGATTTTCCCTGGAAAACAAAACTCGCCTGACAACTTTTTGATGGCAGATTGCAGGAACCACTTGGTACTATCAAACCAGCCCGACTTGGCACTGGTGCCACCTTGGGTCTGGGAACCATGCTGCGTATTGTGGATTCTAAGGAGCCAGCCGGCCACTCCAGCCACAGGCCCGCAGACACAAACAACGGCGCTTTTCCCTGGAAAACAAAACTCGCCTGCCAACATTTTGATGGCAGATTGCAGGAGCCACTTGGTACTATGCAATCAGCCGAACATGGCACTGGTGCCACCATGGGTCTGGTCATCATCCTGCCTATCGTAGCTTTTCAGGAGACAGCCGGTCACTCCCAGCCATAGGCCCCCAGACAAAAACCTCGGCCCTTTTCCCTGGCAAACAAAAGTAAGTTAACCCGCTTCTGGATGGCAGATTGCAGGAGCCACTTTTCACCATCAAACTAGCCCGACTTGGCACTGGTGTCACCTCTGGTCTGGGATCCATCCTGCCTGTCGTGGATTCTAATTAGACAGCCGGCCACTCCCAGCCACAGTCCCCCAAACACAAACAACGGCGCTTTTCCCTGGGAAACAAAACTCGCCTGCCAACATTTTGATGGCAGATTGCAGGAGCCACTTGGTACTATCAAACCAGCCCAACTTGGCACTGGTGCCACCATGGGTCTGGTCACCATCCTGCCTATCGTAGCCTTTCTGGAGCCAGCCGGTCACTCCCAGCCATAGGGCCTCAGACACAAACCTCGGCCCGTTTCCCTGGCAAACAAAAGTAAGCTGCCCCGCTTCTGGATGGCAGATTGCAGGAGCCACTTGGTACTATCAAACCAGCCCAACTTGGGACTGGTGCCACCTCTGGTCTGGGAACCATCCTGCGTATCGTGGATTCTAAGGAGCCAGCCGGCCACTCCCAGCCACAGGCCCCCAAACAAAAACAACGACGCTTTTCCCTGGAAAACAAAACTCGCCTGCCAACTTTTTCATGGCAGATTGCAGGAACCACTTGGTACTATCAAACCAGCCCAACTTGGCACTGGTGCCACCTTGGGTCTGGGAACCATGCTGCGTATCATGGATTCTAAGGAGCCAGCCGGCCACTCCAGCCACAGGCCCGCAGACACAAATAACGGCGCTTTTCCCTGGAAAACAAAACTCGCCTGCCAACTTTTTGATGGCAGATTGCAGGAGCCACTTGGTACTATGAAATCAGCCGAACATGGCACTGGTGCCACCATGGGTCTGGTCACCATCCTGCCTATCGTAGCTTTTCAGGAGCCAGCCGGTCACTCCCAGCCATAGGCCCCCTGACACAAAGCTCGGCCCGTTTCCCTGGCAAACAAAAGTAAGCTGCCCCGCTTCTGGATGGCAGATTGCAGGACGCACGTGGTACTATAAAACCAGCCCGACTTGGCACTGGTGCCACCTCAGGTCTGGGAACCATCCTGCGTATCGTGGATTCTAATTAGCCAGCCGGCCACTCCCAGCCACAGGCCCCCAAACAAAAACAACGGCGCTTTTCCCTGGAAAATAAAAACTCGCCTGCCAAATTTTGACGGCAGATTGCAGGAGCCACTTGGTACTATCAAATCAGCCCAACTTGGCACTGGTGCCACCATGGGTCTGGTCACCATCCTGCCTATCGTAGCTTTTCAGGAGCCAGCCGGTCACTCCCAGCCATAGGCCCCCAGACAAAAACCTCGGCCCGTTTCCCTGGCAAACAAAAGTAAGCTGCCCTGCTTCTGGATGGCAGATTGCAGGAACCACTTGGTACTATCAAACCAGCAAAACTTGGCACTGGTGCCACCTTGGGTCTGGATACCATGCTGCGTATCGTGGATTCTAAGGAGCCAGCCGGCCACTCCCAGCCACAGGCCCCCAAACACAAACAACGGCGCTTTTCCCTGGAAAACAAAACTCTCCTGCCAACTTTTTGATGGCAGATTGCAGGAGCCACTTGGTTTTATCAAATCAGCCCAACTTGGCACTGGTGCCACCATGGGTCTGGTCACCATCCTGCCTATCTTAGCTTTTCAGGAGCCAGCCGGTCACTCCCCGCCATAGGCCCCCAGACAAAAAGCTCGGCCCGTTTCCCTGGCAAACAAAAGTAAGCTACCCCGCTTCTGGATGGCAGATTGCAGGAGCCACTTTGCACCATCAAACCAGCCCGACTTGGCACTGGTGCCACCTCTGGTCTGGGACCCATCCTGCGTATCGTGGATTCTAAGGAGCCAGTCGGCCACTCCCAGCCACAGGCCCCCAAACACAAACAACGGCCCGTTTCCGTGGCAAACAAAAGTAAGCTGCCCCGCTTCTGGATGGCAGATTGCAGGAACCACTTGGTAGTATCAAACCAGCCCAACTTGGCACTGGTGGCACCTCTTGTCTGGGAACCATGCTGCGTATCGTGGTTTCTAAGGAGCCAGCCGGGCACTCCCAACCACAGGTCCCCAAACACAATCAATGGCGCTTTTCCCTGGAAATCAAAACTCGCCTGCCAACTTTTTGATGGCAGATTGCAGGAGCCACTTGGTACTATCAAACCAACCCAACTTGGCACTGGTGCCACCATGGGTCTGGTCACCATCCTGCCTATCGTAGCTTTTCAGGAGCCAGCCGGTCACTCCCTGCCATAGGCTCCGAGACAGAAAGCCCGGCCCGTTTCCCTGGCAAACAAAAGTAAGCTGCCCCGCTTCTGGATGGCAGATTGCAGGAGCCACTTGGTGCTATCAAACCAGCCCGACTTGCACTGGTGCCACCTCTGGTCTGGGAACCATGCTGCGTATCGTGGATTTTAAGGAGCCAGTCGGCCACTCCCAGCCATGCGCCTCCAAACACAAACAACGGTCCATTTCCCTGGCAAACAAAAGTAAGCTGCCCCGCTTCTGGATGTCAGATTGCAGGAACCACTTGTTGCCAAGTTGGGGTGGTTTGATAGTACCAAGTGGCTCCTGCAATCTGCCATCAAAAAGTTGGCAAGCGAGTTTTGTTTTCCAGGGAAAAGCGCCGTTGTTTGTGTTTGGGGGCCTGTGGCTGGGACTGGCCAGCTGTCTCCTTAGAATCCACGATACGCAGGATGGGTCCCAGACCAGAGGTGGCACCAGTGCCAAGTCGGGCTGGTTTGATGGTGCAAAGTGACTCCTGCAATCTGCCATCCAGAAGCGCGGTAGCTTACTTTTGTTTGCCAGGGAAACGGGTAGAGATTTGTGTCTGGGGGCCTATGGCTGGGAGTGACCGGCTGGCTCCTGAAAAGCTACGATAGGCAGGATGGTGACCAGACCCATGGTGGCACCAGTGCCAAGTTGGGCTGGTTTGATAGTAACATGTGGCTCCTGCAATCTGCCATCCAGAAGCGGGGCTGCTTACTTTTGTTTGCCAGGGAAACGGGCCGAGATATTTGTCTGGGGGCCTATGGCTGGGAGTGAGCGGCTGGCTCCTGAAAAGCTACGATAGGCAGGATGGTGACCAGACCCATGGTGGCACCAGTGCCAAGTTGGGCTGGTTTGATAGTACCAAGTGGCTCCTGCAATCTGCCATCAAAAAGTTGTCACGCGACTTTTGTTTTCCAGGGAAAAGCGCCGTTGTTCTTGTTTAGAGGCCTGTGGCTGGGAGTGGCCGGCTGCCTCCTTTGAACCCAGGATACGCAGGATGGTTCCCAGAGCCAAGGTGGCACCAGTGCCAAGTTGAGCTGGTTTGATAGTACCAAGTGGCTCCTGCAATCTGCCATCCAGATGCGGGGCAGCTTACTTTTGTTTCCCAGGGAAACGGGCCGAGGATTGTGTCTGGGGGCCTATGGCTGGGAGTGACCGGCTGGCTACTGAAAAGCTACGATAGGCAGGATGGTTACCAGACTCATGGTGGCACCAGTGCCAAGTCGGGCTGGTTTGATAATACTAAATAGCTCCTGAAATCTGCCATTCAGACGCGGGGCAGCGGATTTTTGTTTGCTGGAGAAAAGTTCCGTGGTTTTTTTTTGGGGGTATATGGCTGGACGTGGCCGGCTGGCTCCTTAAAAAGATCGATACGCAGGATTGTTCCCTGACCCAAGGTGGCATCACTGCCAAGTCGGGCTGTTTTCGTAGTACCAAGTGCGTCCTGCAATTTGCCATCCAGAAGAGGGGCAGTTGAGATTTGTTTGCCAGAGCAAAGGGCCGTGGTATGTGTTTGGGGGCATATGGCTGAGAGTGGCCGGCTGGCCCCTGAAAATCCACGATAGGCAGGATGGTTCCCAGAGCCAAGGTGGCACCAGTGCCATGTTGGCCTGGTTTGATAGTACCATGTGGCTGCTGTAATCTGCCATCCAGAAGCGGGGCAGCTTACTTTTGTTTGCCAGGGAAACGGGCCGAGATATTTGTCTGGCGGCCTATGGCTGGGAGTGACCGGCTGGCTCCTGAAAAGCTACGATAGGCAGGATGGTGACCAGACCCATGGTGGCACCAGTACCAAGTTGGGCTGGTTTGATAGTACCAAGTGGCTCCTGCAATCTGCCATCAAAAATTTGGCAGGCGAGTTTTGTTTTCCAGGGAAAAGCGCCGTTGTTTTTGTTTAGAGACCTGTGGCTGGGAGTGGCCGCCTGTCCTCGTAGAATCTACGTTACGCAGCATGGTTCCCAGAGCCAAGGTGGCACGAGGGCCAAGTCCGGCAGGTTTGATAGTACCAAATGCATCCTGCAATCTGCCATCCAAAAGCGGGGCAGTTTACTTTTGTTTGCCAGGGAAACGGGTAGAGATTTGTGTCTGGGGGCCTATGGCTGGGAGTGACCGCCTGGCTCCTGAAAAGCTACGATAGGCAGGATGGTGACCAGACCCATGGTGGCACCAGTGCCAAGTTGGGCTGGTTTGATAGTAACATGTGGCTCCTGCAATCTGCCATCCAGAAGCGGGGCTGCTTACTTTTGTTTGCCAGGGAAACGGGCCGAGATATTTGTCTGGGGGCCTATGGCTGGGAGTGAGCGGCTGGCTCCTGAAAAGCTACGATAGGCAGGATGGTGACCAGACCCATGGTGGCACCAGTGCCAAGTTGGGCTGGTTTGATAGTACCAAGTGGCTCCTGCAATCTGCCATCAAAAAGTTGTCACGCGACTTTTGTTTTCCAGGGAAAAGCGCCGTTGTTCTAGTTTAGAGGCCTGTGGCTGGGAGTGGCCGGCTGCCTCCTTTGAACCCAGGTTACGCAGGATGGTTCCCAGAGCCAAGGTGGCACCAGTGCCAAGTTGGGCTGGTTTGATAGTACCAAGTGGCTCCTGCAATCTGCCATCCAGAAGCGGGGCAGCTTACTTTTGTTTCCCAGGGAAACGGGCCAAGGTTTGTGTCTGGGGGCCTATGGCTGGGAGTGACCGGCTGGCTACTGAAAAGCTACGATAGGCAGGATGGTTACCAGACTCATGGTGGCACCAGTGCCAAGTCGGGCTGGTTTGATAATACTAAATAGCTCCTGAAATCTGCCATTCAGACGCGGGGCAGCGGATTTTTGTTTGCTGGAGAAAAGTTCCGTGGTTTTTTTTTGCGGGTATATGGCTGGACGTGGCCGGCTGGCTCCTTAAAAAGATCGATACGCAGGATTGTTCCCTGACCCAAGGTGGCATCACTGCCAAGTCGGGCTGTTTTCGTAGTACCAAGTGCGTCCTGCAATTTGCCATCCAGAAGAGGGGCAGTTGAGTTTTGTTTGCCAGAGCAAAGGGCCGTGGTATGTGTTTGGGGGCATATGGCTGAGAGTGGCCGGCTGGCCCCTGAAAATCCACGATAGGCAGGATGGTTCCCAGAGCCAAGGTGGCACCAGTGCCATGTTGGCCTGGTTTGATAGTACCATGTGGCTGCTGTAATCTGCCATCCAGAAGCGGGGCAGCTTACTTTTGTTTGCCAGGGAAACGGGCCGAGATATTTGTCTGGCGGCCTATGGCTGGGAGTGACCGGCTGGCTCCTGAAAAGCTACGATAGGCAGGATGGTGACCAGACCCATGGTGGCACCAGTACCAAGTTGGGCTGGTTTGATAGTACCAAGTGGCTCCTGCAATCTGCCATCAAAAATTTGGCAGGCGAGTTTTGTTTTCCAGGGAAAAGCACCGTTGTTTTTGTTTAGATGCCTGTGGCTGGGAGTGGCCGCCTGTCCTCGTAGAATCTACGTTACGCAGCATGGTTCCCAGAGCCAAGGTGGCACGAGGGCCAAGTCCGGCAGGTTTGATAGTACCAAATGCATCCTGCAATCTGCCATCCAAAAGCGGGGCAGTTTACTTTTGTTTGCCAGGGAAACGGGCCGAGGTTTGTGTCTGGGGGCCTATGGCAGGGAGTGACCGGCTGGCTCCTGAAAAGCTACGATAGGCAGGATGTTTACCAGACCCATGGTGGCACCAGTGCCAAGTTGGGCTGATTTGATAGTACCAAGTGGCTCCTGCAATCTGCCATCCAGAATCGGGGCAGCTTACTTTTGTTTTCCAGGGAAACGGGCCGAGGTTTGTGTCTGGGGGTCTATGGCTGGGAGTGACCGGCTGGCTCCTGAAAAGCTACGATAGGCAGGATGGTGACCAGACACATGGTGGCACCAGTGCCAAGTTGGGCTGGTTTGATAGCACCAAGTGGCTCCTGCAATCTGCCATCAAAATGTTGGCAGGCGATTTTTGTTTTCCAGGGAAAAGCGCCGTTGTTTGTGTTTGGGCGCCTGTGGCTCAGAGTGGCCGGGTGGCTGCTGAGAATCCACGATACGCAGGATGGTTCCCAGACCCAAGGTGGCACCAGTGCCAAGTCGGGCTGGTTTGACACTACAAAGTGGCTCCTGCAATCTGCCATGCAGAATCGGGGCAGCTTAATTTTGTTTGCCAGGGAAACGGTCCGAGGTTTGTGTCTGGGGGTTTATGGCTGGGAGTGACCGGCTGGCTCCTGAAATGCTACAATAGGCAGGATGGTTCCCAGACCCATAGTGGCACCAGTGCCAAGTTGGGATGATTTGATAGTACCAAGTGGCTCCTGCAATCTGCCATCAAAAAGCTGGCAGGCGAGTTTTGTTTTCCAGGGAAAAGCGCCGTTGTTTGTGTTTGGGGGCCTGTGGCTGGGAGTGGCCGGCTGGCTCCTTAGAATCCACGATATGCAGGATTGTTCCCAGACCCAAGGTGGCACCAGTGCCAAGTCGGGCTGGTTTGATGGTGCAAAGTGGCTCCTGCAATCTGCCATCCAGACGCGGGGCAGCGGATTTTTGTTTCCATGAGTAATGGTCCGTGGTTTGTTTTTGGGGGTATATGGCTGGGCCTGGCCGGCTGGCTCCTTAAAAAGCTCGATATGCAGGATGGTTCCCTGACACAAGGTGGCACCAGTGCCACGTCGGGCGGTTTTCGTAGTACAAAGTGCGTCCAAAATTTTGCCATCCAGAAGAGGGGCAGTTGAGTTTTGTTTGCCAGAGAAAAGGGCCGTGGTTTGTTTTTGGGGGCATATGGCTGAGAGTGGCCGTCTGGCCCCTGAAAATCCACGATACGCAGGATGGTTCCCAGACCAGAGGTGTCACCAGTGCCAAGTCGGGCTGGTTTGATAGTACTAAATAGCTCCTGCAATCTGCCATGCAGAAGCGGGGCAGCTTACTTTTGTTTGCCAGGGAAACGGGCCGAGGTTTGTGTCTGGGGGCCTATGGCTGGGAGTGACCGGCTGGCTCCTGAGAAGCTACGATAGGCAGGATGGTGACCAGACCCATGGTGGCACCAGTGCCAAGTTGGGCTGGTTTGATAGTACCAAGTGGCTCCGGCAATCTGCCATCAAAAAGTTGGCAGGCGAGTTTTGTTTTCCAGGGAAAAGCGCCGTTGTTTGTGTTTGGGGGCCTGTGGCTGGGAGTGGCCAGCTGGCTCCTTAGAACCCACGATACGCAGGATGGTTCCCAGACCAGAGGTGGCACCAGTGCCAAGTTGGGCTGGTTTGATGGTGCAAAGTGGCTCCTGCAATCTGCCATCCAGAAGCGGGGTAGCTTACTTTTGTTTGCCAGGGAAACGGGCCGAAATATTTGTCTAGAGGCCTCTGGCTGGGCGTGGCTGGCTGGCACCTGAAAAGCTACGATAGGCAGGATGGTGACCAGACCCATGGTGGCACCAGTGCCAAGTTGGGCTGGTTTGATAGTACCAAGTGGCTCCTGCAATCTGCCATCAAATGTTTGGCAGGCGAGTTTTGTTTTCCAGGGAAAAGCACCGTTGTGTGTGTTTTGGGGCCTGTGGCTGGGCGTGGCCAGCTGGCTCCTTAGAATCCACGATACGCAGGATGGTTCCCAGACCCAAGGTGGCACCAGTGCCAAGTCGGGCTGGTTTGTTAGTACCAAGTGGTTCCTGCAATCTGCCATCCAGAAGCGGGGTAGCTGAATTTTGTTTGCCAGAGAAAAAGGCTGTTGTTTGTGTTTCGGGGCCCGTGGCTGGCAGTGGACGGCTGGCTCCTGAAAATCCATGATACGCAGGATGGTTCCCAGACCCAAGGTGGCACCAGTGCCAAGTCGGGCTGGTTTGATACTACCAAGTGCGTCCTGCAATCTGCCATCCAGAAGCGGGGCAGCTTAATTTTGTTTGCCAGGGAAACGGGCCGTGGGTTTTGTATGGGGGCCTATGGCTGGGAGTGGCCGGCTGGCTCCTGAAAATCCACGCTAGGCAGCATGGTTCCCAGATGCAAGGTGGCACCAGTGCCAAGTCGGGCTGGTTTGATGGTGCAAAGTGGCTCCTGCAATCTGCCATCCAGAAGCGGGGCAGCTGATTTTTGTTTGCCAGAGAAAAATTCCGTGGATTGTTTTTGGGGGCATATTGCTGGGAGTGGCCGGCTGGCTCCTTAGAAACCACGATACGCAGCATGGTTACCAGACAAGAGGTGCCACCAGTGCCAAGTTGTGCTGGTTTGATACTACCAAGTGGTTCCTGCAATCTGCCATCCAGAAGCGGGGCAGCTTACTTTTGTTTGCCCCGGAAACGGGCCGTTGTTTGTGTTTGGGGGCCTGTGGCTGGGAGTGGCCGACTGGCTCCTTAGAATCCACGATACGCAGGAGGGGTCCCAGACCAGAGGTGGCACCAGTGCCAAGTCGGGCTGGTTTGATAGTACCAAGTGGCTCCTGCAATCTGCCATCCAGAAGCGGGGTAGCTTACTTTTGTTTGCCAGGGAAACGGGACGAGGTTTGTGACTGGGGACCTATGGCTGGGAGTGACCGGCTGGCTCCTGAAAAGTTACGATAGGCAGGATTGTGACCAGACCCATGGTGGCACCAGTGCCAAGTTGGGCTGGTTTGATAGTACCAAGTGGCTCCTGTAATCTGCCATCCAGAAGCGGGGCACCTTACTTTTTTTTGCCAGGGAAACGGGCCGAGGTTTTTGTCTGGGGGCCTATGGCTGGGAGTGACCGGCTGGCTCCTGAAAAGCTACGATAGGCAGGATGGTGACCCGACCAGAGGTGGCACCAGTGCCAAGTTGGGCTGATTTGATAGTACCAAGTAGCTCCTGCAATCTGCCATCAAATTTGGCAGGCGAGTTTTGTTTTCCAGGAAAAAGCGCCGTTGTTTGTGTTTGGGGGCCTGTGGCTGGGAGTGGCCGGCTGGCTCCTTAGAATCCACGATACGCAGCATGGTTCCCAGACCATAGGTGGCACCAGTGCCAAGTCGGGCTAGTTTGATGGTGCAAAGTGGCTCCTGCAATCTGCCATCCAGTAGCGGGGTAGCTTACTTTTTTTTGCCAGGGAAACGGGCCGAGGTTTGTGTCTGGGGGCCTATGGCTGGGAGTGACCGGCTGGCTCCTGAAAAGCTACGATAGGCAGGATGGTGACCAGACCCATGGTGGCACCAGTGCCAAGTTGGGCTGATTTGATAGTACCAAGTGGCTCCTGCAATCTGCCATCAAAAAGTTGGCAGGCGAGTTTTGTTTTCCAGGGAAAAGCGCCGTTGTTTGTGTTTGCGGGCCTGTGGCTGGGAGTGGCCGGCTGGCTCCTTAGAATCCACGATACGCAGGATGGTTCCCAGACCCAAGATGGCACCAGTGCCAAGTCGGGCTGGTTTGATAGTACCAAGTGCGTCCTGCAATCTGCCATCCAGAAGCGGGGCAGCTGAATTTTGTTTGCCAGAGAAAAAGGCTGTTGTTTGTGTTTCGGGGCCTGTGGCTGGCAGTGGACGGCTGGCTCCTGAAAATCCATGATACGCAGCATGGTTCCCAGACCCAAGGTGGCACCAGTGCCAAGTCGGGCTGGTTTCATAGTACCCAGTGGCTCCTGCAATCTGCCATCCAGAAGAGGGGCAGTTGAATTTTGTTTTCCAGAGAAAAGGGCCGTGGTTTGTGTTTGGGGCCTATGGCTGAGAGTGACCGGCTGGCTCCTGAAAAGCTACGATAGGCAGGATGGTGACCAGACCGATGGTGGCACCAGTGCCAAGTCGGGCTGGTTTGATAATACTAAATAGCTCCTGCAATCTGCCATCCAGACGCGGGGCAGCGGATTTTTGCTTGCTGGAGAAAAGTTCCGTGGGTTTATTTTGGGGGTATATGGCTGGACGTTGCCGGCTGACTCCTTAAAAACATCGATACTCAGGATGGTTCCCTGACCCAAGGTGGCATCACTGCCAAGTCGGGCTGTTTTCGTAGTACCAAGTGTCTCCTGCAATCTGCCATCCAGAAGCGGGGCAGCTTACTTTTGTTTGCCAGGGAAACGGGCCGAGGTATTTGTCTGGGGGCCTATGGCTGGGAGTGACCGGCTGGCTCCTGAAAAGCTACGATAGGCAGGATGGTGACCAGACCCATGGTGGCACCAGTGCCAAGTTGGGCTGGTTTGATAGTACCAAGTGGCTCCTGCAATCTGCCATCAAAAAGTTGGCAGGCGAGTTTTGTTTTCCAGGGAAAAGCGCCGTTGTTTGTGTTTGGGGGACTGTTGGTGGGAGTGGCCGGCTGGCTCCTTAGAACACACGATACGCAGGATGGTTCCCAGACCCAAGGTGGCACCAGTGCCACGTCGGGCTGGTTTGATGGTGAAAAGTGGCTCCTGCAATCTGCCATCCTGAAGCGGGGTAGCTTACTTTTGTGTGCCAGGGAAACGGGCCGAGGTTTATGACTGGGGGCCTAGGGCTAGGAGTGACCGGCTGGCTCCTGAAAAGCAACAATAGGCAGGATGGTTCCCAGACCCAAGGTGGCACCAGTGCCAAGTTGGGCTGGTTTGATGGTACCAACTGGCTCCTGCAATCTGCCATCTAAAAGTTGTCAGGCGAGTTTTGTTTTCCAGGGAAAAGCGCCGTTGATTTTGTTTGGAGGCCTGTGGCTGGCAGTGGCTGCCTGTCGTCTTAGAATCCGGGTTACGCAGCATGGTTCCCAAAGCCAAGGTGGCACCAGTGCCAAGTTGGGCTGGTTTGATGGTGCAAAGTGGCTCCTGCAATCTGCCATCCACAAGTGCGGTAGCTTACTTTTGTGTGCCAGTGAAACAGGCCGAGGTTTGTGTCTGGGGGCCTATGGCTGGGAGTGACCGGCTGGCTCCTGAAAAGCTACGATAGGCAGGATGGTGACCAGACCCATGGTGGCACCAGTGCCAAGTTGGGCTGGTTTGATAGTACCAAGTGGCTCCTGCAATCTGCCATCAAAAAGTTGGCAGGCGAGTTTTGTTTTCCAGGGAAAACGCCGTTGTGTGTGTTTTGGGGCCTGTGGCTGGGAGTGGCCAGCTGGCTCCTTAGAATCCACGATACGCAGGATGGTTCCCAGACCCAAGGTGGCACCAGTGCCAAGTCGGGCTGGTTTGTTAGTACCAAGTGGTTCCTGCAATCTGCCATCCAGAAGCGGGGCAGCTGAATTTTGTTTGCCAGAGAAAAAGGCTGTTGTTTGTGTTTCGGGGCCTGTGGCTGGCAGTGGTCGGCTGGCTCCTGAAAATCCATGATACGCAGCATGGTTCCCAGACCCAAGGTGGCACCAGTGCCAAGTAGGGCTAGTTTCATAGTACCCAGTGGCTCCTGCAATCTGCCATCCAGAAGAGGGGCAGTTGAGTTTTGTTTTCCAGAGAAAAGGGCCGTGGTTTGTGTTTGGGGCCTATGGCTGAGAGTGACCGGCTGGCTCCTGAAAAGCTACGATAGGCAGGATGGTGACCAGACCCATGGTGGCACAAGTGCCAAGTCGGGCTGGTTTGATAATACTAAACAGCTCCTGCAATCTGCCATCCAGACGCGGGGCAGCGGATTTTTGCTTGCTGGAGAAAAGTTCCGTGGGTTTTTTTTGGGGGTATATGGCTGGACGTTGCCGGCTGACTCCTTAAAAACATCGATACGCAGGATGGTTCCCTGACCCAAGGTGGCATCACTGCCAAGTCGGGCTGTTTTCGTAGTACCAAGTGCGTCCTGCAATTTGCCATCCAGAAGAGGGGCAGTTGAGTTTTGTTTACCAGAGAAAAGAGCCGTGGTTTGTGTTTGGGGGCATATGGCTGAGAGTGGCCGGCTGGCGCCTGAAAATCCACGATAGGCAGGATGGTTCCAAGAGCCAATGTGGCACCAGTGCCATGTTGGCCTGGTTTGATAGTACCATGTGGCTCCTGCAATCTGCCATCCAGAAGCGGGGCAGCTTACATTTGTTTGCCAGGGAAACGGGCCGAGGTATTTGTCTGGGGGCCTATGGCTGGGAGTGACCGCCTGGCTCCTGAAAAGCTACGATAGGCAGGATGGTGACCAGACCCATGGTGGCACCAGTGCCAAGTTGGGCTGGTTTGATAGTACCAAGTGGCTCCTGCAATCTGCCATCCAGAAGCGGGGTAGCTTACTTTTGTTTGCCAGGGAAACGGGCAGAGCTTTCTGTCTGGGGGCCTATGGTTGGGAGTAACCGGCTGGCTCCTGAAAAGCTACGATAGGCAGGATGGTTCCCAGATCCAAGATGGCACCAGTGCCAAGTCGGGGTGGTTTGATGGTGCAAAGTGGCTCCTGCAATCTGCCATCCTGACGCGGGGCAGCGGATTTTTGTTTCCAAGAGAAATGGTCCGTGGTTTGTTTTTGGGGCTATGTGGCTGGGCGTGGCCTGCTGGCTCCTTAAAAAGCTACGATAGGCAGGATGGTTTCCTGACCCAAGGTGGCACCAGTGCCAAGTCGGGCGGTATTCGTAGTACAAAGTGCGTCCTAAAATTTGCCATCCAGAAGAGGGGCAGTTGAGTTTTGTTTACCAGAGAAAAGGGCCGTGGTTTGTTTTTGGGGGCATATGGCTGATAGTGGCCGTCTGGCCCCTGAAAATCCACGATAGGCAGGATGGTTCCCAGACCAGAGGTGGCACCAGTGCCAAGTTGGGCTGGTTTGATAGTACCAAGTGGCTCCTGCAATCTGCCATCCAGAAGCGGGGCAGCTTACTTTTGTTTGCCAGGGAAACGGGCCGAGGTTTGTGTCTGGGGGCCTATGGCTGGGAGTGACCGGCTGGCTCCTGAAAAGCTACGATAGGCAGGATGGTGACCAGACCCATGGTGGCACCAGTGCCAAGTTGGGCTGATTTGATAGTACCAAGTGGCTCCTGCAATCTGCCATCAAAAAGTTGGCAGGCGAGTTTTGTTTTCCAGGGAAAAGCGCCGTTGTTTGTGTTTGGGGGCCTGTGGCTGGGAGTGGACGGATGGCTCCTTAGAACCACGATACGCAGGATGGTTCCCAGACCAGAGGTGGCACCAGTGCCAAGTCGGGCTGGTTTGATACTACCAAGTGGTTCCTGCAATCTGCCATCCAGAAGCGGGGCAGCTTACTTTTGTTTGCCAGGGAAACGGGCCGAGGTTTGTGTCTGGGGGCCTATGGCTGGGAGTGACCGGCTGGCTCCTGAAAAGCTACGATAGGCAGGATGGTGACCAGACCCATGGTGGCACCAGTGCCAAGTTGGGCTGGTTTGATAGTACCAAGTGGCTCCTGCAATCTGCCATCAAAAAGTTGGCAGTTGAGTTTTGTTTTCCAGGGAAAAGCGCCGTTGTTTGTGTTTGGGGGACTGTGGGTGGGAGTGGCCGGCTGGCTCCTTAGAACACACGATACGCAGGATGGTTCCCAGACCCAAGGTGGCACCAGTGCCACGTTGGGCTGGTTTGATTGTGAAAAGTGGCTCCTGCAATCTGCCATCCTGAAGCGGGGTAGCTTACATTTGTGTGCCAGGGAAACGGGCCGAGGTTTATGACTGGGGGCCTAGGGCTAGAAGTGACCGGCTGGCTCCTGAAAAGCAACAATAGGCAGGATGGTTCCCAGACCCAAGGTGGCACCAGTGCCAAGTTGGGCTGGTTTGATGGTACCAACTGGCTCCTGCAATCTGCCATCTAAAAGTTGTCAGGCGAGTTTTGTTTTCCAGGGAAAAGCGCCGTTGATTTTGTTTGGAGGCCTGTGGCTGGCAGTGGCTGCCTGTCGTCTTAGAATCCGGGTTACGCAGCATGGTTCCCAGAGCCAAGGTTGCACCAGTGTCAAGTTGGGCTGGTTTGATAGTACCAAGTGGCTCCTGCAATCTGCCATCCAGAAGCGGGGCAGCTTACTTTTGTTTGCCAGGGAAACGGGCCGAGGTATTTGTCTGGGGACCTATGGCTGGGAGTGACCGGCTGGCTCCTGAAAAGCTACGATAGGCAGGATGGTTCCCTGACCCAAGGTGGCACCAGTGCCAAGTCGGGCGGTTTTCGTAGTACAAAGTGCGTCCTAAAATTTGCCATCCAGAAGAGGGGCAGTTGAGTTTTGTTTACCAGAGAAAAGGGCCGTGGTTTGTTTTTGGGGGCATATGGCTGATAGTGGCCGTCTGGCCCCTGAAAATCCACGATAGGCAGGATGGTTCCCAGACCAGAGGTGGCACCAGTGCCAAGTCGGGCTGGTTTGATAGTACTAAATAGCACCTGCAATCTGCCATGCAGAAGGGGGGCAGCTTACTTTTGTTTGCCAGGGAAACGGGCCGAGGTTTGTGTCTGGGGGCCTATGGCTGGGAGTGACCGGCTGGCTCCTGAAAAGCTACGATAGGCAGGATGGTGACCAGACCCATGGTGGCACCAGTGCCAAGTTGGGCTGGTTTGATAGTACCAAGTGGCTCCTGCAATCTGCCATCAAAAAGTTGGCAGGCCAGTTTTGTTTTCCAGGGAAAAGCGCCGTTGTTTGTGTTTGGGGGCCTGTGGCTGGGAGTGGCCGGCTGGCTCCTTAGAACACACGATACGCAGGATGGTTCCCAGACCCAAGGTGGCACCAGTGCCACGTTGGGCTGGTTTGATGGTGAAAAGTGGCTCCTGCAATCTGCCATCCTGAAGCGGGGTAGCTTACATTTGTGTGCCAGGGAAACGGGCCGAGGTTTATGACTGGGGGCCTAGGGCTAGAAGTGACCGGCTGGCTCCTGAAAAGCAACAATAGGCAGGATGGTTCCCAGACCCAAGGTGGCACCAGTGCCAAGTTGGGCTGGTTTGATGGTACCAACTGGCTCCTGCAATCTGCCATCTAAATGTTGTCAGGCGAGTTTTGTTTTCCAGGGAAAAGCGCCGTTGATTTTGTTTGGAGGCCTGTGGCTGGCAGTGGCTGCCTTTCCTCTTAGAATCCGGGTTACGCAGCATGGTTCCCAGAGCCAAGGTGGCACCAGTGTCAAGTTGGGCTGGTTTGATTGTACCAAGTGGCTCCTGCAATCTGCCATCCAGAAGCGGGGCAGCTTACTTTTGTTTGCCAGGGAAACGGGCCGAGGTATTTGTCTGGGGACCTATGGCTGGGAGTGACCGGCTGGCTCCTGAAAAGCTACGATAGGCAGGATGGTGACCAGACCCATGGTGGCACCAGTGCCAAGTTGGGCTGGTTTGATAGTACCAAGTGGCTCCTGCAATCTGCCATCAAAAAGTTGGCAGGTCAGTTTTGTTTTCCAGGGAAAAGCGCCGTTGTTTTTGTTTGGGGGACTGTGGCTGGGAGTGGCCGGCTGGCTCCTTAGAACACAGGATACGCAGGATGGTTCCCAGACCCAAGGTGGCACCAGTGCCAAGTCGGGCTGGTTTGATAGCACCAAGTGGCTCCTGCAATCTGCCATCCAGAAGCGGGGCAGCTTACTTTTGTTTTCCAGGGAAACGGACCGAGGCTTTTTCTGGGGGCCTATGGCTGGGAGTGACCGGCTGGCTCCTGAAAAGCTACGATAGGCAGGATGGTGACCAGACCCATGGTGGCACCAGTGCCAAGTTGGGCTGGTTTGATAGTAGCAAGTGGCTCCTGCAATCTGCCATCAAAAAGTTGGCAGGCGAGTTTTGTTTTCCAGGGAAAAGCGCCGTTGTGTGTATTTTGGGGCCTGTGGCTGGGAGTGGCCAGCTGGCTCCTTAGAATCCACGATACGCAGGATGGTTCCCAGACCCAAGGTGGCACCAGTGCCAAGTCGGGCTGGTTTGTTAGTACCAAGTGGTTCCTGCAATCTGCCATCCAGAAGCGGGGCAGCTGAATTTTGTTTGCCAGAGAAAAAGGCTGTTGTTTGTGTTTCGGGGCCTGTGGCTGACAGTGGACGGCTGGCTCCTGAAAATCCATGATACGCAGCATGGTTCCCAGACCCAAGGTGGCACCAGTGCCAAGTAGGGCTAGTTTCATAGTACCCAGTGGCTCCTGCAATCTGCCATCCAGAAGAGGGGCAGTTGAGTTTTGTTTTCCAGAGAAAAGGGCCGTGGTTTGTGTTTGGGGCCTATGGCTGAGAGTGACCGGCTGGCCCCTGAAAATCCACGATAGTAAGGATGGTTCCCAGATCCAAGGTGGCAGCAGTGCCATGTTGTGCTGGTGTGATAGTCCCAAGTGGCTCCTGCAATCTGCCATCCAGAAGTGGGGCAGCTGAATTTTGTTTGCCAGAGAAAAAGGCTGTGGTTTTTGTTTGGGGGCCTATGGCTGGGAGTGGCCGGCTGGCTCCTGAAAATCCATGATACGCAGCATGGTTCCCAGACCCAAGGTGGCACCAGTGCCAAGTGGGGCTGGTTTCACAGTGTCAAGTGCCTCCTGCAATCTCCCATCCAGAAGCGGGGCAGCTGAGTTTTGTTTGCCTATGAACCAGGCCGTTGTTTTTGATTGGGGTCTGTGGCCGAGAATGTTCAGCTGGCTCCTGACAATCCACAATACGCAGGATGGTTCCCAGACCCAAGGTGGCACCAGTGCCAAGTCTTGCTGGTTTGATAGTACCAAGTGGCTCCTGCAATCTGCCATCCAGAAGAGGGGCAGTTGAGTTTTGTTTGCCAGAGGAAAGGGCCGTGGGTTGCGTTTGGGGGCATATGGCTGGGAGTGGCCGGCTGTCTCATTAAAAAGATCGATACGCAGGATGGTTCCCAGACCCAAGGTGGCACCAGTGCCAAGTCGGGCTGTTTTTATAGTACCAAGTGCGTCCTGCAATTTGCCATCCAGAAGAGGGGCAGTTGAGTTTTGTTTGCCAGAGAAAAGCGCCGTTGTTTGTGTTTGGGGGCTTGTGGCTGGGAGTGGCCGACTGGCGCCTTAGAATCTGCGATACGCAGCATGGTTCCCAGACCCAAGGTGGCACCAGTTCCAAGTTGGGCTGGTTTGATAGTACCAAGTGGCTCCTGCAATCTGCCATCCAGAAGCGGGGCAGCTTACTTTTGTTTGCCAGGGAAACGGGCCGAGGTTTGTGTTTGGGGGCCTATGGCTGGGAGTGACCGGCTGGCTCCTGGAAAGCTACAATAGGCAGGATGGTGACCAGACCTATGGTGGCACCAGTGCCAAGTTGGGCTGGTTTGATAGTACCAAGTTGCTCCTGCAATCTGCCATCAAAATGTTGGCAGGCGAGTTTTGTTTTCCAGGGAAAAGCGCCGTTGTTTGTGTTTGGGGGCCTGTGGCTGGGAGTGGCCGGCTGGCTCCTTAGAATCCACGATACGCAGGATGGTTCCCAGACCCAAGGTGGCACCAGTGCCAAGTCGGGCTGGTTTGATACTACCAAGTGGTTCCTGCAATCTGCCATCCAGAAGCAGGGCAGCTTACTTTTGTTTGCCAGGGAAACGGGCCGTGGGTTTTGTTTGGGGGCATATAGCTGAGAGTGGCCCGCTGGCCCCTGAAAATCCACGCTAGGCAGCATGGTTCCCAGATGCAAGGTGGCACCAGTGCCAAGTCGGGCTGGTTTGATGGGTCAAAGTGGCTCCTGCAATCTGCCATCCAGAAGCGGGGCAGCTGATTTTTGTTTGCCAGAGAAAAATTCCGTGGATTGTTTTTGGGGGCATATTGCTGGGAGTGGCCGGCTGGCTCCTTAAAATGCTCGATACGCATGATGGTTCCCAGGCCCAAGGTGTCACCACTACCAAGTCGGCCTGCGGTTTTAGTATCAAGTTCATCCTGCAATTTGCCATCCAGAAGAGGGGCAGTTGAGTTTTGTTTGCCAGAGAAACGGGCCGAGGTTTCTGTTTGGGGACATATGGCTGAGAGTGGCCGGCTGGCCCCTGAAAATCCACGATACACAACATGGTTCCCAGATCCAAGGTGGCACCAGTGCCAAGTTGGGCTGGTTTGATAGTCCCAAGTGTCTCCTGCAATCTGCCATCCAGAAGCGGGGCAGCTTACTTTTGTTTGCCAGAGAAATAGGCCTAGGTTTTTGTTTGGGGGCCTGTGGCTAGGAGTGGCCTGCTGGCTCCTAAGAATCCACGATACGCAGGATGTTTACCAGACCCATGGTGGCACCAGTGCCAAGTTGGGCTGGTTTGATAGTACTAAATAGCTCCTGAAATCTGCCATTCAGACGCGGGGCAGCGGATTTTTGTTTGCTGGAAAAAAGTTCCGTGGTTTTTTTTTGGGGGTATATGGCTGGACGTGGCCGGCTGGCTCCTTAAAAAGATCGATACGCAGGATTGTTCCCTGACCCAAGGTGGCATCACTGCCAAGTCGGGCTGTTTTCGTAGTACCAAGTGCGTCCTGCAATTTGCCATCCAGAAGAGGGGCAGTTGAGTTTTGTTTGCCAGAGCAAAGGGCCGTGGTATGTGTTTGGGGGCATATGGCTGAGAGTGGCCGGCTGGCCCCTGAAAATCCACGATAGGCAGGATGGTTCCCAGAGCCAAGGTGGCACCAGTGCCATGTTGGCCTGGTTTGATAGTACCATGTGGCTGCTGTAATCTGCCATCCAGAAGCGGGGCAGCTTACTTTTGTTTGCCAGGGAAACGGGCCGAGATATTTGTCTGGCGGCCTATGGCTGGGAGTGACCGGCTGGCTCCTGAAAAGCTACGATAGGCAGGATGGTGACCAGACCCATGGTGGCACCAGTACCAAGTTGGGCTGGTTTGATAGTACCAAGTGGCTCCTGCAATCTGCCATCAAAAATTTGGCAGGCGAGTTTTGTTTTCCAGGGAAAAGCGCCGTTGTTTTTGTTTAGAGGCCTGTGGATGGGAGTGGCCGCCTGTCCTCGTAGAATCTACGTTACGCAGCATGGTTCCCAGAGCCAAGGTGGCACGAGGGCCAAGTCCGGCAGGTTTGATAGTACCAAATGCATCCTGCAATCTGCCATCCAAAAGCGGGGCAGTTTACTTTTGTTTGCCAGGGAAACGGGCCGAGGTTTGTGTCTGGGGGCCTATGGCAGGGAGTGACCGGCTGGCTCCTGAAAAGCTACGATAGGCAGGATGTTTACCAGACCCATGGTGGCACCAGTGCCAAGTTGGGCTGATTTGATAGTACCAAGTGGCTCCTGCAATCTGCCATCCAGAATCGGGGCAGCTTACTTTTGTTTTCCAGGGAAACGGGCCGAGGTTTGTGTCTGGGGGTCTATGGCTGGGAGTGACCGGCTGGCTCCTGAAAAGCTACGATAGGCAGGATGGTGACCAGACACATGGTGGCACCAGTGCCAAGTTGGGCTGGTTTGATAGCACCAAGTGGCTCCTGCAATCTGCCATCAAAATGTTGGCAGGCGATTTTTGTTTTCCAGGGAAAAGCGCCGTTGTTTGTGTTTGGGCGCCTGTGGCTCAGAGTGGCCGGGTGGCTGCTGAGAATCCACGATACGCAGGATGGTTCCCAGACCAGAGGTGGCACCAGTGCCAAGTCGGGCTGGTTTGACACTACCAAGTGGCTCCTGCAATCTGCCATGCAGAATCGGGGCAGCTTAATTTTGTTTGCCAGGGAAACGGTCCGAGGTTTGTGTCTGGGGGTTTATGGCTGGGAGTGACCGGCTGGCTCCTGAAATGCTACAATAGGCAGGATGGTTCCCAGACCCATAGTGGCACCAGTGCCAAGTTGGGATGATTTGATAGTACCAAGTGGCTCCTGCAATCTGCCATCAAAAAGCTGGCAGGCGAGTTTTGTTTTCCAGGGAAAAGCGCCGTTGTTTGTGTTTGGGGGCCTGTGGCTGGGAGTGGCCGGCTGGCTCCTTAGAATCCACGATATGCAGGATTGTTCCCAGACCCAAGGTGGCACCAGTGCCAAGTCGGGCTGGTTTGATGGTGCAAAGTGGCTCCTGCAATCTGCCATCCAGACGCGGGGCAGCGGATTTTTGTTTCCATGAGAAATGGTCCGTGGTTTGTTTTTGGGGGTATATGGCTGGGCGTGGCCGGCTGGCTCCTTAAAAAGCTCGATATGCAGGATGGTTCCCTGACACAAGGTGGCACCAGTGCCACGTCGGGCGGTTTTCGTAGTACAAAGTGCGTCCTAAATTTTGCCATCCAGAAGAGGGGCAGTTGAGTTTTGTTTGCCAGAGAAAAGGGCCGTGGTTTGTTTTTGGGGGCATATGGCTGAGAGTGGCCGGCTGGCCCCTGAAAATCCACGATAGGCAGGATGGTTCCCAGACCAGAGGTGTCACCAGTGCCAAGTCGGGCTGGTTGGATAGTACTAAATAGCTCCTGCAATCTGCCATGCAGAAGCGGGGCAGCTTACTTTTGTTTGCCAGGGAAACGGGCCGAGGTTTGTGTCTGGGGGCCTATGGCTGGGAGTGACCGGCTGGCTCCTGAAAAGCTACGATAGGCAGGATGGTGACCAGACCCATGGTGGCACCAGTGCCAAGTTGGGCTGGTTTGATAGTACCAAGTGGCTCCGGCAATCTGCCATCAAAAAGTTGGCAGGCGAGTTTTGTTTTCCAGGGAAAAGCGCCGTTGTTTGTGTTTGGGGGCCTGTGGCTGGGAGTGGCCAGCTGGCTCCTTAGAACCCACGATACGCAGGATGGTTCCCAGACCAGAGGTGGCACCAGTGCCAAGTTGGGCTGGTTTGATGGTGCAAAGTGGCTCCTGCAATCTGCCATCCAGAAGCGGGGTAGCTTACTTTTGTTTGCCAGGGAAACGGGCCGAAATATTTGTCTAGAGGCCTCTGGCTGGGCGTGGCTGGCTGGCACCTGAAAAGCTACGATAGGCAGGATGGTGACCAGACCCATGGTGGCACCAGTGCCAAGTTGGGCTGGTTTGATAGTACCAAGTGGCTCCTGCAATCTGCCATCAAATGTTTGGCAGGCGAGTTTTGTTTTCCAGGGAAAAGCACCGTTGTGTGTGTTTTGGGGCCTGTGGCTGGGCGTGGCCAGCTGGCTCCTTAGAATCCACGATACGCAGGATGGTTCCCAGACCCAAGGTGGCACCAGTGCCAAGTCGGGCTGGTTTGTTAGTACCAAGTGGTTCCTGCAATCTGCCATCCAGAAGCGGGGTAGCTGAATTTTGCTTGCCAGAGAAAAAGGCTGTTGTTTGTGTTTCGGGGCCTGTGGCTGGCAGTGGACGGCTGGCTCCTGAAAATCCATGATACGCAGGATGGTTCCCAGACCCAAGGTGGCACCAGTGCCAAGTCGGGCTGGTTTGATACTACCAAGTGCGTCCTGCAATCTGCCATCCAGAAGCGGGGCAGCTTAATTTTGTTTGCCAGGGAAACGGGCCGTGGGTTTTGTATGGGGGCCTATGGCTGGGAGTGGCCGGCTGGCTCCTGAAAATCCACGCTAGGCAGCATGGTTCCCAGATGCAAGGTGGCACCAGTGCCAAGTCGGGCTGGTTTGATGGTGCAAAGTGGCTCCTGCAATCTGCCATCCAGAAGCGGGGCAGCTGATTTTTGTTTGCCAGAGAAAAATTCCGTGGATTGTTTTTGGGGGCATATTGCTGGGAGTGGCCGGCTGGCTCCTTAGAAACCACGATACGCAGCATGGTTACCAGACAAGAGGTGCCACCAGTGCCAAGTTGTGCTGGTTTGATACTACCAAGTGGTTCCTGCAATCTGCCATCCAGAAGCGGGGCAGCTTACTTTTGTTTGCCCCGGAAACGGGCCGTTGTTTGTGTTTGGGGGCCTGTGGCTGGGAGTGGCCGACTGGCTCCTTAGAATCCACGATACGCAGGAGGGGTCCCAGACCAGAGGTGGCACCAGTGCCAAGTCGGGCTGGTTTGATAGTACCAAGTGGCTCCTGCAATCTGCCATCCAGAAGCGGGGTAGCTTACTTTTGTTTGCCAGGGAAACGGGCCGAGGTTTGTGACTGGGGACCTATGGCTGGGAGTGACCGGCTGGCTCCTGAAAAGTTACGATAGGCAGGATTGTGACCAGACCCATGGTGGCACCAGTGCCAAGTTGGGCTGGTTTGATAGTACCAAGTGGCTCCTGTAATCTGCCATCAAATTGTTGGTAGGCGAGTTTTGTTTTCCAGGGAAAAGCGCCGTTGTTTGTGTTTGGGGGCCTGTGGTAGGGAGTGGCCGGCTGGCTAATTAGAATCCACGATACGCAGGATGGTTCCCAGACCAGAGGTGGCACCAGTGCCAAGACGGGCTAGTTTGATGGTGCAAAGTGGCTCCTGCAATCTGCCATCCAGAAGCGGGGTAGCTTACTTTTGTTTGCCAGGGAAACGGGCCGAGCTTTTTGTCTGGGGGCCTATGGCGGCGAGTGACCGGCTGGCTCCTGAAAAGCTAAGATAGGCAGGATGGTGACCAGACCCATGGTGGCGCCAGTGCCAAGTTGGGCTGATTTGATAAAACCAAGTGGCTCCTGCAATCTGCCATCAAAAAGTTGGCAGGAGAGTTTTGTTTTCCAGGGAAAAGCGCCGTTGTTTGTGTTTGGGGGCCTGTGGCTGGGAGTGGCCGGCTGGCTCCTTAGAATCCACGATACGCAGCATGGTATCCAGACCCAAGGTGGCACCAGTGCCAAGTTTTTCTGGTTTGATAGTACCAAGTGGTTCCTGCAATCTGCCATCCAGAAGCAGGGCAGCTTACTTTTGTTTGCCAGGGAAACGGGCCGAGGATTTTGTCTGGGGGCCTATGGCTGGGAGTGACCGCCTGGCTCCTGAAAAGCTACGATAGGCAGGATGGTGACCAGACCCATGGTGGCACCAGTCCCAAGTTGGGCTGATTTGATAGTACCAAGTGGCTCCTGCAATCTGCCGTCAAAATTTGGCAGGCGAGTTTTTATTTTCCAGGGAAAAGCGCCGTTGTTTGTGTTTGGGGGCCTGTGGCTGGGAGTGGCCGGCTGGCTGCTTAGAATCCACGATACGCAGGATGGTTCCCAGACCCAAGGTGGCACCAGTGCCAAGTCGGGCTAGTATGATGGTGCAAAGTGGCTCCTGCAATCTGCCATCCAGAAGCGGGGCAGCTTACTTTTGTTTCCCAGGGAAACGGGCCGAGCTTTGTGTCTGGGGGCCTATGGCTGGGAGTGACCGGCTGGCTCCTGAAAAGCTACGATAGGCAGGATGGTGACCAGACCCATGGTGGCACCAGTGCCAAGTTGGCCTGGTTTGATAGTACCAAGTGGCTCCTGCAATCTGCCATCAAAATGTTGGCAGGCGAGTTTTGTTTTCCAGGGAAAAGCGCCGTTGTTTGTGTTTGGGGGCCTGTGGCTGGGAGTGGCTGGCTGGCTCCTTAGAATCCACGATACGCAGGATGGTTCCCAGACCTGAGGTGGCACCAGTGCCAAGTCGGGCTGGTTTTATAGTACCAAGTGCGTCCTGCAATCTGCCATCCAGAAGCGGGGCAGCTTACTTTTGTTTGCCAGGGAAACGGGCCGAGCATTTTGTCTGGGGGCCTATGGCTGGGAGTGAGCGGTTGGCTCCTGAAAAGCTACGATAGGCAGGATGGTGAGCGGACCCATGGTGGCACAAGTGCCAAGTTGGGCTGGTTTGATAGCACCAAGTGGCTCCTGCAATCTGCCATCAAAAAGTTGGCAGGCGAGTTTTGTTTTCCAGGGAAAAGCGCCGTTGTTTGTCTTTGGGTGCCTATGGCTGGGAGTGGCCGGCTGGCTCCTTAGAATCCACGATACGCACCATGGTTCCCAGACCAGAGGTGGCACCAGTGCCAAGTCGGGCTGGTTTGATAGTACCAAGTGGCTCCTGTAATCTGCCATCCAGAAGCGGGGCACCTTACTTTTTTTTGCCAGGGAAACGGGCCGAGGTTTTTGTCTGGGGGCCTATGGCTGGGAGTGACCGGCTGGCTCCTGAAAAGCTACGATAGGCAGGATGGTGACCCGACCAGAGGTGGCACCAGTGCCAAGTTGGGCTGATTTGATGGTACCAAGTAGCTCCTGCAATCTGCCATCAAATTTGGCAGGCGAGTTTTGTTTTCCAGGAAAAAGCGCCGTTGTTTGTGTTTGGGGGCCTGTGGCTGGGAGTGGCCGGCTGGCTCCTTAGAATCCACGATACGCAGCATGGTTCCCAGACCAGAGGTGGCACCAGTGCCAAGTCGGGCTAGTTTGATGGTGCAAAGTGGCTCCTGCAATCTGCCATCCAGTAGCGGGGTAGCTTACTTTTTTTTGCCAGGGAAACGGGCCGAGGTTTGTGTCTGGGGGCCTATGGCTGGGAGTGACCGGCTGGCTCCTGAAAAGCTACGATAGGCAGGATGGTGACCAGACCCATGGTGGCACCAGTGCCAAGTTGGGCTGATTTGATAGTACCAAGTGGCTCCTGCAATCTGCCATCAAAAAGTTGGCAGGCGAGTTTTGTTTTTCTGGGAAAAGCGCCGTTGTTTGTGTTTGCGGGCCTGTGGCTGGGAGTGGCCGGCTGGCTCCTTAGAATCCACGATACGCAGGATGGTTCCCAGACCCAAGATGGCACCAGTGCCAAGTCGGGCTGGTTTGATAGTACCAAGTGCGTCCTGCAATCTGCCATGCAGAAGCGGGGCAGCTTACTTTTGTTTTCCAGGGAAACGGGCCGAGGTTTTTGTCTGGGGGCCTATGGCTGGCAGTGGCCGGCTGGCTCCTGAAAATCCACGCTACGCAGCATGGTTCCCAGACAAGAGGTGCCACCAGTGCAAAGTTGGGCTGGTTTGATACTACCAAGTGGTTCCTGCAATCTGCCATCCAGAAGCGGGGCAGCTTACTTTTGTTTGCCAGGGAAACGGGCCGAGGTTTTTCTCTGGGGGCCTATGGCAGGGAGGGACCGGCTGGCTCCTGAAAAGCTACGATAGGCAGGATGGTGACCAGACCCATGGTGGCACCAGTGCCAAGTTGGGCTGATTTGATAGTAGCAAGTGGCTCCTGCAATGTGCCATCATAATTTTGGCAGGCGAGTTTTGTTTTCCAGGGAAAAGCGCTGTGGTTTGTGTTTGGGGGCCTGTGGCTGGGACTGACCGGCTGGCTCCTTAAAATCCACGATACGCAGGATGGTTCCCAGAGCCAAGGTGGCACCAGTGTCAAGTTGGGCTGGTTTGATTGTACCAAGTGGCTCCTGCAATCTGCCATCCAGACGCGGGGCAGCTTACTTTTGTTTGCCAGGGAAACGGGCCGAGGTTTTTCTCTGGGGGCCTATGGCAGGGAGGGACCGGCTGGCTCCTGAAAAGCTACGATAGGCAGGATGGTGACCAGACCCATGGTGGCACCAGTGCCAAGTTGGGCTGATTTGATAGTAGCAAGTGGCTCCTGCAATGTGCCATCATAATTTTGGCAGGCGAGTTTTGTTTTCCAGGGAAAAGCGCTGTGGTTTGTGTTTGGGGGCCTGTGGCTGGGAGTGACCGGCTGGCTCCTTAGAATCCACGATACGCAGGATGGTTCCCAGACCCAAGGTGGCACCAGTGCCAAGTTGGGCTGGTTTGATAGTACCAAGTGGCTCCTGCAATCTGCCATCCAGAAGCGGGGCAGCTTACTTTTGTTTGCCAGGGAAACGGGTCGAGCTTTGTGTCTGGGGGCCTATGGCTGGGAGTGACCGGCTGGCTCCTGAAAAGCTACGATAGGCAGGATGGTGACCAGACCCATGGTGGCACCAGTGCCAAGTTGGGCTGATTTGATAGTACCAAGTGGCTCCTGCAATCTGCCATCAAAAAGTTGGCAGGCGAGTTTTGTTTTTCTGGGAAAAGCGCCGTTGTTTGTGTTTGCGGGCCTGTGGCTGGGAGTGGCCGGCTGGCTCCTTAGAATCCACGATACGCAGGATGGTTCCCAGACCCAAGATGGCACCAGTGCCAAGTCGGGCTGGTTTGATAGTACCAAGTGCGTCCTGCAATCTGCCATGCAGAAGCGGGGCAGCTTACTTTTGTTTTCCAGGGAAACGGGCCGAGGTTTTTGTCTGGGGGCCTATGGCTGGCAGTGGCCGGCTGGCTCCTGAAAATCCACGCTACGCAGCATGGTTCCCAGACAAGAGGTGCCACCAGTGCAAAGTTGGGCTGGTTTGATACTACCAAGTGGTTCCTGCAATCTGCCATCCAGAAGCGGGGCAGCTTACTTTTGTTTGCCAGGGAAACGGGCCGAGGTTTTTCTCTGGGGGCCTATGGCAGGGAGGGACCGGCTGGCTCCTGAAAAGCTACGATAGGCAGGATGGTGACCAGACCCATGGTGGCACCAGTGCCAAGTTGGGCTGATTTGATAGTAGCAAGTGGCTCCTGCAATGTGCCATCATAATTTTGGCAGGCGAGTTTTGTTTTCCAGGGAAAAGCGCTGTGGTTTGTGTTTGGGGGCCTGTGGCTGGGACTGACCGGCTGGCTCCTTAAAATCCACGATACGCAGGATGGTTCCCAGAGCCAAGGTGGCACCAGTGTCAAGTTGGGCTGGTTTGATTGTACCAAGTGGCTCCTGCAATCTGCCATCCAGACGCGGGGCAGCTTACTTTTGTTTGCCAGGGAAACGGGCCGAGGTTTTTCTCTGGGGGCCTATGGCAGGGAGGGACCGGCTGGCTCCTGAAAAGCTACGATAGGCAGGATGGTGACCAGACCCATGGTGGCACCAGTGCCAAGTTGGGCTGATTTGATAGTAGCAAGTGGCTCCTGCAATGTGCCATCATAATTTTGGCAGGCGAGTTTTGTTTTCCAGGGAAAAGCGCTGTGGTTTGTGTTTGGGGGCCTGTGGCTGGGAGTGACCGGCTGGCTCCTTAGAATCCACGATACGCAGGATGGTTCCCAGACCCAAGGTGGCACCAGTGCCAAGTTGGGCTGGTTTGATAGTACCAAGTGGCTCCTGCAATCTGCCATCCAGAAGCGGGGCAGCTTACTTTTGTTTGCCAGGGAAACGGGTCGAGCTTTGTGTCTGGGGGCCTATGGCTGGGAGTGACCGGCTGGCTCCTGAAAAGCTACGATAGGCAGGATGGTGACCAGACCCATGGTGGCACCAGTGCCAAGTAGGGCTGGTTTGATAGTACCAAGTGGCTCCTGCAATCTGCCATCAAAAAGTTGGCATGCAAGTTTTGTTTTCCAGGGAAAAGCGCCGTTGTTTTTGTTTGGGGGCCTATGGCTGGGAGTGGCCGGCTGGCTCCTTAGAATCCAAGATACGCAGGATGGTTCCCAGACCAGAGGTGGCACCAGTGCCAAGTCGGGCTGGTTTGATAGTACCAAGTGCGTCCTGCAATCTGCCATCCAGAAGCGGGGTAGCTTACTTTTGTTTGCCAGGGAAACGGGCCGAGGTTTTTGTCTCGGGGCCTATGGCTGGGAGTGACCGGCTGGCTCCTGAAAAGCTACGATAGGCAGGATGGTGACCAGACCCATGGTGGCACCAGTGCCAAGTTCGGCTGGTTTGATAGTAGCAAGTGGCTCCTGCAATCTGCCATCAAAAAGTTGGCAGGCGAGTTTTGTTTTCCAGGGAAAAGCGCCGTTGTTTGTGTTTGGGGGCCTGTGGCTGGGAGTGGCCGGCTGGCTCCTTAGAATCCACGATACGCAGCATGGTTCCCAGACCAGAGGTGGCACCAGTGCCAAGTCGGGCTGGTTTGATAGTACCAAGTGCGTCCTGCAATCTGCCATCCAGAAGCGGGGCAGCTTACTTTTGTTTGCCAGGGAAACGGGCCGAGGTTTTTGTCTGGGGGCCTATGGCTGGGAGTGACCGGCTGGCTCCTGAAAAGCTACGATAGGCAGGATGGTGACCCGACCAGAGGTGGCACCAGTGCCAAGTTGGGCTGATTTGATAGTACCAAGTAGCTCCTGCAATCTGCCATCAAATTTGGCAGGCGAGTTTTGTTTTCCAGGGAAAAGCGCCGTTGTTTGTGTTTGGGGGCCTGTGGCTGGGAGAGGCCGGCTGGCTCCTTAGAATCCACGATACGCAGCATGGTTCCCAGACCAGAGGTGGCACCAATGCCAAGTCGGGCTAGTTTGATGGTGCAAAGTGGCTCCTGCAATCTGCCATCCAGTAGCGGGGTAGCTTACTTTTTTTTGCCAGGGAAACGGGCCGAGGTTTTTGTCTGGAGGCCTATGGCTGGGAGTGACCGGCTGGCTCCTGAAAAGCTACGATAGGCAGGATGGTGACCAGACCAATGGTGACACCAGTGCCAAGTTGGGCTGATTTGATAGTACCAAGTGGCTCCTGCAATCTGCCATCAAAAAGTTGGCAGGCGAGTTTTGTTTTCCAGGGAAAAGCGCTGTTGTTTGTGTTTGCGGGCCTGTGGCTGGGAGTGGCCGGCTGGCTCCTTAGAATCCACGATACGCAGGATGGTTCCCAGACCCAAGATGGCACCAGTGCCAAGTCGGGCTGGTTTGATAGTACCAAGTGGTTCCTGCAATCTGCCATCCAGAAGCGGGGCAGCTGAATTTTGTTTGCCAGGGAAACGGGCCGAGGTTTTTGTCTGGGGGCCTATGGCTGGCAGTGGCCGGCTGGCTCCTGAAAATCCATTATACGCAGCATGGTTCCCAGACCCAAGGTGGCACCAGTGCCAAGTTGGGCTGGTTTGACAGTGTCAAGTGCCTCATGCAATCTCCCATCCAGAAACGGGGCAGCTGAGTTCTTTTGCCTGTGAACCGGCCGTTGTTTTTGATTGGGGTCTGTGGCCGAGAATGGTCGACTGGCTCCTGACAATCCACAACACGCAGGATGGTTCCCAGACTCAAGGTGGCACCAGGGCCAAGTCGGGCTTTTTTGATAGTACCAAGTGCGTCCTGCAATCTGCCATCCTGACGCGGGGCAGCGGATCTTTGTTTGCCAGAGTAAAGGTCCGTGGTTTGTTTTTGGGGGCATATGGCTGGGAGTGGCCGGCTGGCTCCTTAAGAAGGTCGATACGCAGGATGGTTCCCAGATCGAAGGTGGCACCATCGCCAAGTTTGGCTGTTTTTGGAGTACCAAGTGCGTCCTGATATTTTCCATCCAGAAGAAGGGCAGTTGAGTTTTCTTTTCCAGGGAAAAGCGCCGTTGTTTTTGTTTGGAGGCCTGTGGCTGGGAGTGGCCGGCTGGCTCCTTTCAACACACGATACGCCGGATGGTTCCCAACCCAAGGTGGCACCAGTGCCAAGTCGGGCTGGTTTGATACTACCAAGTGGCTCCTGCAATCTGCCATCCAGAAGCGGGGTAGCTTACTTTTTTTTGCCAGGGAAACGGGCCGAGCTTTGTGTCTCAGGGCCTATGGCTGGGAGTGACCGGCTGGCTCCTGAAAAGCAACGATAGGCAGGATGGTGATCAGACCCATGGTGACACCAGTGCCAAGTTGGGCTGGTTTGATAGTACCAAGTGGCTCCTGCAATCTGCCATCAAAAAGTTGGCAGGCGAGTTGTGTTTTCCAGGGAAAAGCGCCGTTGTTTTTGTTTGGGGGCCTGTGGGTGGGAGTGGCCGGCTGGCTCCTTAGAATCCACGATACGCAGCATGGTTCCCAGACCCAAGGTGGCACCAGTGCCAAGTCGGGCTGGTTTGATGGTGAAAAGTGGCTCCTGCAATCTGCCATCCAGAAGCGGGATAACTTACTTTTGTTTGCCAGGGAAACGGGCCGAGGTTTGTGTTTGGGGGCCTATGGCTGGGAGTGACCGGCTGGCTCCTGAAAAGCTACGATAGGCAGGATGGTGACCAGACCCATGGTGGCACCAGTGCCAAGTTGGGCTGGTTTGATAGTACCAAGTGGCTCCTGCAATCTGCCATCAAAAAGTTGGCAGGCGAGTTTTGTTTTCCAGGGAAAAGCTCAGTTGTTTGTGTTTGGGGGCCTGTGGCTGGGATTGGCCAGCTGTCTCCTTAGAATCCACGATACGCAGGATGGTTCCCAGACCAGAGGTGGCACCAGTGCCAAGTCGGGCTGGTTTGATGGTACCATGTGGCTCCTGCAATCTGCCATCCAGAAGCGGGGCAGCTTACTTTTGTTTGCCACGGAAACGGGCCGAGGTTTGTGTCTGGGGGCCTATGGCTGGGAGTGGCCGGCTAGGTCCTGTAAAGCTACGATAGGCAGGATGGTGACCAGACCCATGGTGGCACCAGTGCCAAGTTGGGCTGGTTTGATAGTACCAAGTGGCTCCTGCAATCTGCCATCCAGAAGCGGGTCAGCTTACTTTTGTTTCCCAGGGAAACGGGCCGAGGTATTTGTCTGGGGGCCTATGGCTGGGAGTGACTGGCTGGCTACTGAAAAGCTACGATAGGCAGGATGGTTACCAGACTCATGGTGGCACCAGTGCCAAGTTGGGCTTGTTTGATAGTACCAAGTGGCTCCTGCAATCTGCCATCAAAAAGTTGTCAGGCGAGTTTTGTTTTCCAGGGAAAAGCGCCGATGTTTTGTTTAGAGGCCTGTGGCTGGGAGTGGCCGCATGACCTCGTAGAATCTACGTTACGCAGCATGGTTCCCAGAGCCAAGGTGGCACCAGGGCCAAGTCGGGCTGGTTTGATAGTACCAACTGCATCCTGCAATCTGCCATCCAAAAGCGGGGCAGCTTACTTTTGTTTGCCAGGGAAACGGGCCGAGGTTTGTGTCTGGGGGCCTATGGCAGGGAGTGACCGGCTGGCTCCTGAAAAGCTACGATAGGCAGGATGTTTGCCTGACCCATGGTGGCACCAGTGCCAAGTTGGGCTGGTTTGATAGTACCAAGTGGCTCCTGCAATCTGCCATCCAGAATCGGGGGTGCTTACTTTTGTTTTCCAGGGAAACGGGCCGAGGTTTGTGTCTGGAGGCCTATGGCTGGGAGTGACCGGCTGGCTCCTGAAAAGCTACGATAGGCAGGATGGTGACCAGACCCATGGTGGCACCAGTGCCAAGTTGGGCTGGTTTGATAGTACCAAGTGGCTCCTGCAATCTGCCATGAAAAAGTTGGCAGGCGAGTTTTGTTTTCCAGGAAAAAGCGCCGTTGTTTGTGTTTGGGGGCCTGTGGCTGGGAGTGGCCAGCTGGCTCCTTAGAATCCACGATACGCAGGATGGTTCCCAGACCAGAGGTGGCACCAGTGCCAAGTCGGGCTGGTTTGATGGTGCAAAGTGGCTCCTGCAATCTGCCATCCAGAAGCGGGGTAGCTTACTTTTGTTTGCCAGGGAAACGGGCCGAGGTTTGTGACTGGGGGCCTATGGCTGGGAGTGACCGGCTGGCTCCTGAAAAGCTACGATAGGCAGGATGGTGACCAGATCCATGGTGGCACCAGTGCCAAGTTGGGCTGGTTTGATAGTACCAAGTGGCTCCTGCAATCTGCCATCAAAAAGTTGGCAGGCGAGTTTTGTTTTCCTGGGAAAAGCGCCGTTGTTTTTGTTTGGAGGCCTGTGGCTGGGAGTGGCTGGCTGCCTCCTTTGAACCCAGGATTCGCAGCATGGTTCCCAGAGCCAAGGTGGCACCAGTGCCAAGTTGGGCTGGTTTGATAGTACCAAGTGGCTCCTGCAATCTGCCATCCAGAAGCGGGACAGCTTACTTTTATTTCCCAGGGAAACGGGCCGAGGTATTTGTCTGGGGGCCTATGGCTGGGAGTGACTGGCTGGCTACTGAAAAGCTACGATAGGCAGGATGGTTACCAGACTCATGGTGGCACCAGTGCCAAGTCGGGCTGGTTTGATAATACTAAATAGCTCCTGCAATCTGCCATCCAGACGCGGGGCAGCGGATTTTTGTTTGCTGGAGAAACGTTCCGTGGTTTTTTTCTGGGGGTATATGGCTGGACGTGGCCGGCTGGCTCCTTTAAAAGCTCGATACGCAGGATTGTTCCCTGACCCAAGGTGGCATCAGTGCCAAGTCGGGCTCTTTTCGTAGTACCAAGTGCGTCCTGCAATTTGCCATCCAGAAGAGGGGCAGTTGAGTTTTGTTTGCCAGAGCAAAGGGCCGTGGTATGTGTTTGGGGGCATATGGCTGAGAGTGGCCGGCTGGCCCCTGAAAATCCACGATAGGCAGGATGGTTCCCAGAACCAAGGTGGCACGAGTGCCATGTTGGCCTGGTTTGATAGTACCATGTGGCTCCTGCAATCTGCCATCCAGAAGCGGGGCTGCTTACTTTGGTTTGCCAGGGAAACGGGACGAGGTATTTGTCAGGGGGCCTATGGCTGGGAGTGACCGGCTGGCTCCTGAAAAGCTACGATAGGCAGGATGGTGACCAGACCCATGGTGGCACCAGTGCCAAGTTGGGCTGGTTTGATAGTACCAAGTGGCTCCTGCAATCTGCCATCAAAATGTTGGCAGGCGAGTTTTGTTTTCCAGGGAAAAGCGCCGTTGTTTTTGTTTAGAGGCCTGTGGCAGGGAGTGGCCACCTGTCCTCGTAGAATCTACGTTACGCAGGATGGTTCCCAGAGCCAAGGTGGCACCAGGGCCAAGTCGGGCTGGTTTGATAGTACTAAGTGCATCCTGCAATCAGCCATCCAAAAGCGGGGCAGCTTACTTTTGTTTGCCAGGGAAACGGGCCGAGGTTTGTGTCTGGGGGCCTATGGCAGGGAGTGACCGGCTGGCTCCTGAAAAGCTACGATAGGCAGGATGTTTACCAGACCCATGGTGGCACCAGTGCCAAGTTGGGCTGATTTCATAGTACCAAGTGGCTCCTGCAATCTGCCATCCAGGATCGGGGCAGCTTACTTTTGTTTTCCAGGGAAACGGGCCGAGGTTTGTGTCTGGGGGCCTATGGCTGGGAGTGACCGGCTGGCTCCTGAAAAGCTACGATAGGCAGGATGGTGACCAGACCCATGGCGGCACCAGTGCCAAGTTGGGCTTGTTTGATAGTACCAAGTGGCTCCTGCAATCTGCCATCAAAATGTTGGCAGGCGAGTTTTGTTTTCCAGGGAAAAGCGCCGTTGTTTTTGTTTGGTGGCCTGTGGCACGGAGTGGCCGGGTGGCTGCTTAGAATCCACGATACGCAGGATGGTTCCCAGACCCAAGGTGGCACCAGTGCCAAGTCGGGCTGTTTTGACACTACCAAGTGGCTCCTGCACTCTGCCATCCAGAATCGGGGCAGCTTAATTTTGTTTGCCAGGGAAACGGTCCGAGGTTTGTGTCTGGGGGCCTATGGCTGGGAGTGACCGGCTGGCTCCTGAAATGCTACAATAGGCAGGATGGTTCCCAGACCCATAGTGGCACCAGTGCCAAGTTGGGCTGATTTGATAGTACCAAGTGGCTCCTGCAATCTGCCATCCAGAATCGGGGTAGCTTACTTTTGTTTTCCAGGGAAACGGGCCGAGGTTTGTGTCTGGGGGTCTATGGTTGGGAGTGGCCGGCTGGCTCCTTAGAATCCACGATACGCAGGATGGTTCCCAGAGCTGAGGTGCCACCAGTGCCAAGTTGGGCTGGTTTGATACTACCAAGTGGTTCCTGCAATCTGCCATCCAGAAGCGGGGCAGCTTACTTTTGTTTGCCTGGGAAACGGGCCGAGGTTTTTGTCTGGGGGCCTATGGCTGGGACTGACCGGCTGGCTCCTTAAAATCCACGATACGCAGGATGGTTCCCAGACCAGAGTTGGCACCAGTGCCAAGTCGGGCTGGTTTGATAGTACCAAGTGGCTCCTGCAATCTGCCATCCAGAAGCGGGGCAGCTTACTTTTGTTTGCCAGGGAAACGGGCCGAGGTTTATGACTGGGGGCCTATGGCAGGGAGGGACCGGCTGGCTCCTGAAAAGCTACGATAGGCAGGATGGTGACCAGACCCATGGTGGCACCAGTGCCAAGTTGGGCTGGTTTGATAGTAGCAAGTGGCTCCTGCAATGTGCCATCAAAATTTTGGCAGGCGAGTTTTGTTTTCCAGGGAAAAGCGCTGTGGTTTGTGTTTGGGGGCCTATGGCTGGGAGTGGCCGGCTGGCTCATTAGAATCCAAGATACGCCGGATGGTTCCCAGACCTGAGGTGGCACCAGTGCCAAGTCGGGCTGGTTTGATAGTACCAAGTGCGTCCTGCAATCTGCCATCCAGAAGCGGGGTAGCTTACTTTTGTTTGCCAGGGAAACGGACCGAGGTTTTTGTCTCGGGGCCTATGGCTGGGAGTGACCGGCTGGCTCCTGAAAAGCTACGATAGGCAGGATGGTGACCAGACCCATGGTGGCACCAGTGCCAAGTTCGGCTGGTTTGATAGTAGCAAGTGGCTCCTGCAATCTGCCATCAAAAAGTTGGCAGGCGAGTTTTGTTTTCCAGGGAAAAGCGCCGTTGTTTGTGTTTGGGGGCCTGTGGGTGGGAGTGGCCGGCTGGTTCCTTAGAATCCACGATACGCAGGATGGTTCCCAGACCTGAGGTGGCACCAGTGCCAAGTCGGGCTAGTTTGATGGTGCAAAGTGGCTCCTGCAATCTGCCATCCAGAAGCGGGGCAGCTTACTTTTGTTTCCCAGGGAAACGGGCCGAGCTTTGTGTCTGGGGGCCTATGGCTGGGAGTGACCGGCTGGCTCCTGAAAAGCTACGATAGGCAGGATGGTGACCAGACCCATGGTGGCACCAGTGCCAAGTTGGGCTGGTTTGATAGTACCAAGTGGCTCCTGCAATCTGCCATCAAAATGTTGTCAGGCGAGTTTTGTTTTCCAGGGAAAAGCGCCGTTGTTTTGTTTAGAGGCCTGGGGCAGGGAGTGGCCGCCTGTCCTCGTAGAATCTACGTTACGCAGCATGGTTCCCAGAGCCAAGGTGGCACCAGGGCCAAGTCGGGCTGGTTTGATAGTACTAAGTGCATCCTGCAATCAGCCATCTAAAAGCCGGGCAGCTTACTTTTGTTTGCCAGGGAAACGGGCCGAGGTTTGTGTCTGGGGGCCTATGGCAGGGAGTGACCGGCTGGCTCCTGAAAAGCTACGATAGGCAGGATGTTTACCAAACCCATGGTGGCACCAGTGCCAAGTTGGGCTGATTTCATAGTACCAAGTGGCTCCTGCAATCTGCCATCCAGAATCGGGGCAGCTTACTTTTGTTTTCCAGGGAAACGGGCCAAGGTTTGTGTCTGGGGGCCTATGGCTGGGAGTGACCGGCTGGCTCCTGAAAAGCTACGATAGGCAGGATGGTGACCAGACCCATGGCGGCACCAGTGCCAAGTTGGGCTTGTTTGATAGTACCAAGTGGCTCCTGCAATCTGCCATCAAAATGTTGGCAGGCGAGTTTTGTTTTCCAGGGAAAAGCGCCGTTGTTTGTGTTTGGGGGCCTGTGGCACGGAGTGGCCGGGTGGCTGCTTAGAATCCACGATACGCAGGATGGTTCCCAGACCCAAGGTGGCACCAGTGCCAAGTCGGGCTGTTTTGACACTACCAAGTGGCTCCTGCACTCTGCCATCCAGAATCGGGGCAGCTTAATTTTGTTTGCCAGGGAAACGGTCCGAGGTTTGTGTCTGGGGGCCTATGGCTGGGAGTGACCAGCTGGCTCCTGAAATGCTACAATAGGCAGGATGGTTCCCAGACCCATAGTGGCACCAGTGCCAAGTTGGGATGATTTGATAGTACCAAGTGGCTCCTGCAATCTGCCATCAAAAAGTTGGCAGGCGAATTTTGTTTTCCAGGGAAAAGCGCCGTTGTTTGTGTTTAGGGGCCTGTGGCTGGGAGTGGCCGGCTGGCTCCTTAGAATCCACGATATGCAGGATTGTTCCCAGACCCAAGGTGGCACCAGTGCCAAGTCGGGCTGGTTTGATGGTGCAAAGTGGCTCCTGCAATCTGCCATCCAGACGCGGGGCAGCGGATTTTTGTTTCCAAGAGAAATGATCCGTGGTTTGTTTTTGGGGGTTTATGGGTGGGCGTGGCCGGCTGGCTCCTTAAAAAGCTCGATATGCAGGATGGTTCCCTGACACAAGGTGGCACCAGTGCCACGTCGGGCGGTTTTCGTAGTACAAAGTGCGTCCTAAAATTTGCCATCCAGAAGAGGGGCAGTTGAGTTATGTTTGCCAGAGAAAAGGGCCGTGGTTTGTTTTTGGGGGCACATGGCTGAGAGTGGCCGGCTGGCTCCTGAAAAGCTACGATAGGCAGGATGTTTACCAGACCCATGGTGGCACCAGTGCCAAGTTGGGCTGATTTGATAGTACCAAGTGGCTCCTGCAATCTGCCATCCAGAATCGGGGTAGCTTACTTTTGTTTTCCAGGGAAACGGGCCGAGGTTTGTGTCTGGGGGTCTATGGTTGGGAGTGGCCGGCTGGCTCCTTAGAAACCACGATATGCAGCATGGTTCCCAGACAAGAGGTGCCACCAGTGCCAAGTTGGGCTGGTTTGATACTACCAAGTGGTTCCTGCAATCTGCCATCCAGAAGCGGGGCAGCTTACTTTTGTTTGCCTGGGAAACGGGCCGAGGTTTTTGTCTGGGGGCCTATGGCTGGGACTGACCGGCTGGCTCCTTAAAATCCACGATACGCAGGATGGTTCCCAGACCAGAGTTGGCACCAGTGCCAAGTCGGGCTGGTTTGATAGTACCAAGTGGCTCCTGCAATCTGCCATCCAGAAGCGGGGCAGCTTACTTTTGTTTGCCAGGGAAACGGGCCGAGGTTTGTGTCTGGGGGCCTATGGCAGGGAGGGACCTGCTGGCTCCTGAAAAGCTACGATAGGCAGGATGGTGACCAGACCCATGGTGGCACCAGTGCCAAGTTGGGCTAATTTGATAGTAGCAAGTGGCTCCTGCAATCTGCCATCAAAATGTTGGCAGGCGAGTTTTGTTTTCCAGGGAAAAGCGCTGTGGTTTGTGTTTGGGGGCCTGTGGCTGGGAGTGACCGGCTGGCTCCTTAGAATCCACGATACGCAGGATGGTTCCCAGACCCAAGGTGGCACCAGTGCCAAGTTGGGCTGGTTTGATAGTACCAAGTGGCTCCTGCAATCTGCCATCCAGAAGCGGGGCAGCTTACTTTTTTTTGCCAGGGAAACGGGTCGAGCTTTGTGTCTGGGGGCCTATGGCTGGGAGTGACCGGCTGGCTCCTGAAAAGCTACGATAGGCAGGATGGTGACCAGACCCATGGTGGCACCAGTGCCAAGTAGGGCTGGTTTGATAGTACCAAGTGGCTCCTGCAATCTGCCATCAAAATGTTGGCAGGCAAGTTTTGTTTTCCAGGGAAAAGCGCCGTTGTTTGTGTTTGGGGGCCTATGGCTGGGAGTGGCCGGCTGGCTCATTAGAATCCAAGATACGCCGGATGGTTCCCAGACCTGAGGTGGCACCAGTGCCAAGTCGGGCTGGTTTAATAGTACCAAGTGCGTCCTGCAATCTGCCATCAAAATGTTGGCAGGCGAGTTTTGTTTTCCAGGGAAAAGCGCCGTTGTTTGTGTTTGGGGGCCTGTGGCTGGGAGTGGCCGGCTGGCTCCTTAGAATCCACGATACGCAGGATGGTTCCCAGACCAGAGGTGGCACCAGTGCCAAGTCGGGCTGGTTTGATACTACCAAGTGCGTCCTGCAATCGGCCATCCAGAAGCGGGGCAGCTTACTTTTGTTTGCCAGGGAAACGGGCCGAGGTTTGTGTCTGGGGGCCTATGGCTGCGAGTGACCGGCTGGCTCCTGAAAAGCTACGATAGGCAGGATGGTGACCAGACCCATGGTGGCACCAGTGCCAAGTTGGGCTGATTTGATAGTACCAAGTGGCTCCTGCAATCTGCCATGAAATTGTTGGCAGGCGAGTTTTGTTTTCCAGGGAAAAGCGCCGTTGTTTCTGTTTGGGGGCCTGTGGCTGGGAGTGGCCGGCTGGCTCCTTAGAATCCACGATACGCGGCATGGTTCCCAGACCTGAGGTGGCACCAGTGCCAAGTTGGGCTTGTTTGATAGTACCAAGTGCGTCCTGCAATCTGCCATCCAGAAGCGGGGCAGCTTACTTTTGTTTGCAGGGGAAACGGGCCGAGGTTTGTGTCTCAGGGCCTATGGCTGGGAGTGACCGGCTGGCTCCTGAAAAGCTACGATAGGCAGGATGGTGACCAGACCCATGGTGGCACCAGTGCCAAGTTGGGCTGGTTTGATAGTACCAAGTGGCTCCTGCAATCTGCCATCAAAAAGTTGGCAGGCGAGTTTGTTATCCAGGGAAAAGCGCCGTTGTTTGTGTTTGGGGGCCTGTGGCAGGGAGTGGCCGGCTGGCTCCTTAGAATCCACGATACGCAGGATGGTTCCCAGACCAGAGGTCGCACCAGTGCCAAGTCGGGCCAGTTTGATGGTGCAAAGTGGCTCCTGCAATCTGCCATCCAGAAGCGGGGTAGCTTACTTTTGTTTGCCAGGGAAACGGGCCGAGTTTTGTGTCTGGGGGCCTATGGCTGGGAGTGACCGGCTGGCTCCTGAAAAGCTACGATAGGCAGGATGGTGACCAGACCCATGGTGGCACCAGTGCCAAGTTGGGCTGATTTGATAGTACCAAGTGGCTCCTGCAATCTGCCATCAAAAAGTTGGCAGGCGAGTTTTGTTTTCCAGGGAAAAGCGCCGTTGTTTGTGTCTGGGGGCCTGTGGCTGGGAGTGGCCGGCTGGCTCCTTACAATGAACGATACGCAGGATGGTTCCCAGACCTGAGGTGGCACCAGTGCCAAGTCGGGCTGGTTGGATAGTACCAAGTGGCTCCTGCAATCTGCCATCCAGAAGCGGGGCAGCTTACTTTTGTTTGCCAGGGAAACGGGCCGAGGTTTGTGTCTGGGGGCCTATGGCAGGGAGGGACCGGCTGGCTCCTGAAAAGCTACGATAGGCAGGATGGTGACCAGACCCATGGTGGCACCAGTGCCAAGTTGGGCTGATTTGATAGTAGCAAGTGGCTCCTGCAATCTGCCATCAAAATGTTGGCAGGCGAGTTTTGTTTTCCAGGGAAAAGCGCTGTGGTTTGTGTTTGGGGGCCTGTGGCTGGGAGTGACCGGCTGGCTCCTTAGAATCCACGATACGCAGGATGGTTCCCAGACCCAAGGTGGCACCAGTGCCAAGTTGGGCTGGTTTGATAGTACCAAGTGGCTCCTGCAATCTGCCATCCAGAAGCGGGGCAGCTTACTTTTTTTTGCCAGGGAAATGGGTCGAGCTTTGTGTCTGGGGGCCTATGGCTGGGAGTGACCGGCTGGCTCCTGAAAAGCTACGATAGGCAGGATGGTGACCAGACCCATGGTGGCACCAGTGCCAAGTAGGGCTGGTTTGATAGTACCAAGTGGCTCCTGCAATCTGCCATCAAAAAGTTGGCAGGCAAGTTTTGTTTTCCAGGGAAAAGCGCCGTTGTTTTTGTTTGGGGGCCTATGGCTGAGAGTGGCCGGCTGGCTCATTAGAATCCAAGATACGCCGGATGGTTCCCAGACCTGAGGTGGCACCAGTGCCAAGTCGGGCTGGTTTAATAGTACCAAGTGCGTCCTGCAATCTGCCATCAAAATGTTGGCAGGCGAGTTTTGTTTTCCAGGGAAAAGCGCCGTTGTTTGTGTTTGGGGGCCTGTGGCTGGGAGTGGCCGGCTGGCTGCTTAGAATCCACGATACGCAGGATGGTTCCCAGACCAGAGGTGGCACCAGTGCCAAGTCGGGCTGGTTTGATACTACCAAGTGCGTCCTGCAATCGGCCATCCAGAAGCGGGGCAGCTTACTTTTGTTTGCCAGGGAAACGGGCCGAGGTTTGTGTCTGGGGGCCTATGGCTGCGAGTGACCGGCTGGCTCCTGAAAAGCTACGATAGGCAGGATGGTGACCAGACCCATGGTGGCACCAGTGCCAAGTTGGGCTGATTTGATAGTACCAAGTGGCTCCTGCAATCTGCCATGAAATAATTGGCAGGCGAGTTTTGTTTTCCAGGGAAAAGCGCCGTTGTTTCTGTTTGGGGGCCTGTGGCTGGGAGTGGCAGGCTGGCTCCTTAGAATCCACGATACGCGGCATGGTTCCCAGACCTGAGGTGGCACCAGTGCCAAGTTTTGCTTGTTTGATAGTACCAAGTGCGTCCTGCAATCTGCCATCCAGAAGCGGGGCAGCTTACTTTTGTTTGCAGGGGAAACGGGCCGAGGTTTGTGTCTCAGGGCCTATGGCTGGGAGTGACCGCCAGGCTCCTGAAAAGCTACGATAGGCAGGATGGTGACCAGACCCATGGTGGCACCAGTGCCAAGTTGGGCTGGTTTGATAGTACCAAGTGGCTCCTGCAATCTGCCATCAAAAAGTTGGCAGGCGAGTTTGTTATCCAGGGAAAAGCGCCGTTGTTTGTGTTTGGGGGCCTGTGGCAGGGAGTGGCCGGCTGGCTCCTTAGAATCCACGATACGCAGGATGGTTCCCAGACCAGAGGTCGCACCAGTGCCAAGTCGGGCCAGTTTGATGGTGCAAAGTGGCTCCTGCAATCTGCCATCCAGAAGCGGGGTAGCTTACTTTTGTTTGCCAGGGAAACGGGCCGAGTTTTGTGTCTGGGGGCCTATGGCTGCGAGTGACCGGCTGGCTCCTGAAAAGCTACGATAGGCAGGATGGTGACCAGACCCATGGTGGCACCAGTGCCAAGTTGGGCTGATTTGATAGTACCAAGTGGCTCCTGCAATCTGCCATCAAAAAGTTGGCAGGCGAGTTTTGTTTTCCAGGGAAAAGCGCCGTTGTTTGTGTCTGGGGGCCTGTGGCTGGGAGTGGCCGGCTGGCTCCTTACAATGAACGATACGCAGGATGGTTCCCAGACCTGAGGTGGCACCAGTGCCAAGTCGGGCTAGTTTGATGGTGCAAAGTGGCTCCTGCAATCTGCCATCCAGAAGCGGGGTAGCTTACTTTTGTTTGCCAGGGAAACGGGCCGAGGTTTTTCTCTGGGGGCCTATGGCAGGGAGGGACCGGCTGGCTCCTGAAAAGCTACGATAGGCAGGATGGTGACCAGACCCATGGTGGCACCAGTGCCAAGTTGGGCTGATTTGATAGTAGCAAGTGGCTCCTGCAATCTGCCATCAAAATGTTGGCAGGCGAGTTTTGTTTTCCAGGGAAAAGCGCCGTTGTTTGTGTTTGGTGGCCTGTGGCTGGGAGTGACCGGCTGGCTCCTTAGAATCCACGATACGCAGGATGGTTCCCAGACCCAAGGTGGCACCAGTGCCAAGTTGGGCTGGTTTGATAGTACCAAGTGGTTCCTGCAATCTGCCATCCAGAAGCGGGGCAGCTTACTTTTGTTTGCCAGGGAACCGGGCCGAGGTTTTTCTCTGGGGGCCTATGGCTGCGAGTGACCGGCTGGCTCCTGAAAAGCTACGATAGGCAGGATGGTGACCAGATCCATGGTGGCACCAGTGCCAAGTTGGGCTGGTTTGATAGTACCAAGTGGCTCCTGCAATCTGCCATCAAAAAGTTGGCAGGCGAGTTTTGTTTTCCAGGGAAAAGCGCTGTGGTTTGTGTTTGGGGGCCTGTGGCTGGGAGTGGCCGGCTGGCTCCTTAGAATCCACGATACGCAGGATGGTTCCCAGACCAGAGGTGGCACCAGTGCCAAGTCGGGCTGGTTTGATGGTGAAAAGTGGCTCCTGCAATCTGCCATCCAGAAGCGGGATAACTTACTTTTGTTTGCCAGGGAAACGGGCCAAGGTTTTTGTCTGGGGGCCTATGGCTGGGAGTGACCGGCTGGCTCCTGAAAAGCTACGATAGGCAGGATGGTGACCAGACCCATGGTGGCACCAGTGTCAAGTTGGGCTGGTTTGATAGTACCAAGTGGCTCCGGCAATCTGCCATCAAAATTTGGCAGGCGAGGTTTGTTTTCCAGGGAAAAGCGCCGTTGTTTTTGTTTGGGGGCCTGTGGGTGGGAGTGGCCAGATGGCTAATTAGAATCCACGATACGCAGCATGGTTCCCAGCCCTGAGGTGGCACCAGTGCCAAGTCGGGCTGGTTTGATAGTACCAAGTGCGTCCTGCAATCTGCCATCCAGAAGCGGGGTAGCTTACTTTTGTTTGCCAGGGAAACGGGCCGAGGTTTGTGTCTGGGGGCCTATGGCTGGGAGTGACCGGCTGGCTCCTGAAAAGCTACGATAGGCAGGATGGTGACCAGACCCATGGTGGCACCAGTGCCAAGTTGGGCTGGTTTGATAGTACCAAGTGGCTCCTGCAATCTGCCATCAAAAAGTTGGCAGGCGAGTTTTGTTTTCCAGGGAAAAGCTCCGTTGTTTGTGTTTGGGGGCCTGTGGCTGGGATTGGCCAGCTGTCTCCTTAGAATCCACGATACGCAGGATGGTTCCCAGACCAGAGGTGGCACCAGTGCCAAGTCGGGCTGGTTTGATGGTACCATGTGGCTCCTGCAATCTGCCATCCAGAAGCGGGGCAGCTTACTTTTGTTTGCCACGGAAACGGGCCGAGGTTTGTGTCTGGGGGCCTATGGCTGGGAGTGGCCGGCTAGGTCCTGTAAAGCTACGATAGGCAGGATGGTGACCAGACCCATGGTGGCACCAGTGCCAAGTTGGGCTGGTTTGATAGTACCAAGTGGCTCCTGCAATCGGCCATCAAAATGTTGGCAGGCGAGTTTTGTTTTCCAGGAAAAAGCGCCGTTGTTTGTGTTTGGAGGCCTGTGGCTGGGAGTGGCCGGCTGCCTCCTTTGAACCCAGGATACGCAGGATGTTTCCCAGAGGCAAGGTGGCACCAGTGCCAAGTTGGGCTGGTTTGATAGTACCAAGTGCGTCCTGCAATCAGCCATCCAGAAGCGGGTCAGCTTACTTTTGTTTCCCAGGGAAACGGGCCGAGGTATTTGTCTGGGGGCCTATGGCTGGGAGTGACTGGCTGGCTACTGAAAAGCTACGATAGGCAGGATGGTTACAAGACTCATGGTGGCACCAGTGCCAAGTTGGGCTTGTTTGATAGTACCAAGTGGCTCCTGCAATCTGCCATCAAAAAGTTGTCAGGCGAGTTTTGTTTTCCAGGGAAAAGCGCCGATGATTTTGTTTAGAGGCCTGTGGCTGGGAGTGGCCGCATGACCTCGTAGAATCTACGTTACGCAGCATGGTTCCCAGAGCCAAGGTGGCACCAGGGCCAAGTCGGGCTGGTTTGATAGTACCAACTGCATCCTGCAATCTGCCATCCAAAAGCGGGGCAGCTTACTTTTGTTTGCCAGGGAAACGGGCCGAGGTTTGTGTCTGGGGGCCTATGGCAGGGAGTGACCGGCTGGCTCCTGAAAAGCTACGATAGGCAGGATGTTTGCCTGACCCATGGTGGCACCAGTGCCAAGTTGGGCTGGTTTGATAGTACCAAGTGGCTCCTGCAATCTGCCATCCAGAATCGGGGGTGCTTACTTTTGTTTTCCAGGGAAACGGGCCGAGGTTTGTGTCTGGAGGCCTATGGCTGGGAGTGACCGGCTGGCTCCTGAAAAGCTACGATAGGCAGGATGGTGACCAGACCCATGGTGGCACCAGTGCCAAGTTGGGCTGGTTTGATAGTACCAAGTGGCTCCTGCAATCTGCCATCAAAAAGTTGGCAGGCGAGTTTTGTTTTCCAGGAAAAAGCGCCGTTGTTTGTGTTTGGGGGCCTGTGGCTGGGAGTGGCCAGCTGGCTCCTTAGAATCCACGATACGCAGGATGGTTCCCAGACCAGAGGTGGCACCAGTGCCAAGTTGGGCTGGTTTGATGGTGCAAAGTGGCTCCTGCAATCTGCCATCCAGAAGCGGGGTAGCTTACTTTTGTTTGCCAGGGAAACGGGCCGAGGTTTGTGACTGGGGGCCTATGGCTGGGAGTGACCGGCTGGCTCCTGAAAAGCTACGATAGGCAGGATGGTGACCAGACCCATGGTGGCACCAGTGCCAAGTTGGGCTGGTTTGATAGTACCAAGTGGCTCCTGCAATCTGCCATCAAAAAGTTGGCAGGCGAGTTTTGTTTTCCTGGGAAAAGCGCCGTTGTTTGTGTTTGGAGGCCTGTGGCTGGGAGTGGCTGGCTGCCTCCTTTGAACCCAGGATACGCAGCATGGTTCCCAGAGCCAAGGTGGCACCAGTGCCAAGTTGGGCTGGTTTGATAGTACCAAGTGGCTCCTGCAATCTGCCATCCAGAAGCGGGACAGCTTACTTTTATTTCCCAGGGAAACGGGCCGAGGTATTTGTCTGGGGGCCTATGGCTGGGAGTGACTGGCTGGCTACTGAAAAGCTACGATAGGCAGGATGGTTACCAGACTCATGGTGGCACCAGTGCCAAGTCGGGCTGGTTTGATAATACTAAATAGCTCCTGCAATCTGCCATCCAGACGCGGGGCAGCGGATTTTTGTTTGCTGGAGAAACGTTCCGTGGTTTTTTTCTGGGGGTATATGGCTGGACGTGGCCGGCTGGCTCCTTTAAAAGCTCGATACGCAGGATTGTTCCCTGACCCAAGGTGGCATCAGTGCCAAGTCAGGCTGTTTTCGTAGTACCAAGTGCGTCCTGCAATTTGCCATCCAGAAGAGGGGCAGTTGAGTTTTGTTTGCCAGAGCAAAGGGCCGTGGTATGTGTTTGGGGGCATATGGCTGAGAGTGGCCGGCTGGCCCCTGAAAATCCACGATAGGCAGGATGGTTCCCAGAACCAAGGTGGCACGAGTGCCATGTTGGCCTGGTTTGATAGTACCATGTGGCTCCTGCAATCTGCCATCCAGAAGCGGGGCTGCTTACTTTGGTTTGCCAGGGAAACGGGACGAGGTATTTGTCAGGGGGCCTATGGCTGGGAGTGACCGGCTGGCTCCTGAAAAGCTACGATAGGCAGGATGGTGACCAGACCCATGGTGGCACCAGTGCCAAGTTGGGCTGGTTTGATAGTACCAAGTGGCTCCTGCAATCTGCCATCAAAAAGTTGGCAGGCGAGTTTTGTTTTCCAGGGAAAAGCGCCGTTGTTTTTGTTTAGAGGCCTGTGGCAGGGAGTGGCCGCCTGTCCTCGTAGAATCTACGTTACGCAGGATGGTTCCCAGAGCCAAGGTGGCACCAGGGCCAAGTCGGGCTGGTTTGATAGTACTAAGTGCATCCTGCAATCAGCCATCCAAAAGCGGGGCAGCTTACTTTTGTTTGCCAGGGAAACGGGCCGAGGTTTGTGTCTGGGGGCCTATGGCAGGGAGTGACCGGCTGGCTCCTGAAAAGCTACGATAGGCAGGATGTTTACCAGACCCATGGTGGCACCAGTGCCAAGTTGGGCTGATTTCATAGTACCAAGTGGCTCCTGCAATCTGCCATCCAGGATCGGGGCAGCTTGCTTTTGTTTTCCAGGGAAACGGGCCGAGGTTTGTGTCTGGGGGCCTATGGCTGGGAGTGACCGGCTGGCTCCTGAAAAGCTACGATAGGCAGGATGGTGACCAGACCCATGGCGGCACCAGTGCCAAGTTGGGCTTGTTTGATAGTACCAAGTGGCTCCTGCAATCTGCCATCAAAATGTTGGCAGGCGAGTTTTGTTTTCCAGGGAAAAGCGCCGTTGTTTGTGTTTGGGGGCCTGTGGCACGGAGTGGCCGGGTGGCTGCTTAGAATCCACGATACGCAGGATGGTTCCCAGACCCAAGGTGGCACCAGTGCCAAGTCGGGCTGTTTTGTCACTACCAAGTGGCTCCTGCACTCTGCCATCCAGAATCGGGGCAGCTTAATTTTGTTTGCCAGGGAAACGGTCCGAGGTTTGTGTCTGGGGGCCTATGGCTGGGAGTGACCGGCTGGCTCCTGAAATGCTACAATAGGCAGGATGGTTCCCAGACCCATAGTGGCACCAGTGCCAAGTTGGGATGATTTGATAGTACCAAGTGGCTCCTGCAATCTGCCATCAAAAAGTTGGCAGGCGAATTTTGTTTTCCAGGGAAAAGCGCCGTTGTTTGTGTTTGGGGGCCTGTGGCTGGGAGTGGCCGGCTGGCTCCTTAGAATCCACGATATGCAGGATTGTTCCCAGACCCAAGGTGGCACCAGTGCCAAGTCGGGCTGGTTTGATGGTGCAAAGTGGCTCCTGCAATCTGCCATCCAGACGCGGGGCAGCGGATTTTTGTTTCCAAGAGAAATGATCCGTGGTTTGTTTTTGGGGGTTTATGGGTGGGCGTGGCCGGCTGGCTCCTTAAAAAGCTCGATATGCAGGATGGTTCCCTGACACAAGGTGGCACCAGTGCCACGTCGGGCGGTTTTCGTAGTACAAAGTGCGTCCTAAAATTTGCCATCCAGAAGAGGGGCAGTTGAGTTATGTTTGCCAGAGAAAAGGGCCGTGGTATGTGTTTGGGGGCATATGGCTGAGAGTGGCCGGCTGGCCCCTGAAAATCCACGATAGGCAGGATGGTTCCCAGAACCAAGGTGGCACGAGTGCCATGTTGGCCTGGTTTGATAGTACCATGTGGCTCCTGCAATCTGCCATCCAGAAGCGGGGCTGCTTACTTTGGTTTGCCAGGGAAACGGGACGAGGTATTTGTCAGGGGGCCTATGGCTGGGAGTGACCGGCTGGCTCCTGAAAAGCTACGATAGGCAGGATGGTGACCAGACCCATGGTGGCACCAGTGCCAAGTTGGGCTGGTTTGATAGTACCAAGTGGCTCCTGCAATCTGCCATCAAAAAGTTGGCAGGCGAGTTTTGTTTTCCAGGGAAAAGCGCCGTTGTTTTTGTTTAGAGGCCTGTGGCAGGGAGTGGCCGCCTGTCCTCGTAGAATCTACGTTACGCAGGATGGTTCCCAGAGCCAAGGTGGCACCAGGGCCAAGTCGGGCTGGTTTGATAGTACTAAGTGCATCCTGCAATCAGCCATCCAAAAGCGGGGCAGCTTACTTTTGTTTGCCAGGGAAACGGGCCGAGGTTTGTGTCTGGGGGCCTATGGCAGGGAGTGACCGGCTGGCTCCTGAAAAGCTACGATAGGCAGGATGTTTACCAGACCCATGGTGGCACCAGTGCCAAGTTGGGCTGATTTCATAGTACCAAGTGGCTCCTGCAATCTGCCATCCAGGATCGGGGCAGCTTGCTTTTGTTTTCCAGGGAAACGGGCCGAGGTTTGTGTCTGGGGGCCTATGGCTGGGAGTGACCGGCTGGCTCCTGAAAAGCTACGATAGGCAGGATGGTGACCAGACCCATGGCGGCACCAGTGCCAAGTTGGGCTTGTTTGATAGTACCAAGTGGCTCCTGCAATCTGCCATCAAAATGTTGGCAGGCGAGTTTTGTTTTCCAGGGAAAAGCGCCGTTGTTTGTGTTTGGGGGCCTGTGGCACGGAGTGGCCGGGTGGCTGCTTAGAATCCACGATACGCAGGATGGTTCCCAGACCCAAGGTGGCACCAGTGCCAAGTCGGGCTGTTTTGACACTACCAAGTGGCTCCTGCACTCTGCCATCCAGAATCGGGGCAGCTTAATTATGTTTGCCAGGGAAACGGTCCGAGGTTTGTGTCTGGGGGCCTATGGCTGGGAGTGACCGTCTGGCTCCTGAAATGCTACAATAGGCAGGATGGTTCCCAGACCCATAGTGGCACCAGTGCCAAGTTGGGATGATTTGATAGTACCAAGTGGCTCCTGCAATCTGCCATCAAAAAGTTGGCAGGCGAATTTTGTTTTCCAGGGAAAAGCGCCGTTGTTTGTGTTTGGGGGCCTGTGGCTGGGAGTGGCCGGCTGGCTCCTTAGAATCCACGATATGCAGGATTGTTCCCAGACCCAAGGTGGCACCAGTGCCAAGTCGGGCTGGTTTGATGGTGCAAAGTGGCTCCTGCAATCTGCCATCCAGACGCGGGGCAGCGGATTTTTGTTTCCAAGAGAAATGATCCGTGGTTTGTTTTTGGGGGTTTATGGGTGGGCGTGACCGGCTGGCTCATTAAAAAGCTCGATATGCAGGATGGTTCCCTGACACAAGGTGGCACCAGTGCCACGTCGGGCGGTTTTCGTAGTACAAAGTGCGTCCTAAAATTTGCCATCCAGAAGAGGGGCAGTTGAGTTATGTTTGCCAGAGAAAAGGGCCGTGGTTTGTTTTTGGGGGCATATGGCTGAGAGTGGCCGGCTGGCTCCTGAAAAGCTACGATAGGCAGGATGTTTACCAGACCCATGGTGGCACCAGTGCCAAGTTGGGCTGATTTGATAGTACCAAGTGGCTCCTGCAATCTGCCATCCAGAATCGGGGTAGCTTACTTTTGTTTTCCAGGGAAACGGGCCGAGGTTTGTGTCTGGGGGTCTATGGTTGGGAGTGGCCGGCTGGCTCCTTAGAAACCACGATACGCAGCATGGTTCCCAGACAAGAGGTGCCACCAGTGCCAAGTTGGGCTGGTTTGATACTACCAAGTGGTTCCTGCAATCTGCCATCCAGAAGCGGGGCAGCTTACTTTTGTTTGCCAGGGAAACGGGCCGAGGTTTTTGTCTGGGGGCCTATGGCTGGGACTGACCGGCTGGCTCCTTAAAATCCACGATACGCAGGATGGTTCCCAGACCAGAGTTGGCACCAGTGCCAAGTCGGGCTGGTTTGATAGTACCAAGTGGCTCCTGCAATCTGCCATCCAGAAGCGGGGCAGCTTACTTTTGTTTGCCAGGGAAACGGGCCGAGGTTTGTGTCTGGGGGCCTATGGCAGGGAGGGACCGGCTGGCTCCTGAAAAGCTACGATAGGCAGGATGGTGACCAGACCCATGGTGGCACCAGTGCCAAGTTGGGCTGATTTGATAGTAGCAAGTGGCTCCTGCAATCTGCCATCAAAATGTTGGCAGGCGAGTTTTGTTTTCCAGGGAAAAGCGCTGTGGTTTGTGTTTGGGGGCCTGTGGCTGGGAGTGACCGGCTGGCTCCTTAGAATCCACGATACGCAGGATGGTTCCCAGACCTAAGGTGGCACCAGTGCCAAGTTGGGCTGGTTTGATAGTACCAAGTGGCTCCTGCAATCTGCCATCCAGAAGCGGGGCAGCTTACTTTTTTTTGCCAGGGAAACGGGTCGAGCTTTGTGTCTGGGGGCCTATGGCTGGGAGTGACCGGCTGGCTCCTGAAAAGCTACGATAGGCAGGATGTTTACCAGACCCATGGTGGCACCAGTGCCAAGTAGGGCTGGTTTCATAGTACCAAGTGGCTCCTGCAATCTGCCATCAAAAAGTTGGCAGGCAAGTTTTGTTTTCCAGGGAAAAGCGCCGTTGTTTTTGTTTGGGGGCCTATGGCTGGGAGTGGCCGGCTGGCTCATTAGAATCCAAGATACGCCGGATGGTTCCCAGACCTGAGGTGGCACCAGTGCCAAGTCGGGCTGGTTTAATAGTACCAAGTGCGTCCTGCAATCTGCCATCAAAATGTTGGCAGGCGAGTTTTGTTTTCCAGGGAAAAGCGCCGTTGTTTGTGTTTGGGGGCCTGTGGCTGGGAGTGGCCGGCTGGCTCCTTAGAATCCACGATACGCAGGATGGTTCCCAGACCAGAGGTGGCACCAGTGCCAAGTCGGGCTGGTTTGATACTACCAAGTGCGTCCTGCAATCGGCCATCCAGAAGCGGGGCAGCTTACTTTTGTTTGCCAGGGAAACGGGCCGAGGTTTGTGTCTGGGGGCCTATGGCTGCGAGTGACCGGCTGGCTCCTGAAAAGCTACGATAGGCAGGATGGTGACCAGACCCATGGTGGCACCAGTGCCAAGTTGGGCTGGTTTGATAGTACCAAGTGGCTCCTGCAATCTGCCATCAAAAAGTTGGCAGGCGAGTTTTGTTTTCCAGGGAAAAGCGCCGTTGTTTGTGTTTGGGGGCCTGTGTCTGGGAGTGGACGGATGCCTCCTTAGAATCCACGATACGCAGCATGGTTCCCAGACCAGAGGTGGCACCAGTGCCAAGTCGGGCTAGTTTGATGGTGCAAAGTGGCTCCTGCAATCTGCCATCCAGAAGCGGGGTAGCTTACTTTTGTTTGCCAGGGAAACGGGCCGAGGTTTGTGTCTGGGGGCCTATGGCTGGGAGTGACCGCCTGGCTCCTGAAAAGCTACGATAGGCAGGATGTTTACCAGACCCATGGTGGCACCAGTGCCAAGTTGGGCTGATTTGATAGTACCAAGTGGCTCCTGCAATCTGCCATCCAGAATCGGGGTAGCTTACTTTTGTTTTCCAGGGAAACGGGCCGAGGTTTGTGTCTGGGGGTCTATGGTTGGGAGTGGCCGGCTGGCTCCTTAGAAACCACGATACGCAGCATGGTTCCCAGACAAGAGGTGCCAACAGTGCCAAGTTGGGCTGGTTTGATACTACCAAGTGGTTCCTGCAATCTGCCATCCAGAAGCGGGGCAGCTTACTTTTGTTTGCCAGGGAAACGGGCCGAGGTTTTTGTCTGGGGGCCTATGGCTGGGACTGACCGGCTGGCTCCTTAAAATCCACGATACGCAGGATGGTTCCCAGACCAGAGTTGGCACCAGTGCCAAGTCGGGCTGGTTTGATAGTACCAAGTGGCTCCTGCAATCTGCCATCCAGAAGCGGGGCAGCTTACTTTTGTTTGCCAGGGAAACGGGCCGAGGTTTGTGTCTGGGGGCCTATGGCAGGGAGGGACCGGCTGGCTCCTGAAAAGCTACGATAGGCAGGATGGTGACCAGACCCATGGTGGCACCAGTGCCAAGTTGGGCTGATTTGATAGTAGCAAGTGGCTCCTGCAATCTGCCATCAAAATGTTGGCAGGCGAGTTTTGTTTTCCAGGGAAAAGCGCTGTGGTTTGTGTTTGGGGGCCTGTGGCTGGGAGTGACCGGCTGGCTCCTTAGAATCCACGATACGCAGGATGGTTCCCAGACCCAAGGTGGCACCAGTGCCAAGTTGGGCTGGTTTGATAGTACCAAGTGGCTCCTGCAATCTGCCATCCAGAAGCGGGGCAGCTTACTTTTGTATGCCAGGGAAACGGGTCGAGCTTTGTGTCTGGGGGCCTATGGCTGGGAGTGACCGGCTGGCTCCTGAAAAGCTACGATAGGCAGGATGGTGACCAGACCCATGGTGGCACCAGTGCCAAGTAGGGCTGGTTTGATAGTACCAAGTGGCTCCTGCAATCTGCCATCAAAAAGTTGGCAGGCAAGTTTTGTTTTCCACGGAAAAGCGCCGTTGTTTGTGTTTGGGGGCCTGTGGCTGGGAGTGGCCGGCTGGCTCCTTAGAATCCACGATACGCAGGATGGTTCCCAGACCAGAGGTGGCACCAGTGCCAAGTCGGGCTGGTTTGATACTACCAAGTGCGTCCTGCAATCGGCCATCCAGAAGCGGGGCAGCTTACTTTTGTTTGCCAGGGAAACGGGCCGAGGTTTGTGTCTGGGGGCCTATGGCTGCGAGTGACCGGCTGGCTCCTGAAAAGCTACGATAGGCAGGATGGTGACCAGACCCATGGTGGCACCAGTGCCAAGTTGGGCTGGTTTGATAGTACCAAGTGGCTCCTGCAATCTGCCATCAAAAAGTTGGCAGGCGAGTTTTGTTTTCCAGGGAAAAGCGCCGTTGTTTGTGTTTGGGGGCCTGTGTCTGGGAGTGGACGGATGGCTCCTTAGAATCCACGATACGCAGCATGGTTCCCAGACCAGAGGTGGCACCAGTGCCAAGTCGGGCTAGTTTGATGTTGCAAAGTGGCTCCTGCAATCTGCCATCCAGAAGCGGGGTAGCTTACTTTTGTTTGCCAGGGAAACGGGCCGAGGTTTGTGTCTGGGGGCCTATGGCAGGGAGGGACCGCCTGGCTCCTGAAAAGCTACGATAGGCAGGATGGTGACCAGACCCATGGTGGCACCAGTGCCAAGTAGGGCTGGTTTGATAGTACCAAGTGGCTCCTGCAATCTGCCATCAAAAAGTTGGCAGGCGAGTTTGTTATCCAGGGAAAAGCGCCGTTGTTTGTGTTTGGGGGCCTGTGGCTGGGAGTGGCCGGCTGGCTCCTTAGAATCCACGATACGCAGGATGGTTCCCAGACCAGAGGTCGCACCAGTGCCAAGTCGGGCCAGTTTGATGGTGCAAAGTGGCTCCTGCAATCTGCCATCCAGAAGCGGGGTAGCTTACTTTTGTTTGCCAGGGAAACGGGCCGAGTTTTGTGTCTGGGGGCCTATGGCTGCGAGTGACCGGCTGGCTCCTGAAAAGCTACGATAGGCAGGATGGTGACCAGACCCATGGTGGCACCAGTGCCAAGTTGGGCTGATTTGATAGTACCAAGTGGCTCCTGCAATCTGCCATCAAAAAGTTGGCAGGCGAGTTTTGTTTTCCAGGGAAAAGCGCCGTTGTTTGTGTCTGGGGGCCTGTGGCTGGGAGTGGCCGGCTGGCTCCTTACAATGAACGATACGCAGGATGGTTCCCAGACCTGAGGTGGCACCAGTGCCAAGTCGGGCTAGTTTGATGGTGCAAAGTGGCTCCTGCAATCTGCCATCCAGAAGCGGGGTAGCTTACTTTTGTTTGCCAGGGAAACGGGCCGAGGTTTTTCTCTGGGGGCCTATGGCAGGGAGGGACCGGCTGGCTCCTGAAAAGCTACGATAGGCAGGATGGTGACCAGACCCATGGTGGCACCAGTGCCAATTTGGGCTGATTTGATAGTAGCAAGTGGCTCCTGCAATCTGCCATCAAAATGTTGGCAGGCGAGTTTTGTTTTCCAGGGAAAAGCGCCGTTGTTTGTGTTTGGTGGCCTGTGGCTGGGAGTGACCGGCTGGCTCCTTAGAATCCACGATAGGCAGGATGGTTCCCAGAGCCAAGGTGGCACCAGTGCCAAGTTGGGCTGGTTTGATAGTACCAAGTGGTTCCTGCAATCTGCCATCCAGAAGCGGGGCAGCTTACTTTTGTTTGCCAGGGAAACGGGCCGAGGTTTTTCTCTGGGGGCCTATGGCTTGGAGTGACCGGCTAGGTCCTGAAAAGCCACGATAGGCAGGATGGTGACCAGACCCATGGTGGCACCAGTGCCAAGTTGGGCTGGTTTGATAGTACCAAGTGGCTCCTGCAATCTGCCATCAAAAAGTTGGCAGGCGAGTTTTGTTTTCCAGGGAGAAGCGCTGTGGTTTGTGTTTGGGGGCCTGTGGCTGGGAGTGGCCGGCTGGCTCCTTAGAATCCACGATACGCAGGATGGTTCCCAGACCAGAGGTGGCACCAGTGCCAAGTCGGGCTGGTTTGATGGTGAAAAGTGGCTCCTGCAATCTGCCATCCAGAAGCGGGACAGCTTACTTTTGTTTGCCAGGGAAACGGGCCAAGGTTTTTGTCTGGGGGCCTATGGCTGGGAGTGACCGGCTGGCTCCTGAAAAGCTACGATAGGCAGGATGGTGACCAGACCCATGGTGGCACCAGTGTCAAGTTGGGCTGGTTTGATAGTACCAAGTGGCTCCGGCAATCTGCCATCAAAATTTGGCAGGCGAGGTTTGTTTTCCAGGGAAAAGCGCCGTTGTTTTTGTTTGGGGGCCTGTGGGTGGGAGTGGCCAGATGGCTAATTAGAATCCACGATACGCAGCATGGTTCCCAGACCTGAGGTGGCACCAGTGCCAAGTCGGGCTGGTTTGATACTATCAAGTGCGTCCTGCAATCTGCCATCCAGAAGCGGGGTAGCTTACTTTTGTTTGCCAGGGAAACGGGCCGAGGTTTGTGTCTGGGGGCCTATGGCTGGGAGTGACCGGCTGGCTCCTGAAAAGCTACGATAGGCAGGATGGTGACCAGACCCATGGTGGCACCAGTGCCAAGTTGGGCTGGTTTGATAGTACCAAGTGGCTCCTGCAATCTGCCATCAAAAATTGGCAGGCGAGTTTTGTTTTCCAGGGAAAAGCGCCGTTGTTTTTGTTTGGGGGCCTGTGGCTGGGAGTGGCCGGCTGGCTCCTTAGAATCCACGATACGCAGGATGGTTCCCAGACCAGAGGTGGCACCAGTGCCAAGTCGGGCTAGTTTGATGGTGCAAAGTGGCTCCTGCAATCTGCCATCCAGAAGCGGGGCAGCTTACTTTTGTTTGCCAGGGAAACGGGCCGAGTATTGTTTCTGGGGGCCTATGGCTGCGAGTGACCGGCTGGCTCCTGAAAAGCTACGATAGGCAGGATGGTGACCAGACCCATGGTGGCACCAGTGCCAAGTTGGGCTGATTTGATAGTACCAAGTGGCTCCTGCAATCTGCCATCAAAAAGTTGGCAGGCGAGTTTTGTTTTCCAGGGAAAAGCGCCGTTGTTTGTGTTTGGGGGCCTGTGGCTGGGAGTGGACGGATGGCTCCTTAGAACCACGATACGCAAGATGGTTCCCAGACCAGAGGTGGCACCAGTGCCAAGTCGGGCTGCTTTGATACTACCAAGTGGTTCCTGCAATCTGCCATCCAGAAGCGGGGCAGCTTACTTTTGTTTGCCAGGGAAACGGGCCGAGGTTTGTGTCTGGGGGCCTATGGCTGGGAGTGACCGGCTGGCTCCTGAAAAGCTACGATAGGCAGGATGGTGACCAGACCCATGGTGGCACCAGTGCCAAGTAGGGCTGGTTTCATAGTACCAAGTGGCTCCTGCAATCTGCCATCAAAAAGTTGGCAGGCAAGTTTTGTTTTCCACGGAAAAGCGCCGTTGTTTGTGTTTGGGGGCCTGTGGCTGGGAGTGGCCGGCTGGCTCCTTAGAATCCACGATACGCAGGATGGTTCCCAGACCAGAGGTGGCACCAGTGCCAAGTCGGGCTGGTTTGATACTACCAAGTGCGTCCTGCAATCGGCCATCCAGAAGCGGGGCAGCTTACTTTTGTTTGCCAGGGAAACGGGCCGAGGTTTGTGTCTGGGGGCCTATGGCTGCGAGTGACCGGCTGGCTCCTGAAAAGCTACGATAGGCAGGATGGTGACCAGACCCATGGTGGCACCAGTGCCAAGTTGGGCTGGTTTGATAGTACCAAGTGGCTCCTGCAATCTGCCATCAAAAAGTTGGCAGGCGAGTTTTGTTTTCCAGGGAAAAGCGCCGTTGTTTGTGTTTGGGGGCCTGTGTCTGGGAGTGGACGGATGGCTCCTTAGAATCCACGATACGCAGCATGGTTCCCAGACCAGAGGTGGCACCAGTGCCAAGTCGGGCTAGTTTGATGTTGCAAAGTGGCTCCTGCAATCTGCCATCCAGAAGCGGGGTAGCTTACTTTTGTTTGCCAGGGAAACGGGCCGAGGTTTGTGTCTGGGGGCCTATGGCTGGGAGTGACCGCCTGGCTCCTGAAAAGCTACGATAGGCAGGATGGTGACCAGACCCATGGTGGCACCAGTGCCAAGTAGGGCTGGTTTGATAGTACCAAGTGGCTCCTGCAATCTGCCATCAAAAAGTTGGCAGGCGAGTTTGTTATCCAGGGAAAAGCGCCGTTGTTTGTGTTTGGGGGCCTGTGGCTGGGAGTGGCCGGCTGGCTCCTTAGAATCCACGATACGCAGGATGGTTCCCAGACCAGAGGTCGCACCAGTGCCAAGTCGGGCCAGTTTGATGGTGCAAAGTGGCTCCTGCAATCTGCCATCCAGAAGCGGGGTAGCTTACTTTTGTTTGCCAGGGAAACGGGCCGAGTTTTGTGTCTGGGGGCCTATGGCTGCGAGTGACCGGCTGGCTCCTGAAAAGCTACGATAGGCAGGATGGTGACCAGACCCATGGTGGCACCAGTGCCAAGTTGGGCTGATTTGATAGTACCAAGTGGCTCCTGCAATCTGCCATCAAAAAGTTGGCAGGCGAGTTTTGTTTTCCAGGGAAAAGCGCCGTTGTTTGTGTCTGGGGGCCTGTGGCTGGGAGTGGCCGGCTGGCTCCTTACAATGAACGATACGCAGGATGGTTCCCAGACCTGAGGTGGCACCAGTGCCAAGTCGGGCTAGTTTGATGGTGCAAAGTGGCTCCTGCAATCTGCCATCCAGAAGCGGGGTAGCTTACTTTTGTTTGCCAGGGAAACGGGCCGAGGTTTTTCTCTGGGGGCCTATGGCAGGGAGGGACCGGCTGGCTCCTGAAAAGCTACGATAGGCAGGATGGTGACCAGACCCATGGTGGCACCAGTGCCAAGTTGGGCTGATTTGATAGTAGCAAGTGGCTCCTGCAATCTGCCATCAAAATGTTGGCAGGCGAGTTTTGTTTTCCAGGGAAAAGCGCCGTTGTTTGTGTTTGGTGGCCTGTGGCTGGGAGTGACCGGCTGGCTCCTTAGAATCCACGATACGCAGGATGGTTCCCAGAGCCAAGGTGGCACCAGTGCCAAGTTGGGCTGGTTTGATAGTACCAAGTGGTTCCTGCAATCTGCCATCCAGAAGCGGGGCAGCTTACTTTTGTTTGCCAGGGAAACGGGCCGAGGTTTTTCTCTGGGGGCCTATGGCTTGGAGTGACCGGCTAGGTCCTGAAAAGCCACGATAGGCAGGATGGTGACCAGACCCATGGTGGCACCAGTGCCAAGTTGGGCTGGTTTGATAGTACCAAGTGGCTCCTGCAATCTGCCATCAAAAAGTTGGCAGGCGAGTTTTGTTTTCCAGGGAGAAGCGCTGTGGTTTGTGTTTGGGGGCCTGTGGCTGGGAGTGGCCGGCTGGCTCCTTAGAATCCACGATACGCAGGATGGTTCCCAGACCAGAGGTGGCACCAGTGCCAAGTCGGGCTGGTTTGATGGTGAAAAGTGGCTCCTGCAATCTGCCATCCAGAAGCGGGACAGCTTACTTTTGTTTGCCAGGGAAACGGGCCAAGGTTTTTGTCTGGGGGCCTATGGCTGGGAGTGACCGGCTGGCTCCTGAAAAGCTACGATAGGCAGGATGGTGACCAGACCCATGGTGGCACCAGTGTCAAGTTGGGCTGGTTTGATAGTACCAAGTGGCTCCGGCAATCTGCCATCAAAATTTGGCAGGCGAGGTTTGTTTTCCAGGGAAAAGCGCCGTTGTTTTTGTTTGGGGGCCTGTGGGTGGGAGTGGCCAGATGGCTAATTAGAATCCACGATACGCAGCATGGTTCCCAGACCTGAGGTGGCACCAGTGCCAAGTCGGGCTGGTTTGATACTATCAAGTGCGTCCTGCAATCTGCCATCCAGAAGCGGGGTAGCTTACTTTTGTTTGCCAGGGAAACGGGCCGAGGTTTGTGTCTGGGGGCCTATGGCTGGGAGTGACCGGCTGGCTCCTGAAAAGCTACGATAGGCAGGATGGTGACCAGACCCATGGTGGCACCAGTGCCAAGTTGGGCTGGTTTGATAGTACCAAGTGGCTCCTGCAATCTGCCATCAAAAATTGGCAGGCGAGTTTTGTTTTCCAGGGAAAAGCGCCGTTGTTTTTGTTTGGGGGCCTGTGGGTGGGAGTGGCCGGCTGGCTCCTTAGAATCCACGATACGCAGGATGGTTCCCAGACCAGAGGTGGCACCAGTGCCAAGTCGGGCTAGTTTGATGGTGCAAAGTGGCTCCTGCAATCTGCCATCCAGAAGCGGGGCAGCTTACTTTTGTTTGCCAGGGAAACGGGCCGAGTATTGTTTCTGGGGGCCTATGGCTGCGAGTGACCGGCTGGCTCCTGAAAAGCTACGATAGGCAGGATGGTGACCAGACCCATGGTGGCACCAGTGCCAAGTTGGGCTGATTTGATAGTACCAAGTGGCTCCTGCAATCTGCCATCAAAAAGTTGGCAGGCGAGTTTTGTTTTCCAGGGAAAAGCGCCGTTGTTTGTGTTTGGGGGCCTGTGGCTGGGAGTGGACGGATGGCTCCTTAGAACCACGATACGCAAGATGGTTCCCAGACCAGAGGTGGCACCAGTGCCAAGTCGGGCTGCTTTGATACTACCAAGTGGTTCCTGCAATCTGCCATCCAGAAGCGGGGCAGCTTACTTTTGTTTGCCAGGGAAACGGGCCGAGGTTTGTGTCTGGGGGCCTATGGCTGGGAGTGACCGGCTGGCTCCTGAAAAGCTACGATAGGCAGGATGGTGACCAGACCCATGGTGGCACCAGTGCCAAGTTGGGCTGGTTTGATAGTACCAAGTGGCTCCTGCAATCTGCCATCAAAAAGTTGGCAGGCGAGTTTTGTTTTCCAGGGAAAAGCGCCGTTGTTTGTGTTTGGGGGCCTGTGGCTGGGAGTGGACGGATGGCTCCTTAGAACCACGATACGCAAGATGGTTCCCAGACCAGAGGTGGCACCAGTGCCAAGTCGGGCTGCTTTGATACTACCAAGTGGTTCCTGCAATCTGCCATCCAGAAGCGGGGCAGCTTACTTTTGTTCGCCAGGGAAACGGGCCGAGGTTTGTGTCTGGGGGCCTATGGCTGGGAGTGACCGCCTGGCTCCTGAAAAGCTACGATAGGCAGGATGGTGACCAGACCCATGGTGGCACCAGTGCCAAGTTGGGCTGGTTTGATAGTACCAAGTGGCTCCTGCAATCTGCCATCAAAAAGTTGGCAGGCGAGTTTGTTATCCAGGGAAAAGCGCCGTTGTTTGTGTTTGGGGGCCTGTGGCTGGGAGTGGCCGGCTGGCTCCTTAGAATCCACGATACGCAGGATGGTTCCCAGACCAGAGGTGGCACCAGTGCCAAGTCGGGCTGGTTTGATGGTGAAAAGTGGCTCCTGCAATCTGCCATCCAGAAGCGGGATAACTTACTTTTGTTTGCCAGGGAAACGGGCCGAGCTTTTTGTCTGGGGGCCTATGGCTGGGAGTGACCGGCTGGCTCCTGAAAAGCTACGATAGGCAGGATGGTGACCAGACCCATGGTGGCACCAGTGCCAAGTTGGGCTGGTTTGATAGTACCAAGTGGCTCCTGCAATCTGCCATCAAAATGTTGGCAGGCGAGTTTTGTTTTCCAGGGAAAAGTGCCGTTGTTTGTGTTTGGGGGCCTGTGGCTGGGAGTGACCGGCTGGCTCCTTAGAATCCACGATACGCAGGATGGTTCCCAGACCAGAGGTCGCACCAGTGCCAAGTTGGGCTGGTTTGATAGTACCAAGTGGTTCCTGCAATCTGCCATCCAGAAGCGGGGCAGCTTACTTTTGTTTGCCAGGGAAACGGGCCGAGGTTTTTCTCTGGGGGCCTATGGCTTGGAGTGACCGGCTAGGTCCTGAAAAGCTACGATAGGCAGGATGGTGACCAGATCCATGGTGGCACCAGTGCCAAGTTGGGCTGGTTTGATAGTACCAAGTGGCTCCTGCAATCTGCCATCAAAAAGTTGGCAGGCGAGTTTTGTTTTCCAGGGAAAAGCGCTGTGGTTTGGTTTGGGGGCCTGAGGCTGGGAGTGGCCGGCTGGCTCCTTAGAATCCACGATACGCAGGATGGTTCCCAGACCAGAGGTGGCACCAGTGCCAAGTCGGGCTGGTTTGATGGTGAAAAGTGGCTCCTGCAATCTGCCATCCAGAAGCGGGATAACTTACTTTTGTTTGCCAGGGAAACGGGCCAAGGTTTTTGTCTGGGGGCCTATGGCTGGGAGTGACCGGCTGGCTCCTGAAAAGCTACGATAGGCAGGATGGTGACCAGACCCATGGTGGCACCAGTGTCAAGTTGGGCTGGTTTGATAGTACCAAGTGGCTCCGGCAATCTGCCATCAAAATTTGGCAGGCGAGGTTTGTTTTCCAGGGAAAAGCGCCGTTGTTTTTGTTTGGGGGCCTGTGGGTGGGAGTGGCCAGATGGCTAATTAGAATCCACGATACGCAGCATGGTTCCCAGACCTGAGGTGGCACCAGTGCCAAGTCGGGCTGGTTTGATACTATCAAGTGCGTCCTGCAATCTGCCATCCAGAAGCGGGGTAGCTTACTTTTGTTTGCCAGGGAAACGGGCCGAGGTTTGTGTCTGGGGGCCTATGGCTGGGAGTGACCGGCTGGCTCCTGAAAAGCTACGATAGGCAGGATGGTGACCAGACCCATGGTGGCACCAGTGCCAAGTTGGGCTGGTTTGATAGTACCAAGTGGCTCCTGCAATCTGCCATCAAAAAATTGGCAGGCGAGTTTTGTTTTCCAGGGAAAAGCGCCGTTGTTTTTGTTTAGGGGCCTGTGGGTGGGAGTGGCCGGCTGGCTCCTTAGAATCCACGATACGCAGGATGGTTCCCAGACCAGAGGAGGCACCAGTGCCAAGTCGGGCTAGTTTGATGGTGCAAAGTGGCTCCTGCAATCTGCCATCCAGAAGCGGGGCAGCTTACTTTTGTTTGCCAGGGAAACGGGCCGAGTATTGTTTCTGGGGGCCTATGGCTGCGAGTGACCGGCTGGCTCCTGAAAAGCTACGATAGGCAGGATGGTGACCAGACCCATGGTGGCACCAGTGCCAAGTTGGGCTGATTTGATAGTACCAAGTGGCTCCTGCAATCTGCCATCAAAAAGTTGGCATGCGAGTTTTGTTTTCCAGGGAAAAGCGCCGTTGTTTGTGTTTGGGGGCCTGTGGCTGGGAGTGGACGGATGGCTCCTTAGAACCACGATACGCAGGATGGTTCCCAGACCAGAGGTGGCACCAGTGCCAAGTCGGGCTGGTTTGATAGTACCAAGTGGTTCCTGCAATCTGCCATCCAGAAGCGGGGCAGCTTACTTTTGTATGCCAGGGAAACGGGCCGAGGGTTTTGTCTGGGGGCCTATAGCTGGGAGTGACCGGCTGGCTCCTGAAAAGCTACGATAGGCAGGATGGTGACCAAACGCATGGTGGCACCAGTGCCAAGTTGGGCTGATTTGATAGTACCAAGTGGCTCCTGCAATCTGCCATCAAAATGTTGGCAGGCGAGTTTTGTTTTCCAGGGAAAAGCGCCGTTGTTTCTGTTTGGGGGCCTGTGGCTGGGAGTGGCCGGCTGGCTGCTTAGAATCCACGATACGCAGGATGGTTCCCAGACCAGAGGTGGCACCAGTGCCAAGTCGGGCTGGTTTGATACTACCAAGTGCGTCCTGCAATCTGCCATCCAGAAGCGGGGCAGCTTACTTTTGTTTGCCAGGGAAACGGGCCGAGGTTTGTGTCTGGGGGCCTATGGCTGGGAGTGACCGGCTGGCTCCTGAAAAGCTACGATAGGCAGGATGGTGACCAGACCCATGGTGGCACCAGTGCCAAGTTGGGCTGGTTTGATAGTACCAAGTGGCTCCTGCAATCTGCCATCAAAAAGTTGGCAGGCGAGTGTTGTTTTCCAGGGAAAAGCGCCGTTGTTTGTGTTTGGGGGCCTGTGGCTGGGAGTGGACGGATGGCTCCTTAGAATCCACGATACACAGCATGGTTCCCAGACCAGAGGTGGCACCAGTGCCAAGTCGGCCTAGTTTGATGGTGCAAAGTGGTTCCTGCAATCTGCCATCCAGAAGCAGGGCAGCTTACTTTTGTTTGCCAGGGAAACGGGCCGAGGTTTGTGTCTGGGGGCCTATGGCTGGGAGTGACCGGCTGGCTCCTGAAAAGCTACTATAGGCAGGATGGTGACCAGACCCATGGTGGCACCAGTGCCAAGTTGGGCTGATTTGATAGTACCAAGTGGCTCCTGCAATCTGCCATCAAAAAGTTGGCAGGCGAGTTTTGTTTTCCAGGGAAAAGCGCCGTTGTTTGTGTTTGGGGGCCTGTGGCTGGGAGTGGCCGGCTGGCTCCTTAGAATCCACGATACGCAGGATGGTTCCCAGACCAGAGGTGGCACCAGTGCCAAGTTGGGCTGGTTTGATAGTACCAAGTGCGTCCTGCAATCTACCATCCAGAAGCGGGGCAGCTTACTTTTGTTTGCCAGGGAAACGGGCCAAGGTTTGTGTCTCAGGGCCTATGGCTGGGAGTGACCGGCTGGCTCCTGAAAAGCTACGATAGGCAGGATGGTGACCAGACCCATGGTGGCACCAGTGCCAAGTTGGGCTGGTTTGATAGTACCAAGTGGCTCCTGCAATCTGCCATCAAAAAGTTGGCAGGCGAGTTTGTTATCCAGGGAAAAGCGCCGTTGTTTGTGTTTGGGGGCCTCTGGCTGGGAGTGGCCGGCTGGCTCCTTAGAATCCATGATACGCAGGATGGTTCCCAGACCAGAGGTGGCACCAGTGCCAAGTCGGGCTGGTTTGATGGTGAAAAGTGGCTCCTGCAATCTGCCATCCAGAAGCGGGATGACTTACTTTTGTTTGCCAGGGAAACGGGCCGAGGTTTTTGTCTGGGGGCCTATGGCTGCGAGTGACCGGCTGGCTCCTGAAAAGCTACGATAGGCAGGATGGTGACCAGACCCATGGTGGCACCAGTGCCAAGTTGGGCTGGTTTGATAGTACCAAGTGGCTCCTGCAATCTGCCATCAAAAAGTTGGCAGGCGAGTTTTGTTTTCCAGGGAAAAGCGCCGTTGTTTGTGTTTGGGGGCCTGTGGGTGGGAGTGACCGGCTGGCTCCTTAGAATCCACGATACGCAGGATGGTTCCCAGACCAGAGGTCGCACCAGTGCCAAGTCGGGCCAGTTTGATGGTGCAAAGTGGCTCCTGCAATCTGCCATCCAGAAGCGGGGTAGCTTACTTTTGTTTGCCAGGGAAACGGGCCGAGTTTTGTGTCTGGGTGCCTATGGCTGCGAGTGACCGGCTGGCTCCTGAAAAGCTACGATAGGCAGGATGGTGACCAGACCCATGGTGGCACCAGTGCCAAGTTGGGCTGATTTGATAGTACCAAGTGGCTCCTGCAATCTGCCATCAAAAAGTTGGCAGGCGAGTTTTGTTTTCCAGGGAAAAGCGCCGTTGTTTGTGTTTGCGGGCCTGTGGCTGGGAGTGGCCGGCTGGCTCCTTACAATGAACGATACGCAGGATGGTTCCCAGACCTGAGGTGGCACCAGTGCCAAGTCGGGCTAGTTTGATGGTGCAAAGTGGCTCCTGCAATCTGCCATCCAGAAGCGGGGTAGCTTACTTTTGTTTGCCAGGGAAACGGGCCGAGGTTTTTCTCTGGGGGCCTATGGCTTGGAGTGACCGGCTAGGTCCTGAAAAGCTACGATAGGCAGGATGGTGACCAGATCCATGGTGGCACCAGTGCCAAGTTGGGCTGGTTTGATAGTACCAAGTGGCTCTTGCAATCTGCCATCAAAATGTTGGCAGGCGAGTTTTGTTTTCCAGGGAAAAGCGCCGTTGTTTGTGTCTGGGGGCCTGTGGCTGGGAGTGGCCGGCAGGCTCCTTAGAATCCACGATACGCAGGATGGTTCCCAGACCAGAGGTGGCACCAGTGCCAAGTCGGGCTGGTTTGATGGTGAAAAGTGGCTCCTGCAATCTGCCATCCAGAAGCGGGGCAGCTTACTTTTGTTTGCCAGGGAAACGGGCCGAGTATTGTTTCTGGGGGCCTATGGCTGCGAGTGACCGGCTGGCTCCTGAAAAGCTACGATAGGCAGGATGGTGACCAGACCCATGGTGGCACCAGTGCCAAGTTGGGCTGATTTGATAGTACCAAGTGGCTCCTGCAATCTGCCATCAAAAAGTTGGCAGGCGAGTTTTGTTTTCCAGGGAAAAGCGCCGTTGTTTGTGTTTGGGGGCCTGTGGCTGGGAGTGGACGGATGGCTCCTTAGGACCACGATACGCAGGATGGTTCCCAGACCAGAGGTGGCACCAGTGCCAAGTCGGGCTGGTTTGATAGTACCAAGTGATTCCTGCAATCTGCCATCCAGAAGCGGGGCAGCTTACTTTTGTTTGCCAGGGAAACGGGCCGAGGTTTTTGTCTGGGGGCCTATAGCTGGGAGTGACCGGCTGGCTCCTGAAAAGCTACGATAGGCAGGATGGTGACCAAACGCATGGTGGCACCAGTGCCAAGTTGGGCTGATTTGATAGTACCAAGTGGCTCCTGCAATCTGCCATCAAAATGTTGGCAGGCGAGTTTTGTTTTCCAGGGAAAAGCGCCGTTGTTTGTGTTTGGGGGCCTGTGGCTGGGAGTGGCCGGCTGGCTGCTTAGAATCCACGATACGCAGGATGGTTCCCAGACCAGAGGTGGCACCAGTGCCAAGTCGGGCTCGTTTGATACTACCAAGTGCGTCCTGCAATCTGCCATCCAGAAGCGGGGCAGCTTACTTTTGTTTGCCAGGGAAACGGGCCGAGGTTTGTGTCTGGGGGCCTATGGCTGGGAGTGACCGGCTGGCTCCTGAAAAGCTACGATAGGCAGGATGGTGACCAGACCCATGGTGGCACCAGTGCCAAGTTGGGCTGGTTTGATAGTACCAAGTGGCTCCTGCAATCTGCCATCAAAAAGTTGGCAGGCGAGTTTTGTTTTCCAGGGAAAAGCGCCGTTGTTTGTGTTTGGGGGCCTGTGGCTGGGAGTGGACGGCTGGCTCCTTAGAATCCACGATACACAGCATGGTTCCCAGACCAGAGGTGGCACCAGTGCCAAGTCGGGCTAGTTTGATGGTGCAAAGTGGTTCCTGCAATCTGCCATCCAGAAGCGGGGCAGCTTACTTTTGTTTGCCAGGGAAACGGGCCGAGGTTTGTGTCTGGGGGCCTATGGCTGGGAGTGACCGGCTGGCTCCTGAAAAGCTACGATAGGCAGGATGGTGACCAGACCCATGGTGGCACCAGTGCCAAGTTGGGCTGATTTGATAGTACCAAGTGGCTCCTGCAATCTGCCATCAAAATGTTGGCAGGCGAGTTTTGTTTTCCAGGGAAAAGCGCCGTTGTTTGTGTTTGGGGGCCTGTGGCTGGGAGTGGACGGCTGGCTCCTTAGAATCCACGATACGCAGGATGGTTCCCAGACCAGAGGTGGCACCAGTGCCAAGTTGGGCTGGTTTGATAGTACCAAGTGGTTCCTGCAATCTGCCATCCAGAAGCGGGATAACTTACTTTTGTTTGCCAGGGAAACGGGCCAAGGTTTTTGTCTGGGGGCCTATGGCTGGGAGTGACCGGCTGGCTCCTGAAAAGCTACGATAGGCAGGATGGTGACCAGACCCATGGTGGCACCAGTGCCAAGTTGGGCTGGTTTGATAGTACCAAGTGGCTCCTGCAATCTGCCATCAAAAAGTTGGCAGGCGAGTTTTGTTTTCCAGGGAAAAGCGCCGTTGTTTGTGTTTGGGGGCCTGTGGGTGGGAGTGACCGGCTGGCTCCTTAGAATCCACGATACGCAGGATGGTTCCCAGACCAGAGGTCGCACCAGTGCTAAGTCGGGCCAGTTTGATGGTGCAAAGTGGCTCCTGCAATCTGCCATCCAGAAGCGGGGTAGCTTACTTTTGTTTGCCAGGGAAACGGGCCGAGTTTTGTGTCTGGGTGCCTATGGCTGCGAGTGACCGGCTGGCTCCTGAAAAGCTACGATAGGCAGGATGGTGACCAGACCCATGGTGGCACCAGTGCCAAGTTGGGCTGATTTGATAGTACCAAGTGGCTCCTGCAATCTGCCATCAAAAAGTTGGCAGGCGAGTTTTGTTTTCCAGGGAAAAGCGCCGTTGTTTGTGTTTGCGGGCCTGTGGCTGGGAGTGGCCGGCTGGCTCCTTACAATGAACGATACGCAGGATGGTTCCCAGACCTGAGGTGGCACCAGTGCCAAGTCGGGCTAGTTTGATGGTGCAAAGTGGCTCCTGCAATCTGCCATCCAGAAGCGGGGTAGCTTACTTTTGTTTGCCAGGGAAACGGGCCGAGGTTTTTCTCTGGGGGCCTATGGCTTGGAGTGACCGGCTAGGTCCTGAAAAGCTACGATAGGCAGGATGGTGACCAGATCCATGGTGGCACCAGTGCCAAGTTGGGCTGGTTTGATAGTACCAAGTGGCTCTTGCAATCTGCCATCAAAATGTTGGCAGGCGAGTTTTGTTTTCCAGGGAAAAGCGCCGTTGTTTGTGTCTGGGGGCCTGTGGCTGGGAGTGGCCGGCAGGCTCCTTAGAATCCACGATACGCAGGATGGTTCCCAGACCAGAGGTGGCACCAGTGCCAAGTCGGGCTGGTTTGATGGTGAAAAGTGGCTCCTGCAATCTGCCATCCAGAAGCGGGGCAGCTTACTTTTGTTTGCCAGGGAAACGGGCCGAGTATTGTTTCTGGGGGCCTATGGCTGCGAGTGACCGGCTGGCTCCTGAAAAGCTACGATAGGCAGGATGGTGACCAGACCCATGGTGGCACCAGTGCCAAGTTGGGCTGATTTGATAGTACCAAGTGGCTCCTGCAATCTGCCATCAAAAAGTTGGCAGGCGAGTTTTGTTTTCCAGGGAAAAGCGCCGTTGTTTGTGTTTGGGGGCCTGTGGCTGGGAGTGGACGGATGGCTCCTTAGAACCACGATACGCAGGATGGTTCCCAGACCAGAGGTGGCACCAGTGCCAAGTCGGGCTGGTTTGATAGTACCAAGTGATTCCTGCAATCTGCCATCCAGAAGCGGGGCAGCTTACTTTTGTTTGCCAGGGAAACGGGCCGAGGTTTTTGTCTGGGGGCCTATAGCTGGGAGTGACCGGCTGGCTCCTGAAAAGCTACGATAGGCAGGATGGTGACCAAACGCATGGTGGCACCAGTGCCAAGTTGGGCTGATTTGATAGTACCAAGTGGCTCCTGCAATCTGCCATCAAAATGTTGGCAGGCGAGTTTTGTTTTCCAGGGAAAAGCGCCGTTGTTTGTGTTTGGGGGCCTGTGGCTGGGAGTGGCCGGCTGGCTGCTTAGAATCCACGATACGCAGGATGGTTCCCAGACCAGAGGTGGCACCAGTGCCAAGTCGGGCTCGTTTGATACTACCAAGTGCGTCCTGCAATCTGCCATCCAGAAGCGGGGCAGCTTACTTTTGTTTGCCAGGGAAACGGGCCGAGGTTTGTGTCTGGGGGCCTATGGCTGGGAGTGACCGGCTGGCTCCTGAAAAGCTACGATAGGCAGGATGGTGACCAGACCCATGGTGGCACCAGTGCCAAGTTGGGCTGGTTTGATAGTACCAAGTGGCTCCTGCAATCTGCCATCAAAAAGTTGGCAGGCGAGTTTTGTTTTCCAGGGAAAAGCGCCGTTGTTTGTGTTTGGGGGCCTGTGGCTGGGAGTGGACGGCTGGCTCCTTAGAATCCACGATACACAGCATGGTTCCCAGACCAGAGGTGGCACCAGTGCCAAGTCGGGCTAGTTTGATGGTGCAAAGTGGTTCCTGCAATCTGCCATCCAGAAGCGGGGCAGCTTACTTTTGTTTGCCAGGGAAACGGGCCGAGGTTTGTGTCTGGGGGCCTATGGCTGGGAGTGACCGGCTGGCTCCTGAAAAGCTACGATAGGCAGGATGGTGACCAGACCCATGGTGGCACCAGTGCCAAGTTGGGCTGATTTGATAGTACCAAGTGGCTCCTGCAATCTGCCATCAAAATGTTGGCAGGCGAGTTTTGTTTTCCAGGGAAAAGCGCCGTTGTTTGTGTTTGGGGGCCTGTGGCTGGGAGTGGACGGCTGGCTCCTTAGAATCCACGATACGCAGGATGGTTCCCAGACCAGAGGTGGCACCAGTGCCAAGTTGGGCTGGTTTGATAGTACCAAGTGGTTCCTGCAATCTGCCATCCAGAAGCGGGATAACTTACTTTTGTTTGCCAGGGAAACGGGCCAAGGTTTTTGTCTGGGGGCCTATGGCTGGGAGTGACCGGCTGGCTCCTGAAAAGCTACGATAGGCAGGATGGTGACCAAACCCATGGTGGCACCAGTGTCAAGTTGGGCTGGTTTGATAGTACCAAGTGGCTCCGGCAATCTGCCATCAAAATTTGGCAGGCGAGGTTTGTTTTCCAGGGAAAAGCGCCGTTGTTTTTGTTTGGGGGCCTGTGGGTGGGAGTGGCCAGATGGCTAATTAGAATCCACGATACGCAGCATGGTTCCCAGACCTGAGGTGGCACCAGTGCCAAGTCGGGCTGGTTTGATACTATCAAGTGCGTCCTGCAATCTGCCATCCAGAAGCGGGGTAGCTTACTTTTGTTTGCCAGGGAAACGGGCCGAGGTTTGTGTCTGGGGGCCTATGGCTGGGAGTGACCGGCTGGCTCCTGAAAAGCTACGATAGGCAGGATGGTGACCAGACCCATGGTGGCACCAGTGCCAAGTTGGGCTGGTTTGATAGTACCAAGTGGCTCCTGCAATCTGCCATCAAAATGTTGGCAGGCGAGTTTTGTTTTCCAGGGAAAAGCGCCGTTGTTTTTGTTTGGGGGCCTGTGGGTGGGAGTGGCCGGCTGGCTCCTTAGAATCCACGATACGCAGGATGGTTCCCAGACCAGAGGTGGCACCAGTGCCAAGTCGGGCTAGTTTGATGGTGCAAAGTGGCTCCTGCAATCTGCCATCCAGAAGCGGGGCAGCTTACTTTTGTTTGCCAGGGAAACGGGCCGAGTATTGTTTCTGGGGGCCTATGGCTGCGAGTGACCGGCTGGCTCCTGAAAAGCTACGATAGGCAGGATGGTGACCAGACCCATGGTGGCACCAGTGCCAAGTTGGGCTGATTTGATAGTACCAAGTGGCTCCTGCAATCTGCCATCAAAAAGTTGGCAGGCGAGTTTTGTTTTCCAGGGAAAAGCGCCGTTGTTTGTGTTTGGGGGCCTGTGGCTGGGAGTGGACGGATGGCTCCTTAGAACCACGATACGCAGGATGGTTCCCAGACCAGAGGTGGCACCAGTGCCAAGTCGGGCTGGTTTGATAATACCAAGTGGTTCCTGCAATCTGCCATCCAGAAGCGGGGCAGCTTACTTTTGTATGCCAGGGAAACGGGCCGAGGTTTTTGTCTGGGGGCCTATAGCTGGGAGTGACCGGCTGGCTCCTGAAAAGCTACGATAGGCAGGATGGTGACCAAACGCATGGTGGCACCAGTGCCAAGTTGGGCTGATTTGATAGTACCAAGTGGCTCCTGCAATCTGCCATCAAAAAGTTGTCAGGCGAGTTTTGTTTTCCAGGGAAAAGCGCCGTTGTTTGTGTTTGGGGGCCTGTGGCTGGGAGTGGCCGGCTGGCTGCTTAGAATCCACGATACGCAGGATGGTTCCCAGACCAGAGGTGGCACCAGTGCCAAGTCGGGCTGGTTTGATACTACCAAGTGCGTCCTGCAATCTGCCATCCAGAAGCGGGGCAGCTTACTTTTGTTTGCCAGGGAAACGGGCCGAGGTTTGTGTCTGGGGGCCTATGGCTGGGAGTGACCGGCTGGCTCCTGAAAAGCTACGATAGGCAGGATGGTGACCAGACCCATGGTGGCACCAGTGCCAAGTTGGGCTGGTTTGATAGTACCAAGTGGCTCCTGCAATCTGCCATCAAAAAGTTGGCAGGCGAGTTTTGTTTTCCAGGGAAAAGTGCCGTTGTTTGTGTTTGGGGGCCTGTGGGTGGGAGTGACCGGCTGGCTCCTTAGAATCCACGATACGCAGGATGGTTCCCAGACCAGAGGTCGCACCAGTGCCAAGTCGGGCCAGTTTGATGGTGCAAAGTGGCTCCTGCAATCTGCCATCCAGAAGCGGGGTAGCTTACTTTTGTTTGGCAGGGAAACGGGCCGAGGTTTTTCTCTGGGGGCCTATGGCAGGGAGGGACCGGCTGGCTCCTGAAATGCTACGATAGGCAGGATGGTGACCAGACCCATGGTGGCACCAGTGCCAAGTTGGGCTGATTTGATAGTAGCAAGTGGCTCCTGCAATCTGCCATCAAAATGTTGGCAGGCGAGTTTTGTTTTCCAGGGAAAAGCGCCGTTGTTTGTGTTTGGTGGCCTGTGGCTGGGAGTGACCGGCTGGCTCCTTAGAATCCACGATACGCAGGATGGTTCCCAGACCCAAGGTGGCACCAGTGCCAAGTTGGGCTGGTTTGATAGTACCAAGTGGTTCCTGCAATCTGCCATCCAGAAGCGGGGCAGCTTACTTTTGTTTGCCAGGGAAACGGGCCGAGGTTTGTGTCTGGGGGCCTATGGCTGGGAGTGACCGGCTGGCTCCTGAAAAGCTACGATAGGCAGGATGGTGACCAGACCCATGGTGGCACCAGTGCCAAGTTGGGCTGATTTGATAGTACCAAGTGGCTCCTGCAATCTGCCATCAAAATGTTGGCAGGCGAGTTTTGTTTTCCAGGGAAAAGCGCCGTTGTTTGTGTTTGGGGGCCTGTGGCTGGGAGTGGACGGATGGCTCCTTAGAATCCACGATACACAGCATGGTTCCCAGACCAGAGGTGGCACCAGTGCCAAGTTGGGCTGGTTTGATAGTACCAAGTGCGTCCTGCAATCTACCATCCAGAAGCGGGGCAGCTTACTTTTGTTTGCCAGGGAAACGGGCCGAGGTTTTTCTCTGGGGGCCTATGGCTGGGAGTGACCGGCTGGCTCCTGAAAAGCTACGATAGGCAGGATGGTGACCAGACCCATGGTGGCACCAGTGCCAAGTTGGGCTGGTTTGATAGTACCAAGTGGCTCCTGCAATCTGCCATCAAAAAGTTGGCAGGAGAGTTTGTTATCCAGGGAAAAGCGCCGTTGTTTGTGTTTGGGGGCCTCTGGCTGGGAGTGGCCGGCTGGCTCCTTAGAATCCACGATACGCAGGATGGTTCCCAGACCAGAGGTGGCACCAGTGCCAAGTCGGGCTGGTTTGATGGTGAAAAGTGGCTCCTGCAATCTGCCATCCAGAAGCGGGATGACTTACTTTTGTTTGCCAGGGAAACGGGCCGAGGTTTTTGTCTGGGGGCCTATGGCTGGGAGTGACCGGCTGGCTCCTGAAAAGCTACGATAGGCAGGATGGTGACCAGACCCATGGTGGCACCAGTGCCAAGTTGGGCTGGTTTGATAGTACCAAGTGGCTCCTGCAATCTGCCATCAAAATGTTGGCAGGCGAGTTTTGTTTTCCAGGGAAAAGTGCCGTTGTTTGTGTTTGGGGGCCTGTGGGTGGGAGTGACCGGCTGGCTCCTTAGAATCCACGATACGCAGGATGGTTCCCAGACCAGAGGTCGCACCAGTTCCAAGTCGGGCCAGTTTGATGGTGCAAAGTGGCTCCTGCAATCTGCCATCCAGAAGCGGGGTAGCTTACTTTTGTTTGCCAGGGAAACGGGCCGAGTTTTGTGTCTGGGGGCCTATGGCTGCGAGTGACCGGCTGGCTCCTGAAAAGCTACGATAGGCAGGATGGTGACCAGACCCATGGTGGCACCAGTGCCAAGTTGGGCTGATTTGATAGTACCAAGTGGCTCCTGCAATCTGCCATCAAAATGTTGGCAGGCGAGTTTTGTTTTCCAGGGAAAAGCGCCGTTGTTTGTGTCTGGGGGCCTGTGGCTGGGAGTGGCCGGCTGGCTCCTTACAATGAACGATACGCAGGATGGTTCCCAGACCTGAGGTGGCACCAGTGCCAAGTCGGGCTAGTTTGATGGTGCAAAGTGGCTCCTGCAATCTGCCATCCAGAAGCGGGGTAGCTTACTTTTGTTTGCCAGGGAAACGGGCCGAGGTTTTTCTCTGGGGGCCTATGGCAGGGAGGGACCGGCTGGCTCCTGAAAAGCTACGATAGGCAGGATGGTGACCAGACCCATGGTGGCACCAGTGCCAAGTTGGGCTGATTTGATAGTAGCAAGTGGCTCCTGCAATCTGCCATCAAAATGTTGGCAGGCGAGTTTTGTTTTCCAGGGAAAAGCGCCGTTGTTTGTGTTTGGTGGCCTGTGGCTGGGAGTGACCGGCTGGCTCCTTAGAATCCACGATACGCAGGATGGTTCCCAGACCCAAGGTGGCACCAGTGCCAAGTTGGGCTGGTTTGATAGTACCAAGTGGTTCCTGCAATCTGCCATCCAGAAGCGGGGCAGCTTACTTTTGTTTGCCAGGGAAACGGGCCGAGGTTTGTGTCTGGGGGCCTATGGCTGGGAGTGACCGGCTGGCTCCTGAAAAGCTACGATAGGCAGGATGGTGACCAGACCCATGGTGGCACCAGTGCCAAGTTGGGCTGGTTTGATAGTACCAAGTGGCTCCTGCAATCTGCCATCAAAATGTTGGCAGGCGAGTTTTGTTTTCCAGGGAAAAGCGCCGTTGTTTGTGTTTGGGGGCCTGTGGCTGGGAGTGGACGGATGGCTCCTTAGAATCCACGATACACAGCATGGTTCCCAGACCAGAGGTGGCACCAGTGCCAAGTCGGGCTGGTTTGATGGTGAAATGTGGCTCCTGCAATCTGCCATCCAGAAGCGGGATAACTTACTTTTGTTTGCCAGGGAAACGGGCCAAGGTTTTTGTCTGGGGGCCTATGGCTGGGAGTGACCGGCTGGCTCCTGAAAAGCTACGATAGGCAGGATGGTGACCAGACCCATGGTGGCACCAGTGTCAAGTTGGGCTGGTTTGATAGTACCAAGTGGCTCCGGCAATCTGCCATCAAAATTTGGCAGGCGAGGTTTGTTTTCCAGGGAAAAGCGCCGTTGTTTTTGTTTGGGGGCCTGTGGGTGGGAGTGGCCAGATGGCTAATTAGAATCCACGATACGCAGCATGGTTCCCAGACCTGAGGTGGCACCAGTGCCAAGTCGGGCTGGTTTGATACTATCAAGTGCGTCCTGCAATCTGCCATCCAGAAGCGGGGTAGCTTACTTTTGTTTGCCAGGGAAACGGGCCGAGGTTTGTGTCTGGGGGCCTATGGCTGGGAGTGACCGGCTGGCTCCTGAAAAGCTACGATAGGCAGGATGGTGACCAGACCCATGGTGGCACCAGTGCCAAGTTGGGCTGGTTTGATAGTACCAAGTGGCTCCTGCAATCTGCCATCAAAAAATTGGCAGGCGAGTTTTGTTTTCCAGGGAAAAGCGCCGTTGTTTTTGTTTGGGGGCCTGTGGCTGGGAGTGGCCGGCTGGCTCCTTAGAATCCACGATACGCAGGATGGTTCCCAGACCAGAGGTGGCACCAGTGCCAAGTCGGGCTAGTTTGATGGTGCAAAGTGGCTCCTGCAATCTGCCATCCAGAAGCGGGGCAGCTTACTTTTGTTTGCCAGGGAAACGGGCCGAGTATTGTTTCTGGGGGCCTATGGCTGGGAGTGACCGGCTGGCTCCTGAAAAGCTACGATAGGCAGGATGGTGACCAGACCCATGGTGGCACCAGTGCCAAGTTGGGCTGATTTGATAGTACCAAGTAGCTCCTGCAATCTGCCATCAAAAAGTTGGCAGGCGAGTTTTGTTTTCCAGGGAAAAGCGCCGTTGTTTGTGTTTGGGGGCCTGTGGCTGGGAGTGGACGGATGGCTCCTTAGAACCACGATACGCAGGATGGTTCCCAGACCAGAGGTGGCACCAGTGCCAAGTCGGGCTGGTTTGATAGTACCAAGTGGTTCCTGCAATCTGCCATCCAGAAGCGGGGCAGCTTACTTTTGTATGCCAGGGAAACGGGCCGAGGTTTTTGTCTGGGGGCCTATAGCTGGGAGTGACCGGCTGGCTCCTGAAAAGCTACGATAGGCAGGATGGTGACCAAACGCATGGTGGCACCAGTGCCAAGTTGGGCTGATTTGATAGTACCAAGTGGCTCCTGCAATCTGCCATCAAAATGTTGGCAGGCGAGTTTTGTTTTCCAGGGAAAAGCGCCGTTGTTTGTGTTTGGGGGCCTGTGGCTGGGAGTGGCCGGCTGGCTGCTTAGAATCCACGATACGCAGGATGGTTCCCAGACCAGAGGTGGCACCAGTGCCAAGTCGGGCTGGTTTGATACTACCAAGTGCGTCCTGCAATCTGCCATCCAGAAGCGGGGCAGCTTACTTTTGTTTGCCAGGGAAACGGGCCGAGGTTTGTGTCTGGGGGCCTATGGCTGGGAGTGACCGGCTGGCTCCTGAAAAGCTACGATAGGCAGGATGGTGACCAGACCCATGGTGGCACCAGTGCCAAGTTGGGCTGGTTTGATAGTACCAAGTGGCTCCTGCAATCTGCCATCAAAAAGTTGGCAGGCGAGTTTTGTTTTCCAGGGAAAAGCGCCGTTGTTTGTGTTTGGGGGCCTGTGGCTGGGACTGGACGGATGGCTCCTTAGAATCCACGATACACAGCATGGTTCCCAGACCAGAGGTGGCACCAGTGCCAAGTCGGGCTAGTTTGATGGTGCAAAGTGGCTCCTGCAATCTGCCATCCAGAAGCGGGGCAGCTTACTTTTGTTTGCCAGGGAAACGGGCCGAGGTTTGTGTCTGGGGGCCTATGGCTGGGAGTGACCGGCTGGCTCCTGAAAAGCTACGATAGGCAGGATGGTGACCAGACCCATGGTGGCACCAGTGCCAAGTTGGGCTGATTTGATAGTACCAAGTGGCTCCTGCAATCTGCCATCAAAAAGTTGGCAGGCGAGTTTTGTTTTCCAGGGAAAAACGCCGTTGTTAGTGTTTGGGGGCCTGTGGCTGGGAGTGGACGGCTGGCTCCTTAGAATCCACGATACGCAGGATGGTTCCCAGACCAGAGGTGGCACCAGTGCCAAGTTGGGCTGGTTTGATAGTACCAAGTGCGTCCTGCAATCTACCATCCAGAAGCGGGGCAGCTTACTTTTGTATGCCAGGGAAACGGGCCGAGGTTTGTGTCTCAGGGCCTATGGCTGGGAGTGACCGGCTGGCTCCTGAAAAGCTACGATAGGCAGGATGGTGACCAGACCCATGGTGGCACCAGTGCCAAGTTGGGCTGGTTTGATAGTACCAAGTGGCTCCTGCAATCTGCCATCAAAAAGTTGGCAGGCGAGTTTGTTATCCAGGGAAAAGCGCCGTTGTTTTTGTTTGGGGGCCTCTGGCTGGGAGTGGCCGGCTGGCTCCTTAGAATCCATGATACGCAGGATGGTTCCCAGACCAGAGGTGGCACCAGTGCCAAGTCGGGCTGGTTTGATGGTGAAAAGTGGCTCCTGCAATCTGCCATCCAGAAGCGGGATGACTTACTTTTGTTTGTCAGGGAAACGGGCCGAGGTTTTTGTCTGGGGGCCTATGGCTGGGAGTGACCGGCTGGCTCCTGAAAAGCTACGATAGGCAGGATGGTGACCAGACCCATGGTGGCACCAGTGCCAAGTTGGGCTGGTTTGATAGTACCAAGTGGCTCCTGCAATCTGCCATCAAAAAGTTGGCAGGCGAGTTTGTTATCCAGGGAAAAGCGCCGTTGTTTTTGTTTGGGGGCCTCTGGCTGGGAGTGGCCGGCTGGCTCCTTAGAATCCACGATACGCAGGATGGTTCCCAGACCCAAGGTGGCACCAGTGCCAAGTCGGGCTGGTTTGATTACACCAAGTGGCTCCTGCAATCTGCCATCCAGAAGCGGGGTAGCTTACTTTTGTTTGCCAGGGAAACGGGCCGAGTTTTGTGTCTGGGGGCCTATGGCTGCGAGTGACCGGCTGGCTCCTGAAAAGCTACGATAGGCAGGATGGTGACCAGACCCATGGTGGCACCAGTGCCAAGTTGGGCTGATTTGATAGTACCAAGTGGCTCCTGCAATCTGCCATCAAAAAGTTGGCAGGCGAGTTTTGTTTTCCAGGGAAAAGCGCCGTTGTTTGTGTCTGGGGGCCTGTGGCTGGAGTGGCCGGCTGGCTCCTTACAATGAACGATACGCAGGATGGTTCCCAGAGCTGAGGTGGCACCAGTGCCAAGTCGGGCTGGTTTGATGGTGCAAAGTGGCTCCTGCAATCTGCCATCCAGAAGCGGGGTAGCTTACTTTTGTTTGCCAGGGAAACGGGCCGAAATATTTGTCTAGGGGCCTCTGGCTGGGGGTGGCTGGCTGGCTCCTGAAAAGCTACGATAGGCAGGATGGTGACCAGACCCATGGTGGCACCAGTGCCAAGTTGGGCTGGTTTGATAGTACCAAGTGGCTCCTGCAATCTGCCATCAAAAAGTTGTCAGGCGAGTTTTGTTTTCCAGGGAAAAGCGCCGTTGTTTGTATTTGGGGGCCTGTGGCTGGGAGTGGCCGGCTGGCTCCTTTGAACCCACGATACGCAGGATGGTTCCCAGACCCAAGGTGGCACCAGTGCCAAGTCGGGCTGGTTTGATACTACCAAATGCGTCCTGCAATCTGCCATCCAGAAGCGGGGCAGCTTAATTTTGTTTGCCAGGGAAACGGGCCGTGGGTTTTGTTTGGGGGCCTATGGCTGAGAGTGGCCTGCTGGCTCCTGAAAATCCACGCTAGGCAGCATGGTTCCCAGATGCAAGGTGGCACCAGTGCCAAGTCGGGCTGGTTTGATGGTGCAAAGTGGCTCCTGCAATCTGCCATCCAGAAGCGGGGCAGCTGATTTTTGTTTGCCAGAGAAAAATTCCGTGGATTGTTTTTGGGGGCATATTGCTGGGAGTGGCCGGCTGGCTCCTTAAAATGCTCGATACGCATGATGGTTCCCAGGTCCAAGGTGTCACCACTACCAAGTCGGCCTGCGGTTTTAGTATCAAGTTCATCCTGCAATTTGCCATCCAGAAGAGGGGCAGTTGAGTTTTGTTTGCCAGAGAAACGGGCCGAGGTTTCTGTTTGGGGACATATGGCTGAGAGTGGCCGGCTGGCCCCTGAATATCCACGATACACAGCATGGTTCCCAGATCCAAGGTGGCACCAGTGCCAAGTTGGGCTGGTTTGATAGTACCAAGTGTCTCCTGCAATCTGCCATCCAGAAGCGGGGCAGCTTACTTTTGTTTGCCAGAGAAATAGGCCTAGGTTTTTGTCTGGGGGCCTGTGGCTAGGAGTGGCCGGCTGGCTCCTAAGAATCCACGATACGCAGGATGTTTCCCAGACCCAAGGTGGCACCAGTGCCAAGTCGGGCTGGTTTGATAGTACCAAGTGGCTCCTGCAAACTCCATCAAAAAGTTGGCAGGCGTGTTTTGTTTTCCAGGGAACAGTGCCGTTGATTTTGTTTGGGGGCCTGTGGCTGGGAGTGGCCGGCTGGCTCCTTAGAATCCACGATACGCAGGATGGTTCCCAGACCCAAGGTGGCACCAGTGCCAAGTCGGGCTGGTTTGATTACACCAAGTGGCTCCTGCAATCTGCCATCCAGAAGTGAGGCAGCTAAGTTTTGTTTGCCAGAAAAAAGGGCCGTGGTTTTTGTTGGGGGCCTGTGGCTGGGAGTGGCCGGCTGGCTCCTTAGAATCCACCATACGCAGGATGGTTCCCAGACCCAAGGTGGCACCAGTGCCAAGTCGGGCTGGTTTGATAGTACCAAGTGGCTCCTGCAATCTGCCATCCAGAAGCGGTGCAGTTGAGTTTTGTTTGCCAGAGAAAAGGGCCGTGGGTTGTGTTTGGGGGCATATGGCTGGGAGTGGCCGGCTGTCTCATTAAAAAGATCGATACGCAGGATGGTTCCCAGACCCAAGGTGGCACCAGTGCCAAGTCGGGCTGTTTTTATAGTACCAAGTGCGTCCTGCAATTTGCCATCCAGAAGAGGGGCAGTGGAGTTTTTTTTGCCAGAGAATAGCGCCGTTGTTTGTGTTTGGGGGCTTGTGGCTGGGAGTGGCCGACTGGCGCCTTAGAATCCGTGTTACGCAGCATGGTTCCCAGACCAGAGGTGGCACCAGTGCCAAGTTGGGCTGGTTTGATAGTACCAAGTGGCTCCTGCAATCTGCCATCCAGAAGCGGGGCAGCTTACTTTTGTTTGCCAGGGAAACGGGCCGAGGTTTGTGTCTGGGGGCCTATGGCTGGGAGTGACCGGCTGGCTCCTGAAAAGCTACGATAGGCAGGATGGTGACCAGACCCATGGTGGCACCAGTGCCAAGTTGGGCTGGTTTGATAGTACCAAGTGGCTCCTGCAATCTGCCATCAAAAATTTGGCAGGCGAGTTTTGTTTTCCAGGGAAAAGCGCCGTTGTTTGTATTTGGGGGCCTGTGGCTGGGAGTGGCCGGCTGGCTCCTTAGAATCCACGATACGCGGCATGGTTCCCAGACCAGAGGTGGCACCAGTGCCAAGTCGGGCTGGTTTGATGGTGAAAAGTGGCTCCTGCAATCTGCCATCCAGAAGCGGGATAACTTACTTTTGTTTGCCAGGGAAACGGGCCGAGGTTTTTGTCTGGGGGCCTATGGCTGCGAGTGACCGGCTGGCTCCTGAAAAGCTACGATAGGCAGGATGGTGACCAGACCCATGGTGGCACCAGTGCCAAGTTGGGCTGGTTTGATAGTACCAAGTGGCTCCTGCAATCTGCCATCAAAATGTTGGCAGGCGAGTTTTGTTTTCCAGGGAAAAGTGCCGTTGTTTGTGTTTGGGGGCCTGTGGGTGGGAGTGCCCGGCTGGCTCCTTAGAATCCACGATACGCAGGATGGTTCCCAGACCAGAGGTCGCACCAGTGCCAAGTCGGGCCAGTTTGATGGTGCAAATTGGCTCCTGCAATCTGCCATCCAGAAGCGGGGTAGCTTACTTTTGTTTGCCAGGGAAACGGGCCGAGTTTTGTGTCTGGGGGCCTATGGCTGCGAGTGACCGGCTGGCTCCTGAAAAGCTACGATAGGCAGGATGGTGACCAGACCCATGGTGGTACCAGTGCCAAGTTGGGCTGATTTGATAGTACCAAGTGGCTCCTGCAATCTGCCATCAAAAAGTTGGCAGGCGAGTTTTCTTTTCCAGGGAAAAGCGCCGTTGTTTGTGTCTGGGGGCCTGTGGCTGGGAGTGGCCGGCTGGCTCCTTACAATGAACGATACGCAGGATGGTTCCCAGACCTGAGGTGGCACCAGTGCCAAGTCGGGCTAGTTTGATGGTGCAAAGTGGCTCCTGCAATCTGCCATCCAGAAGCGGGGTAGCTTACTTTTGTTTGCCAGGGAAACGGGCCGAGGTTTTTCTCTGGGGGCCTATGGCAGGGAGGGACCGGCTGGCTCCTGAAAAGCTACGATAGGCAGGATGGTGACCAGACCCATGGTGGCACCAGTGCCAAGTTGGGCTGATTTGATAGTAGCAAGTGGCTCCTGCAATCTGCCATCAAAATGTTGGCAGGCGAGTTTTGTTTTCCAGGGAAAAGCGCCGTTGTTTGTGTTTGGTGGCCTGTGGCTGGGAGTGACCGGCTGGCTCCTTAGAATCCACGATACGCAGGATGGTTCCCAGACCCAAGGTGGCACCAGTGCCAAGTTGGGCTGGTTTGATAGTACCAAGTGGTTCCTGCAATCTGCCATCCAGAAGCGGGGCAGCTTACTTTTGTTTGCCAGGGAAACGGGCCGAGGTTTTTCTCTGGGGGCCTATGGCTTGGAGTGACCGGCTAGGTCCTGAAAAGCTACGATAGGCAGGATGGTGACCAGATCCATGGTGGCACCAGTGCCAAGTTGGGCTGGTTTGATAGTACCAAGTGGCTCCTGCAATCTGCCATCAAATAGTTGGCAGGCGAGTTTTGTTTTCCAGGGAAAAGCGCTGTGGTTTGTGTTTGGGGGCCTGTGGCTGGGAGTGGCCGGCTGGCTCCTTAGAATCCACGATACGCAGGATGGTTCCCAGACCAGAGGTGGCACCAGTGCCAAGTCGGGCTGGTTTGATGGTGAAAAGTGGCTCCTGCAATCTGCCATCCAGAAGCGGGATAACTTACTTTTGTTTGCCAGGGAAACGGGCCAAGGTTTTTGTCTGGGGGCCTATGGCTGGGAGTGACCGGCTGGCTCCTGAAAAGCTACGATAGGCAGGATGGTGACCAGACCCATGGTGGCACCAGTGTCAAGTTGGGCTGGTGTGATAGTACCAAGTGGCTCCGGCAATCTGCCATCAAAATTTGGCAGGCGAGGTTTGTTTTCCAGGGAAAAGCGCCGTTGTTTTTGTTTGGGGGCCTGTGGGTGGGAGTGGCCAGATGGCTAATTAGAATCCACGATACGCAGCATGGTTCCCAGACCTGAGGTGGCACCAGTGCCAAGTCGGGCTGGTTTGATACTATCAAGTGCGTCCTGCAATCTGCCATCCAGAAGCGGGGTAGCTTACTTTTGTTTGCCAGGGAAACGGGCCGAGGTTTGTGTCTGGGGGCCTATGGCTGGGAGTGACCGGCTGGCTCCTGAAAAGCTACGATAGGCAGGATGGTGACCAGACCCATGGTGGCACCAGTGCCAAGTTGGGCTGGTTTGATAGTACCAAGTGGCTCCTGCAATCTGCCATCAAAATGTTGGCAGGCGAGTTTTGTTTTCCAGGGAAAAGCGCCGTTGTTTGTGTTTGGGGGCCTGTGGGTGGGAGTGGCCGGCTGGCTCCTTAGAATCCACGATACGCAGGATGGTTCCCAGAGCTGAGGTGGCACCAGTGCCAAGTCGGGCTAGTTTGATGGTGCAAAGTGGCTCCTGCAATCTGCCATCCAGAAGCGGGGCAGCTTACTTTTGTTTGCCAGGGAAACGGGCCGAGTATTGTTTCTGGGGGCCTATGGCTGCGAGTGACCGGCTGGCTCCTGAAAAGCTACGATAGGCAGGATGGTGACCAGACCCATGGTGGCACCAGTGCCAAGTTGGGCTGGTTTGATAGTACCAAGTGGCTCCTGCAATCTGCCATCAAAAAGTTGGCAGGCGAGTTTTGTTTTCCAGGGAAAAGCGCCGTTGTTTGTGTTTGGGGGCCTGTGGCTGGGAGTGGACGGATGGCTCCTTAGAACCACGATACGCAGGATGTTTCCCAGACCAGAGGTGGCACCAGTGCCAAGTTGGGCTGGTTTGATAGTACCAAGTGGTTCCTGCAATCTGCCATCCAGAAGCGGGGCAGCTTACTTTTGTTTGCCAGGGAAACGGGCCGAGTTTTGTGTCTGGGGGCCTATGGCTGGGAGTGACCGCCTGGCTCCTGAAAAGCTACGATAGGCAGGATGGTGACCAGACCCATGGTGGCACCAGTGCCAAGTTGGGCTGGTTTGATAGTACCAAGTGGCTCCTGCAATCTGCCATCAAAAAGTTGGCAGGCGAGTTTGTTATCCAGGGAAAAGCGCCGTTGTTTGTGTTTGGGGGCCTCTGGCTGGGAGTGGCCGGCTGGCTCCTTAGAATCCACGATACGCAGGATGGTTCCCAGACCAGAGGTGGCACCAGTGCCAAGTCGGGCTGGTTTGATGGTGAAAAGTGGCTCCTGCAATCTGCCATCCAGAAGCGGGATAACTTACTTTTGTTTGCCAGGGAAACGGGCCGAGGTTTTTGTCTGGGGGCCTATGGCTGGGAGTGACCGGCTGGCTCCTGAAAAGCTACGATAGGCAGGATGGTGACCAGACCCATGGTGGCACCAGTGCCAAGTTGGGCTGGTTTGATAGTACCAAGTGGCTCCTGCAATCTGCCATCAAAATGTTGGCAGGCGAGTTTTGTTTTCCAGGGAAAAGTGCCGTTGTTTGTGTTTGGGGGCCTGTGGGTGGGAGTGCCCGGCTGGCTCCTTAGAATCCACGATACGCAGGATGGTTCCCAGACCAGAGGTCGCACCAGTGCCAAGTCGGGCCAGTTTGATGGTGCAAATTGGCTCCTGCAATCTGCCATCCAGAAGCGGGGTAGCTTACTTTTGTTTGCCAGGGAAACGGGCCGAGTTTTGTGTCTGGGGGCCTATGGCTGCGAGTGACCGGCTGGCTCCTGAAAAGCTACGATAGGCAGGATGGTGACCAGACCCATGGTGGTACCAGTGCCAAGTTGGGCTGATTTGATAGTACCAAGTGGCTCCTGCAATCTGCCATCAAAAAGTTGGCAGGCGAGTTTTCTTTTCCAGGGAAAAGCGCCGTTGTTTGTGTCTGGGGGCCTGTGGCTGGGAGTGGCCGGCTGGCTCCTTACAATGAACGATACGCAGGATGGTTCCCAGACCTGAGGTGGCACCAGTGCCAAGTCGGGCTAGTTTGATGGTGCAAAGTGGCTCCTGCAATCTGCCATCCAGAAGCGGGGTAGCTTACTTTTGTTTGCCAGGGAAACGGGCCGAGGTTTTTCTCTGGGGGCCTATGGCAGGGAGGGACCGGCTGGCTCCTGAAAAGCTACGATAGGCAGGATGGTGACCAGACCCATGGTGGCACCAGTGCCAAGTTGGGCTGATTTGATAGTAGCAAGTGGCTCCTGCAATCTGCCATCAAAATGTTGGCAGGCGAGTTTTGTTTTCCAGGGAAAAGCGCCGTTGTTTGTGTTTGGTGGCCTGTGGCTGGGAGTGACCGGCTGGCTCCTTAGAATCCACGATACGCAGGATGGTTCCCAGACCCAAGGTGGCACCAGTGCCAAGTTGGGCTGGTTTGATAGTACCAAGTGGTTCCTGCAATCTGCCATCCAGAAGCGGGGCAGCTTACTTTTGTATGCCAGGGAAACGGGCCGAGGTTTGTGTCTGGGGGCCTATGGCTTGGAGTGACCGGCTAGGTCCTGAAAAGCTACGATAGGCAGGATGGTGACCAGATCCATGGTGGCACCAGTGCCAAGTTGGGCTGGTTTGATAGTACCAAGTGGCTCCTGCAATCTGCCATCAAATAGTTGGCAGGCGAGTTTTGTTTTCCAGGGAAAAGCGCTGTGGTTTGTGTTTGGGGGCCTGTGGCTGGGAGTGGCCGGCTGGCTCCTTAGAATCCACGATACGCAGGATGGTTCCCAGACCAGAGGTGGCACCAGTGCCAAGTCGGGCTGGTTTGATGGTGAAAAGTGGCTCCTGCAATCTGCCATCCAGAAGCGGGATAACTTACTTTTGTTTGCCAGGGAAACGGGCCAAGGTTTTTGTCTGGGGGCCTATGGCTGGGAGTGACCGGCTGGCTCCTGAAAAGCTACGATAGGCAGGATGGTGACCAGACCCATGGTGGCACCAGTGTCAAGTTGGGCTGGTTTGATAGTACCAAGTGGCTCCGGCAATCTGCCATCAAAAAGTTGGCAGGCGAGGTTTGTTTTCCAGGGAAAAGCGCCGTTGTTTTTGTTTGGGGGCCTGTGGGTGGGAGTGGCCAGATGGCTAATTAGAATCCACGATACGCAGCATGGTTCCCAGACCTGAGGTGGCACCAGTGCCAAGTCGGGCTGGTTTGATACTATCAAGTGCGTCCTGCAATCTGCCATCCAGAAGCGGGGTAGCTTACTTTTGTTTGCCAGGGAAACGGGCCGAGGTTTGTGTCTGGGGGCCTATGGCTGGGAGTGACCGCCTGGCTCCTGAAAAGCTACGATAGGCAGGATGGTGACCAGACCCATGGTGGCACCAGTGCCAAGTTGGGCTGGTTTGATAGTACCAAGTGGCTCCTGCAATCTGCCGTCAAAATGTTGGCAGGCGAGTTTTGTTTTCCAGGGAAAAGCGCCGTTGTTTGTGTTTGGGGGCCTGTGGGTGGGAGTGGCCGGCTGGCTCCTTAGAATCCACGATACGCAGGATGGTTCCCAGAGCTGAGGTGGCACCAGTGCCAAGTCGGGCTAGTTTGATGGTGCAAAGTGGTTCCTGCAATCTGCCATCCAGAAGCGGGGCAGCTTACTTTTGTTTGCCAGGGAAACGGGCCGAGTATTGTTGCTGGGGGCCTATGGCTGCGAGTGACCGGCTGGCTCCTGAAAAGCTACGATAGGCAGGATGGTGACCAGACCCATGGTGGCACCAGTGCCAAGTTGGGCTGATTTGATAGTACCAAGTGGCTCCTGCAATCTGCCATCAAAAAGTTGGCAGGCGAGTTTGTTATCCAGGGAAAAGCGCCGTTGTTTGTGTTTGGGGGCCTCTGGCTGGGAGTGGCCGGCTGGCTCCTTAGAATCCACGATACGCAGGATGGTTCCCAGACCAGAGGTGGCACCAGTGCCAAGTCGGGCTGGTTTGATGGTGAAAAGTGGCTCCTGCAATCTGCCATCCAGAAGCGGGATAACTTACTTTTGTTTGCCAGGGAAACGGGCCGAGGTTTTTGTCTGGGGGCCTATGGCTGGGAGTGACCGGCTGGCTCCTGAAAAGCTACGATAGGCAGGATGGTGACCAGACCCATGGTGGCACCAGTGCCAAGTTGGGCTGGTTTGATAGTACCAAGTGGCTCCTGCAATCTGCCATCAAAATGTTGGCAGGCGAGTTTTGTTTTCCAGGGAAAAGTGCCGTTGTTTGTGTTTGGGGGCCTGTGGGTGGGAGTGCCCGGCTGGCTCCTTAGAATCCACGATACGCAGGATGGTTCCCAGACCAGAGGTCGCACCAGTGCCAAGTCGGGCCAGTTTGATGGTGCAAATTGGCTCCTGCAATCTGCCATCCAGAAGCGGGGTAGCTTACTTTTGTTTGCCAGGGAAACGGGCCGAGTTTTGTGTCTGGGGGCCTATGGCTGCGAGTGACCGGCTGGCTCCTGAAAAGCTACGATAGGCAGGATGGTGACCAGACCCATGGTGGTACCAGTGCCAAGTTGGGCTGATTTGATAGTACCAAGTGGCTCCTGCAATCTGCCATCAAAAAGTTGGCAGGCGAGTTTTCTTTTCCAGGGAAAAGCGCCGTTGTTTGTGTCTGGGGGCCTGTGGCTGGGAGTGGCCGGCTGGCTCCTTACAATGAACGATACGCAGGATGGTTCCCAGACCTGAGGTGGCACCAGTGCCAAGTCGGGCTAGTTTGATGGTGCAAAGTGGCTCCTGCAATCTGCCATCCAGAAGCGGGGTAGCTTACTTTTGTTTGCCAGGGAAACGGGCCGAGGTTTTTCTCTGGGGGCCTATGGCAGGGAGGGACCGGCTGGCTCCTGAAAAGCTACGATAGGCAGGATGGTGACCAGATCCATGGTGGCACCAGTGCCAAGTTGGGCTGGTTTGATAGTACCAAGTGGCTCCTGCAATCTGCCATCAAATAGTTGGCAGGCGAGTTTTGTTTTCCAGGGAAAAGCGCTGTGGTTTGTGTTTGGGGGCCTGTGGCTGGGAGTGGCCGGCTGGCTCCTTAGAATCCACGATACGCAGGATGGTTCCCAGACCAGAGGTGGCACCAGTGCCAAGTCGGGCTGGTTTGATGGTGAAAAGTGGCTCCTGCAATCTGCCATCCAGAAGCGGGATAACTTACTTTTGTTTGCCAGGGAAACGGGCCAAGGTTTTTGTCTGGGGGCCTATGGCTGGGAGTGACCGGCTGGCTCCTGAAAAGCTACGATAGGCAGGATGGTGACCAGACCCATGGTGGCACCAGTGTCAAGTTGGGCTGGTTTGATAGTACCAAGTGGCTCCGGCAATCTGCCATCAAAAAGTTGGCAGGCGAGGTTTGTTTTCCAGGGAAAAGCGCCGTTGTTTTTGTTTGGGGGCCTGTGGGTGGGAGTGGCCAGATGGCTAATTAGAATCCACGATACGCAGCATGGTTCCCAGACCTGAGGTGGCACCAGTGCCAAGTCGGGCTGGTTTGATACTATCAAGTGCGTCCTGCAATCTGCCATCCAGAAGCGGGGTAGCTTACTTTTGTTTGCCAGGGAAACGGGCCGAGGTTTGTGTCTGGGGGCCTATGGCTGGGAGTGACCGCCTGGCTCCTGAAAAGCTACGATAGGCAGGATGGTGACCAGACCCATGGTGGCACCAGTGCCAAGTTGGGCTGGTTTGATAGTACCAAGTGGCTCCTGCAATCTGCCATCAAAATGTTGGCAGGCGAGTTTTGTTTTCCAGGGAAAAGCGCCGTTGTTTGTGTTTGGGGGCCTGTGGGTGGGAGTGGCCGGCTGGCTCCTTAGAATCCACGATACGCAGGATGGTTCCCAGAGCTGAGGTGGCACCAGTGCCAAGTCGGGCTAGTTTGATGGTGCAAAGTGGCTCCTGCAATCTGCCATCCAGAAGCGGGGCAGCTTACTTTTGTTTGCCAGGGAAACGGGCCGAGTATTGTTTCTGGGGGCCTATGGCTGCGAGTGACCGGCTGGCTCCTGAAAAGCTACGATAGGCAGGATGGTGACCAGACCCATGGTGGCACCAGTGCCAAGTTGGGCTGATTTGATAGTACCAAGTGGCTCCTGCAATCTGCCATCAAAAAGTTGTCAGGCGAGTTTTGTTTTCCAGGGAAAAGCGCCGTTGTTTGTGTTTGGGGGCCTGTGGCTGGGAGTGGACGGATGGCTCCTTAGAACCACGATACGCAGGATGTTTCCCAGACCAGAGGTGGCACCAGTGCCAAGTCGGGCTGGTTTGATACTACCAAGTGGTTCCTGCAATCTGCCATCCAGAAGCGGGGCAGCTTACTTTTGTTTGCCAGGGAAACGGGCCGAGTTTTGTGTCTGGGGGCCTATGGCTGGGAGTGACCGCCTGGCTCCTGAAAAGCTACGATAGGCAGGATGGTGACCAGACCCATGGTGGCACCAGTGCCAAGTTGGGCTGGTTTGATAGTACCAAGTGGCTCCTGCAATCTGCCATCAAAAAGTTGGCAGGCGAGTTTGTTATCCAGGGAAAAGCGCCGTTGTTTGTGTTTGGGGGCCAGTGGCTGGGAGTGGCCGGCTGGCTCCTTAGAATCCACGATACGCAGGATGGTTCCCAGACCAGAGGTGGCACCAGTGCCAAGTCGGGCTGGTTTGAAGGTGAAAAGTGGCTCCTGCAATCTGCCATCCAGAAGCGGGATAACTTACTTTTGTTTGCCAGGGAAAAGGGCCGAGGTTTGTGTCTGGGGGCCTATGGCTGGGAGTGACCGGCTGGCTCCTGAAAAGCTACGATAGGCAGGATGGTGACCAGACCCATGGTGGCACCAGTGCCAAGTTGGGCTGGTTTGATAGTACCAAGTGGCTCCTGCAATCTGCCATCAAAATGTTGGCAGGCGAGTTTTGTTTTCCAGGGAAAAGTGCCGTTGTTTGTGTTTGGGGGCCTGTGGGTGGGAGTGACCGGCTGGCTCCTTAGAATCCACGATACGCAGGATGGTTCCCAGACCAGAGGTCGCACCAGTGCCAAGTCGGGCCAGTTTGATGGTGCAAATTGGCTCCTGCAATCTGCCATCCAGAAGCGGGGTAGCTTACTTTTGTTTGCCAGGGAAACGGGCCGAGTTTTGTGTCTGGGGGCCTATGGCTGCGAGTGACCGGCTGGCTCCTGAAAAGCTACGATAGGCAGGATGGTGACCAGACCCATGGTGGCACCAGTGCCAAGTTGGGCTGATTTGATAGTACCAAGTGGCTCCTGCAATCTGCCATCAAAAAGTTGGCAGGCGAGTTTTGTTTTCCAGGGAAAAGCGCCGTTGTTTGTGTCTGGGGGCCTGTGGCTGGGAGTGGCCGGCTGGCTCCTTACAATGAACGATACGCAGGATGGTTCCCAGACCTGAGGTCGCACCAGTGCAAAGTTGGGCTGGTTTGATACTACCAAGTGGTTCCTGCAATCTGCCATCCAGAAGCGGGGCAGCTTACTTTTGTTTGCCAGGGAAACGGGCCGAGGTTTTTCTCTGGGGGCCTATGGCAGGGAGGGACCGGCTGGCTCCTGAAAAGCTACGATAGGCAGGATGGTGACCAGACCCATGGTGGCACCAGTGCCAAGTTGGGCTGATTTGATAGTAGCAAGTGGCTCCTGCAATGTGCCATCATAATTTTGGCAGGCGAGTTTTGTTTTCCAGGGAAAAGCGCTGTGGTTTGTGTTTGGGGGCCTGTGGCTGGGACTGACCGGCTGGCTCCTTAAAATCCACGATACGCAGGATGGTTCCCAGAGCCAAGGTGGCACCAGTGTCAAGTTGGGCTGGTTTGATTGTACCAAGTGGCTCCTGCAATCTGCCATCCAGACGCGGGGCAGCTTACTTTTGTTTGCCAGGGAAACGGGCCGAGGTTTTTCTCTGGGGGCCTATGGCAGGGAGGGACCGGCTGGCTCCTGAAAAGCTACGATAGGCAGGATGGTGACCAGACCCATGGTGGCACCAGTGCCAAGTTGGGCTGATTTGATAGTAGCAAGTGGCTCCTGCAATGTGCCATCATAATTTTGGCAGGCGAGTTTTGTTTTCCAGGGAAAAGCGCTGTGGTTTGTGTTTGGGGGCCTGTGGCTGGGAGTGACCGGCTGGCTCCTTAGAATCCACGATACGCAGGATGGTTCCCAGACCCAAGGTGGCACCAGTGCCAAGTTGGGCTGGTTTGATAGTACCAAGTGGCTCCTGCAATCTGCCATCCAGAAGCGGGGCAGCTTACTTTTGTTTGCCAGGGAAACGGGTCGAGCTTTGTGTCTGGGGGCCTATGGCTGGGAGTGACCGGCTGGCTCCTGAAAAGCTACGATAGGCAGGATGGTGACCAGACCCATGGTGGCACCAGTGCCAAGTAGGGCTGGTTTGATAGTACCAAGTGGCTCCTGCAATCTGCCATCAAAAAGTTGGCATGCAAGTTTTGTTTTCCAGGGAAAAGCGCCGTTGTTTTTGTTTGGGGGCCTATGGCTGGGAGTGGCCGGCTGGCTCCTTAGAATCCAAGATACGCAGGATGGTTCCCAGACCAGAGGTGGCACCAGTGCCAAGTCGGGCTGGTTTGATAGTACCAAGTGCGTCCTGCAATCTGCCATCCAGAAGCGGGGTAGCTTACTTTTGTTTGCCAGGGAAACGGGCCGAGGTTTTTGTCTCGGGGCCTATGGCTGGGAGTGACCGGCTGGCTCCTGAAAAGCTACGATAGGCAGGATGGTGACCAGACCCATGGTGGCACCAGTGCCAAGTTCGGCTGGTTTGATAGTAGCAAGTGGCTCCTGCAATCTGCCATCAAAAAGTTGGCAGGCGAGTTTTGTTTTCCAGGGAAAAGCGCCGTTGTTTGTGTTTGGGGGCCTGTGGCTGGGAGTGGCCGGCTGGCTCCTTAGAATCCACGATACGCAGCATGGTTCCCAGACCAGAGGTGGCACCAGTGCCAAGTCGGGCTGGTTTGATAGTACCAAGTGCGTCCTGCAATCTGCCATCCAGAAGCGGGGCAGCTTACTTTTGTTTGCCAGGGAAACGGGCCGAGGTTTTTGTCTGGGGGCCTATGGCTGGGAGTGACCGGCTGGCTCCTGAAAAGCTACGATAGGCAGGATGGTGACCCGACCAGAGGTGGCACCAGTGCCAAGTTGGGCTGATTTGATAGTACCAAGTAGCTCCTGCAATCTGCCATCAAATTTGGCAGGCGAGTTTTGTTTTCCAGGGAAAAGCGCCGTTGTTTGTGTTTGGGGGCCTGTGGCTGGGAGAGGCCGGCTGGCTCCTTAGAATCCACGATACGCAGCATGGTTCCCAGACCAGAGGTGGCACCAATGCCAAGTCGGGCTAGTTTGATGGTGCAAAGTGGCTCCTGCAATCTGCCATCCAGTAGCGGGGTAGCTTACTTTTTTTTGCCAGGGAAACGGGCCGAGGTTTTTGTCTGGAGGCCTATGGCTGGGAGTGACCGGCTGGCTCCTGAAAAGCTACGATAGGCAGGATGGTGACCAGACCCATGGTGACACCAGTGCCAAGTTGGGCTGATTTGATAGTACCAAGTGGCTCCTGCAATCTGCCATCAAAAAGTTGGCAGGCGAGTTTTGTTTTCCAGGGAAAAGCGCTGTTGTTTGTGTTTGCGGGCCTGTGGCTGGGAGTGGCCGGCTGGCTCCTTAGAATCCACGATACGCAGGATGGTTCCCAGACCCAAGATGGCACCAGTGCCAAGTCGGGCTGGTTTGATAGTACCAAGTGGTTCCTGCAATCTGCCATCCAGAAGCGGGGCAGCTGAATTTTGTTTGCCAGGGAAACGGGCCGAGGTTTTTGTCTGGGGGCCTATGGCTGGCAGTGGCCGGCTGGCTCCTGAAAATCCATTATACGCAGCATGGTTCCCAGACCCAAGATGGCACCAGTGCCAAGTTGGGCTGGTTTGACAGTGTCAAGTGCCTCATGCAATCTCCCATCCAGAAACGGGGCAGCTGAGTTCTTTTGCCTGTGAACCGGCCGTTGTTTTTGATTGGGGTCTGTGGCCGAGAATGGTCGACTGGCTCCTGACAATCCACAACACGCAGGATGGTTCCCAGACTCAAGGTGGCACCAGGGCCAAGTCGGGCTTTTTTGATAGTACCAAGTGCGTCCTGCAATCTGCCATCCTGACGCGGGGCAGCGGATCTTTGTTTGCCAGAGTAAAGGTCCGTGGTTTGTTTTTGGGGGCATATGGCTGGGAGTGGCCGGCTGGCTCCTTAAGAAGGTCGATACGCAGGATGGTTCCCAGATCGAAGGTGGCACCATCGCCAAGTTTGGCTGTTTTTGGAGTACCAAGTGCGTCCTGATATTTTCCATCCAGAAGAAGGGCAGTTGAGTTTTCTTTTCCAGGGAAAAGCGCCGTTGTTTTTGTTTGGAGGCCTGTGGCTGGGAGTGGCCGGCTGGCTCCTTTCAACACACGATACGCCGGATGGTTCCCAACCCAAGGTGGCACCAGTGCCAAGTCGGGCTGGTTTGATACTACCAAGTGGCTCCTGCAATCTGCCATCCAGAAGCGGGGTAGCTTACTTTTTTTTGCCAGGGAAACGGGCCGAGCTTTGTGTCTCAGGGCCTATGGCTGGGAGTGACCGGCTGGCTCCTGAAAAGCAACGATAGGCAGGATGGTGATCAGACCCATGGTGACACCAGTGCCAAGTTGGGCTGGTTTGATAGTACCAAGTGGCTCCTGCAATCTGCCATCAAAAAGTTGGCAGGCGAGTTGTGTTTTCCAGGGAAAAGCGCCGTTGTTTTTGTTTGGGGGCCTGTGGGTGGGAGTGGCCGGCTGGCTCCTTAGAATCCACGATACGCAGCATGGTTCCCAGACCCAAGGTGGCACCAGTGCCAAGTCGGGCTGGTTTGATGGTGAAAAGTGGCTCCTGCAATCTGCCATCCAGAAGCGGGATAACTTACTTTTGTTTGCCAGGGAAACGGGCCGAGGTTTGTGTTTGGGGGCCTATGGCTGGGAGTGACCGGCTGGCTCCTGAAAAGCTACGATAGGCAGGATGGTGACCAGACCCATGGTGGCACCAGTGCCAAGTTGGGCTGGTTTGATAGTACCAAGTGGCTCCTGCAATCTGCCATCAAAAAGTTGGCAGGCGAGTTTTGTTTTCCAGGGAAAAGCTCAGTTGTTTGTGTTTGGGGGCCTGTGGCTGGGATTGGCCAGCTGTCTCCTTAGAATCCACGATACGCAGGATGGTTCCCAGACCAGAGGTGGCACCAGTGCCAAGTCGGGCTGGTTTGATGGTACCATGTGGCTCCTGCAATCTGCCATCCAGAAGCGGGGCAGCTTACTTTTGTTTGCCACGGAAACGGGCCGAGGTTTGTGTCTGGGGGCCTATGGCTGGGAGTGGCCGGCTAGGTCCTGTAAAGCTACGATAGGCAGGATGGTGACCAGACCCATGGTGGCACCAGTGCCAAGTTGGGCTGGTTTGATAGTACCAAGTGGCTCCTGCAATCTGCCATCCAGAAGCGGGTCAGCTTACTTTTGTTTCCCAGGGAAACGGGCCGAGGTATTTGTCTGGGGGCCTATGGCTGGGAGTGACTGGCTGGCTACTGAAAAGCTACGATAGGCAGGATGGTTACCAGACTCATGGTGGCACCAGTGCCAAGTTGGGCTTGTTTGATAGTACCAAGTGGCTCCTGCAATCTGCCATCAAAAAGTTGTCAGGCGAGTTTTGTTTTCCAGGGAAAAGCGCCGATGTTTTGTTTAGAGGCCTGTGGCTGGGAGTGGCCGCATGACCTCGTAGAATCTACGTTACGCAGCATGGTTCCCAGAGCCAAGGTGGCACCAGGGCCAAGTCGGGCTGGTTTGATAGTACCAACTGCATCCTGCAATCTGCCATCCAAAAGCGGGGCAGCTTACTTTTGTTTGCCAGGGAAACGGGCCGAGGTTTGTGTCTGGGGGCCTATGGCAGGGAGTGACCGGCTGGCTCCTGAAAAGCTACGATAGGCAGGATGTTTGCCTGACCCATGGTGGCACCAGTGCCAAGTTGGGCTGGTTTGATAGTACCAAGTGGCTCCTGCAATCTGCCATCCAGAATCGGGGGTGCTTACTTTTGTTTTCCAGGGAAACGGGCCGAGGTTTGTGTCTGGAGGCCTATGGCTGGGAGTGACCGGCTGGCTCCTGAAAAGCTACGATAGGCAGGATGGTGACCAGACCCATGGTGGCACCAGTGCCAAGTTGGGCTGGTTTGATAGTACCAAGTGGCTCCTGCAATCTGCCATGAAAAAGTTGGCAGGCGAGTTTTGTTTTCCAGGAAAAAGCGCCGTTGTTTGTGTTTGGGGGCCTGTGGCTGGGAGTGGCCAGCTGGCTCCTTAGAATCCACGATACGCAGGATGGTTCCCAGACCAGAGGTGGCACCAGTGCCAAGTCGGGCTGGTTTGATGGTGCAAAGTGGCTCCTGCAATCTGCCATCCAGAAGCGGGGTAGCTTACTTTTGTTTGCCAGGGAAACGGGCCGAGGTTTGTGACTGGGGGCCTATGGCTGGGAGTGACCGGCTGGCTCCTGAAAAGCTACGATAGGCAGGATGGTGACCAGATCCATGGTGGCACCAGTGCCAAGTTGGGCTGGTTTGATAGTACCAAGTGGCTCCTGCAATCTGCCATCAAAAAGTTGGCAGGCGAGTTTTGTTTTCCTGGGAAAAGCGCCGTTGTTTTTGTTTGGAGGCCTGTGGCTGGGAGTGGCTGGCTGCCTCCTTTGAACCCAGGATTCGCAGCATGGTTCCCAGAGCCAAGGTGGCACCAGTGCCAAGTTGGGCTGGTTTGATAGTACCAAGTGGCTCCTGCAATCTGCCATCCAGAAGCGGGACAGCTTACTTTTATTTCCCAGGGAAACGGGCCGAGGTATTTGTCTGGGGGCCTATGGCTGGGAGTGACTGGCTGGCTACTGAAAAGCTACGATAGGCAGGATGGTTACCAGACTCATGGTGGCACCAGTGCCAAGTCGGGCTGGTTTGATAATACTAAATAGCTCCTGCAATCTGCCATCCAGACGCGGGGCAGCGGATTTTTGTTTGCTGGAGAAACGTTCCGTGGTTTTTTTCTGGGGGTATATGGCTGGACGTGGCCGGCTGGCTCCTTTAAAAGCTCGATACGCAGGATTGTTCCCTGACCCAAGGTGGCATCAGTGCCAAGTCGGGCTCTTTTCGTAGTACCAAGTGCGTCCTGCAATTTGCCATCCAGAAGAGGGGCAGTTGAGTTTTGTTTGCCAGAGCAAAGGGCCGTGGTATGTGTTTGGGGGCATATGGCTGAGAGTGGCCGGCTGGCCCCTGAAAATCCACGATAGGCAGGATGGTTCCCAGAACCAAGGTGGCACGAGTGCCATGTTGGCCTGGTTTGATAGTACCATGTGGCTCCTGCAATCTGCCATCCAGAAGCGGGGCTGCTTACTTTGGTTTGCCAGGGAAACGGGACGAGGTATTTGTCAGGGGGCCTATGGCTGGGAGTGACCGGCTGGCTCCTGAAAAGCTACGATAGGCAGGATGGTGACCAGACCCATGGTGGCACCAGTGCCAAGTTGGGCTGGTTTGATAGTACCAAGTGGCTCCTGCAATCTGCCATCAAAATGTTGGCAGGCGAGTTTTGTTTTCCAGGGAAAAGCGCCGTTGTTTTTGTTTAGAGGCCTGTGGCAGGGAGTGGCCACCTGTCCTCGTAGAATCTACGTTACGCAGGATGGTTCCCAGAGCCAAGGTGGCACCAGGGCCAAGTCGGGCTGGTTTGATAGTACTAAGTGCATCCTGCAATCAGCCATCCAAAAGCGGGGCAGCTTACTTTTGTTTGCCAGGGAAACGGGCCGAGGTTTGTGTCTGGGGGCCTATGGCAGGGAGTGACCGGCTGGCTCCTGAAAAGCTACGATAGGCAGGATGTTTACCAGACCCATGGTGGCACCAGTGCCAAGTTGGGCTGATTTCATAGTACCAAGTGGCTCCTGCAATCTGCCATCCAGGATCGGGGCAGCTTACTTTTGTTTTCCAGGGAAACGGGCCGAGGTTTGTGTCTGGGGGCCTATGGCTGGGAGTGACCGGCTGGCTCCTGAAAAGCTACGATAGGCAGGATGGTGACCAGACCCATGGCGGCACCAGTGCCAAGTTGGGCTTGTTTGATAGTACCAAGTGGCTCCTGCAATCTGCCATCAAAATGTTGGCAGGCGAGTTTTGTTTTCCAGGGAAAAGCGCCGTTGTTTTTGTTTGGTGGCCTGTGGCACGGAGTGGCCGGGTGGCTGCTTAGAATCCACGATACGCAGGATGGTTCCCAGACCCAAGGTGGCACCAGTGCCAAGTCGGGCTGTTTTGACACTACCAAGTGGCTCCTGCACTCTGCCATCCAGAATCGGGGCAGCTTAATTTTGTTTGCCAGGGAAACGGTCCGAGGTTTGTGTCTGGGGGCCTATGGCTGGGAGTGACCGGCTGGCTCCTGAAATGCTACAATAGGCAGGATGGTTCCCAGACCCATAGTGGCACCAGTGCCAAGTTGGGCTGATTTGATAGTACCAAGTGGCTCCTGCAATCTGCCATCCAGAATCGGGGTAGCTTACTTTTGTTTTCCAGGGAAACGGGCCGAGGTTTGTGTCTGGGGGTCTATGGTTGGGAGTGGCCGGCTGGCTCCTTAGAATCCACGATACGCAGGATGGTTCCCAGAGCTGAGGTGCCACCAGTGCCAAGTTGGGCTGGTTTGATACTACCAAGTGGTTCCTGCAATCTGCCATCCAGAAGCGGGGCAGCTTACTTTTGTTTGCCTGGGAAACGGGCCGAGGTTTTTGTCTGGGGGCCTATGGCTGGGACTGACCGGCTGGCTCCTTAAAATCCACGATACGCAGGATGGTTCCCAGACCAGAGTTGGCACCAGTGCCAAGTCGGGCTGGTTTGATAGTACCAAGTGGCTCCTGCAATCTGCCATCCAGAAGCGGGGCAGCTTACTTTTGTTTGCCAGGGAAACGGGCCGAGGTTTATGACTGGGGGCCTATGGCAGGGAGGGACCGGCTGGCTCCTGAAAAGCTACGATAGGCAGGATGGTGACCAGACCCATGGTGGCACCAGTGCCAAGTTGGGCTGGTTTGATAGTAGCAAGTGGCTCCTGCAATGTGCCATCAAAATTTTGGCAGGCGAGTTTTGTTTTCCAGGGAAAAGCGCTGTGGTTTGTGTTTGGGGGCCTATGGCTGGGAGTGGCCGGCTGGCTCATTAGAATCCAAGATACGCCGGATGGTTCCCAGACCTGAGGTGGCACCAGTGCCAAGTCGGGCTGGTTTGATAGTACCAAGTGCGTCCTGCAATCTGCCATCCAGAAGCGGGGTAGCTTACTTTTGTTTGCCAGGGAAACGGACCGAGGTTTTTGTCTCGGGGCCTATGGCTGGGAGTGACCGGCTGGCTCCTGAAAAGCTACGATAGGCAGGATGGTGACCAGACCCATGGTGGCACCAGTGCCAAGTTCGGCTGGTTTGATAGTAGCAAGTGGCTCCTGCAATCTGCCATCAAAAAGTTGGCAGGCGAGTTTTGTTTTCCAGGGAAAAGCGCCGTTGTTTGTGTTTGGGGGCCTGTGGGTGGGAGTGGCCGGCTGGTTCCTTAGAATCCACGATACGCAGGATGGTTCCCAGACCTGAGGTGGCACCAGTGCCAAGTCGGGCTAGTTTGATGGTGCAAAGTGGCTCCTGCAATCTGCCATCCAGAAGCGGGGCAGCTTACTTTTGTTTCCCAGGGAAACGGGCCGAGCTTTGTGTCTGGGGGCCTATGGCTGGGAGTGACCGGCTGGCTCCTGAAAAGCTACGATAGGCAGGATGGTGACCAGACCCATGGTGGCACCAGTGCCAAGTTGGGCTGGTTTGATAGTACCAAGTGGCTCCTGCAATCTGCCATCAAAATGTTGTCAGGCGAGTTTTGTTTTCCAGGGAAAAGCGCCGTTGTTTTGTTTAGAGGCCTGGGGCAGGGAGTGGCCGCCTGTCCTCGTAGAATCTACGTTACGCAGCATGGTTCCCAGAGCCAAGGTGGCACCAGGGCCAAGTCGGGCTGGTTTGATAGTACTAAGTGCATCCTGCAATCAGCCATCTAAAAGCCGGGCAGCTTACTTTTGTTTGCCAGGGAAACGGGCCGAGGTTTGTGTCTGGGGGCCTATGGCAGGGAGTGACCGGCTGGCTCCTGAAAAGCTACGATAGGCAGGATGTTTACCAAACCCATGGTGGCACCAGTGCCAAGTTGGGCTGATTTCATAGTACCAAGTGGCTCCTGCAATCTGCCATCCAGAATCGGGGCAGCTTACTTTTGTTTTCCAGGGAAACGGGCCAAGGTTTGTGTCTGGGGGCCTATGGCTGGGAGTGACCGGCTGGCTCCTGAAAAGCTACGATAGGCAGGATGGTGACCAGACCCATGGCGGCACCAGTGCCAAGTTGGGCTTGTTTGATAGTACCAAGTGGCTCCTGCAATCTGCCATCAAAATGTTGGCAGGCGAGTTTTGTTTTCCAGGGAAAAGCGCCGTTGTTTGTGTTTGGGGGCCTGTGGCACGGAGTGGCCGGGTGGCTGCTTAGAATCCACGATACGCAGGATGGTTCCCAGACCCAAGGTGGCACCAGTGCCAAGTCGGGCTGTTTTGACACTACCAAGTGGCTCCTGCACTCTGCCATCCAGAATCGGGGCAGCTTAATTTTGTTTGCCAGGGAAACGGTCCGAGGTTTGTGTCTGGGGGCCTATGGCTGGGAGTGACCAGCTGGCTCCTGAAATGCTACAATAGGCAGGATGGTTCCCAGACCCATAGTGGCACCAGTGCCAAGTTGGGATGATTTGATAGTACCAAGTGGCTCCTGCAATCTGCCATCAAAAAGTTGGCAGGCGAATTTTGTTTTCCAGGGAAAAGCGCCGTTGTTTGTGTTTAGGGGCCTGTGGCTGGGAGTGGCCGGCTGGCTCCTTAGAATCCACGATATGCAGGATTGTTCCCAGACCCAAGGTGGCACCAGTGCCAAGTCGGGCTGGTTTGATGGTGCAAAGTGGCTCCTGCAATCTGCCATCCAGACGCGGGGCAGCGGATTTTTGTTTCCAAGAGAAATGATCCGTGGTTTGTTTTTGGGGGTTTATGGGTGGGCGTGGCCGGCTGGCTCCTTAAAAAGCTCGATATGCAGGATGGTTCCCTGACACAAGGTGGCACCAGTGCCACGTCGGGCGGTTTTCGTAGTACAAAGTGCGTCCTAAAATTTGCCATCCAGAAGAGGGGCAGTTGAGTTATGTTTGCCAGAGAAAAGGGCCGTGGTTTGTTTTTGGGGGCACATGGCTGAGAGTGGCCGGCTGGCTCCTGAAAAGCTACGATAGGCAGGATGTTTACCAGACCCATGGTGGCACCAGTGCCAAGTTGGGCTGATTTGATAGTACCAAGTGGCTCCTGCAATCTGCCATCCAGAATCGGGGTAGCTTACTTTTGTTTTCCAGGGAAACGGGCCGAGGTTTGTGTCTGGGGGTCTATGGTTGGGAGTGGCCGGCTGGCTCCTTAGAAACCACGATATGCAGCATGGTTCCCAGACAAGAGGTGCCACCAGTGCCAAGTTGGGCTGGTTTGATACTACCAAGTGGTTCCTGCAATCTGCCATCCAGAAGCGGGGCAGCTTACTTTTGTTTGCCTGGGAAACGGGCCGAGGTTTTTGTCTGGGGGCCTATGGCTGGGACTGACCGGCTGGCTCCTTAAAATCCACGATACGCAGGATGGTTCCCAGACCAGAGTTGGCACCAGTGCCAAGTCGGGCTGGTTTGATAGTACCAAGTGGCTCCTGCAATCTGCCATCCAGAAGCGGGGCAGCTTACTTTTGTTTGCCAGGGAAACGGGCCGAGGTTTGTGTCTGGGGGCCTATGGCAGGGAGGGACCTGCTGGCTCCTGAAAAGCTACGATAGGCAGGATGGTGACCAGACCCATGGTGGCACCAGTGCCAAGTTGGGCTAATTTGATAGTAGCAAGTGGCTCCTGCAATCTGCCATCAAAATGTTGGCAGGCGAGTTTTGTTTTCCAGGGAAAAGCGCTGTGGTTTGTGTTTGGGGGCCTGTGGCTGGGAGTGACCGGCTGGCTCCTTAGAATCCACGATACGCAGGATGGTTCCCAGACCCAAGGTGGCACCAGTGCCAAGTTGGGCTGGTTTGATAGTACCAAGTGGCTCCTGCAATCTGCCATCCAGAAGCGGGGCAGCTTACTTTTTTTTGCCAGGGAAACGGGTCGAGCTTTGTGTCTGGGGGCCTATGGCTGGGAGTGACCGGCTGGCTCCTGAAAAGCTACGATAGGCAGGATGGTGACCAGACCCATGGTGGCACCAGTGCCAAGTAGGGCTGGTTTGATAGTACCAAGTGGCTCCTGCAATCTGCCATCAAAATGTTGGCAGGCAAGTTTTGTTTTCCAGGGAAAAGCGCCGTTGTTTGTGTTTGGGGGCCTATGGCTGGGAGTGGCCGGCTGGCTCATTAGAATCCAAGATACGCCGGATGGTTCCCAGACCTGAGGTGGCACCAGTGCCAAGTCGGGCTGGTTTAATAGTACCAAGTGCGTCCTGCAATCTGCCATCAAAATGTTGGCAGGCGAGTTTTGTTTTCCAGGGAAAAGCGCCGTTGTTTGTGTTTGGGGGCCTGTGGCTGGGAGTGGCCGGCTGGCTCCTTAGAATCCACGATACGCAGGATGGTTCCCAGACCAGAGGTGGCACCAGTGCCAAGTCGGGCTGGTTTGATACTACCAAGTGCGTCCTGCAATCGGCCATCCAGAAGCGGGGCAGCTTACTTTTGTTTGCCAGGGAAACGGGCCGAGGTTTGTGTCTGGGGGCCTATGGCTGCGAGTGACCGGCTGGCTCCTGAAAAGCTACGATAGGCAGGATGGTGACCAGACCCATGGTGGCACCAGTGCCAAGTTGGGCTGATTTGATAGTACCAAGTGGCTCCTGCAATCTGCCATGAAATTGTTGGCAGGCGAGTTTTGTTTTCCAGGGAAAAGCGCCGTTGTTTCTGTTTGGGGGCCTGTGGCTGGGAGTGGCCGGCTGGCTCCTTAGAATCCACGATACGCGGCATGGTTCCCAGACCTGAGGTGGCACCAGTGCCAAGTTGGGCTTGTTTGATAGTACCAAGTGCGTCCTGCAATCTGCCATCCAGAAGCGGGGCAGCTTACTTTTGTTTGCAGGGGAAACGGGCCGAGGTTTGTGTCTCAGGGCCTATGGCTGGGAGTGACCGGCTGGCTCCTGAAAAGCTACGATAGGCAGGATGGTGACCAGACCCATGGTGGCACCAGTGCCAAGTTGGGCTGGTTTGATAGTACCAAGTGGCTCCTGCAATCTGCCATCAAAAAGTTGGCAGGCGAGTTTGTTATCCAGGGAAAAGCGCCGTTGTTTGTGTTTGGGGGCCTGTGGCAGGGAGTGGCCGGCTGGCTCCTTAGAATCCACGATACGCAGGATGGTTCCCAGACCAGAGGTCGCACCAGTGCCAAGTCGGGCCAGTTTGATGGTGCAAAGTGGCTCCTGCAATCTGCCATCCAGAAGCGGGGTAGCTTACTTTTGTTTGCCAGGGAAACGGGCCGAGTTTTGTGTCTGGGGGCCTATGGCTGGGAGTGACCGGCTGGCTCCTGAAAAGCTACGATAGGCAGGATGGTGACCAGACCCATGGTGGCACCAGTGCCAAGTTGGGCTGATTTGATAGTACCAAGTGGCTCCTGCAATCTGCCATCAAAAAGTTGGCAGGCGAGTTTTGTTTTCCAGGGAAAAGCGCCGTTGTTTGTGTCTGGGGGCCTGTGGCTGGGAGTGGCCGGCTGGCTCCTTACAATGAACGATACGCAGGATGGTTCCCAGACCTGAGGTGGCACCAGTGCCAAGTCGGGCTGGTTGGATAGTACCAAGTGGCTCCTGCAATCTGCCATCCAGAAGCGGGGCAGCTTACTTTTGTTTGCCAGGGAAACGGGCCGAGGTTTGTGTCTGGGGGCCTATGGCAGGGAGGGACCGGCTGGCTCCTGAAAAGCTACGATAGGCAGGATGGTGACCAGACCCATGGTGGCACCAGTGCCAAGTTGGGCTGATTTGATAGTAGCAAGTGGCTCCTGCAATCTGCCATCAAAATGTTGGCAGGCGAGTTTTGTTTTCCAGGGAAAAGCGCTGTGGTTTGTGTTTGGGGGCCTGTGGCTGGGAGTGACCGGCTGGCTCCTTAGAATCCACGATACGCAGGATGGTTCCCAGACCCAAGGTGGCACCAGTGCCAAGTTGGGCTGGTTTGATAGTACCAAGTGGCTCCTGCAATCTGCCATCCAGAAGCGGGGCAGCTTACTTTTTTTTGCCAGGGAAATGGGTCGAGCTTTGTGTCTGGGGGCCTATGGCTGGGAGTGACCGGCTGGCTCCTGAAAAGCTACGATAGGCAGGATGGTGACCAGACCCATGGTGGCACCAGTGCCAAGTAGGGCTGGTTTGATAGTACCAAGTGGCTCCTGCAATCTGCCATCAAAAAGTTGGCAGGCAAGTTTTGTTTTCCAGGGAAAAGCGCCGTTGTTTTTGTTTGGGGGCCTATGGCTGAGAGTGGCCGGCTGGCTCATTAGAATCCAAGATACGCCGGATGGTTCCCAGACCTGAGGTGGCACCAGTGCCAAGTCGGGCTGGTTTAATAGTACCAAGTGCGTCCTGCAATCTGCCATCAAAATGTTGGCAGGCGA